>NC_044994.1:6793472-7140826 GCF_008728515.1 Papio anubis
TCCTTCCTTTCCTTCCTTCCTCTCTCCTCCCTCCCTTCCTTCTCCCCCTTTCTCTCTGCCTCTCTCCTCCTCTCTTACTTCCCTCCTTTCCTTTCTTTATCCTCTCTCTCCACTCTTTCTTCCTTCCTTTCAAATTCTCTTCAAATTTTTCTTCAATTTTATAAAACCTATTTTAATTACAAAATTAATATAAAAAATCTCTCTGTAGAAAAGTAAAAAATAAAACTATATCCAAATGTTCCTTGAGCTCTGTCAACATTGCCAGTTTGTCTCCTTAGATGCAGTTACCATTTTCAGTGTGTGTAGAGCCTTTCATACTTTCTGCTATGCAATGACATATTCACAGATGTATGTGGTTTTGTCTGTGTGAACGTGTTTACTTAACGGGTGTTATGGTGTGTGTAGTATTCTGCAATTTGCTTTTTAAAAATATTTTAATATTTTATTAAATCTCAAGTAGATATAAATTAATCTAATGTATGTAAGGTATACAGAATAAAGCTACAATAGACACCTATGTATCCAAAACCCAGTTTAAGAAATAGAATACTCCTTTTGATTTGGAAGCTCTCTAGTTCCTTTAATTCCATCCCCTTCCCTCCTCTTTCATATGAATGTCATGTTAATAATTTCTTTACCTTTCTTTATAGCTTTTCCGTATGTATTTCATTCCTGAAGAATATGGTATATAAGTTTGCACATTTTTTGCACTTTATGTAAACGGGATGAAATCTAGTATGTATGTGTGTGTTTCTCATGGTTCTGCAGGCTGTACAGGAAGCATAGCAGCTTCTGCTTCTGGGCAGGCCTCGGGAAACTTACAATCATGGCAGAAGGTAAAGGGGAAGCAGGCACATCTTATGTGGCCAGAGCAGGAGGAAGAGAGAGAGGTGCCATACTTTTAAACAACCAGATCTTGTGAGAACTCACTTACCATCATGAAAACAGCACCAAAGGGACAGTGCTAAAACATTCATGAAGGATCGACCCCCATGATCTAATCACTGCCCACAAGGCCCCACCTCCAACATTGGGGATTACAATTGAACGTGAGATTTGGGTGGAGACAAAGATCCAAACTATAACAGTGTGTGTTGCATGTGTAGTTGTAGTTTATTCATTTTCCCTGCTCTATGATAACCCATTGAATGATTAGACCACTACTGAAGCATACGTTCTACTATTGTCTATAATTTAGATTCTTTCCAATTTTTTGCTATACATCTTCTTGTACAAATCCCTTAAGGTACGTGTGCAAAGTTTATCTGGAACATATATGTAGGTCCTGCCTGGTCAATAAGTGTGCACATTTTCATCTTAACAGATTCGCTTAACAAAAAAGCAGACTATGAAATATTAAAGAGGTTTATTCTGAGTCAGTATGAGTGATCATGGCCCAGGGAACAGTCTCAGGAAGTCCTGAGAAAGTGTGCCTGAGGCAATCAAGTTACAGTTTGGTTTTGTACATTTTAAGGAGGCAGAAGTTAGAGGCAAAGACATGAATCAAACATGTAAAGTATATATTGGTTCAGCCCATAAAGAAAGGACATCTCAAGGGAAGTGGGGTTTACATTTACAGGTCACAGGCAGACTCAGAGATGTTCTGATTGGCAATTGGTTGAAACAGTTAAGCTAAAGGACTAAAGTCAGAAGAACAAGGAAATGCTTGAGTCAAGATAAGGGGAATTATGGAAGCCTTGGTTTTTGTTATGCAGATAAAGCCTCCAGGTAGTAAGCTCCAGATAAATAGATGGTAAATGTCCCATTTTGGACCTTAAAAGATGTCAGACTCTTAATTAATCTCTTCCAGATCCAGCAAAGGACTGGTTGCCAAAATGGAGATTCTTTACAGATGCAAATTTACCCTACAAAAGATAGCTTTGCAGGGCCATTTTAAAATATGTGAAACAAATATATTTTGGGGTAAAATATTTTGATTTCCTTTAGGATCTGCTATCTGTCCTGTGATGTTATACGGCGTCAGGCTGAAATTTGGTGTCTTATTGCCAAAGGGTCTGTTCTGTCAGTCTACGATCTCTATTTTAATGTGAATACTGGTCAGCTGTGCCTGAACTCCAAAAGGAGAGTGGTAAAATGAGATGTGTCCAATCTTCCTCCCCATCATGACCAGGAATTAAAATTTTCAGGTTCTCTGGGGTCCCGTTGCTCAAGAGGAGTTCCATTCAGTTGGCGGGGGAGCTTAAGTGTTTAGTTTGGTTCAGAAGGTGATGCCAGTTGTTTTCTGCAGTGGTTGTAGTGATAGACACTCCTACAAACAGTGTATAGGGCTGCGGCTGCTCCACATCCTGCCCAATACTTGGACGTTATCAGATTTCTTAATTTTGGCAATCAGGTGGCTGATTGAGGTGAAATGAGGTGAAATAGCATCTCACTGCTTAAAGTTTTATTTCCCTGATTGTAAATGTGGTTGGTCATCATTTTCTTCTCTTTAAAGGGTCTATTCAAGTTTCGAATCTATTTTTCTAGATGGTAATTTCTCTTTGCGGGGAGAGGGGATTGTAGGATTTCTTTATTTAACCCTCATTGTTCATGTGTTGCAATCATCTTCCCAGACTTTTAGTATATCTTTTTACTTTCTCTTGATGTCTTATAACGAATGGTTTTTAATTTTAATTTAGTCAAATATATCAATATTTTCCATTTATATCTATAACATTTTGTCTGTTTTTAAAAACTCTCTCTGGAAGATCTAGCCGGAGCAATCAGGCAAGAGAAAGAAATAAAGGGCAACCAAATTGGAAGAGAGAAAGTTAGGCTATCTCTGTTTGGTGATGATATGACCATACACCTAGACAACTCTAAAGACTCCTCCAAAAGACTCCTAGATTTGGCAAATGAATTCAGCAAAGTTTCAAGTAACAAAATCAATGTACACAGTAGCATTGCGATACAACAAAAACTATCAAGTTGATAATTAAATCAAGAATTCCATCTCTTTTACAATAGCTGCAAAAAAACAAAAAACAAAAAACAAAAAACCAGGAACATACTTAACCAAGAAGGTGACAGATCTCTACAAGGAAAACTACAAAACTCTGCTGAAAGAAATCGTAGATGACAGAAACAAATGGAAATGCATCTTCTCCTCATGGACTGGAAGAATCAATATCATGAAAATGACCACACTACCCAAAGCAATCTATAGTTTTTTTTTTTGTTTGTTTGTTTTTGTTTTGAGACAGAGTCTTGCTCTGATGTCCAGGCTAGAGTGCAGTGGTGTGATTTTGGCTCACTGCAGCCTCTGCCTCCCAGATTCAAGCAATTCTCCTGCCTGAGCCTCCCAAGTAGCCGGGAGTACAGGCATGTGCCACCATGCCTGGCTAATTTTTATATATTTTTAGTAGAGATATGGTTTTGCCATGTTGGCCAGGCTGGACTCGAACTCCTGGCCTCAAGCTATCATCCCACCTCAGCCTCCCAAAGTGCTGGGATTACAGGTGTGAGCCACTGCTCCCGGCCATAATCTATAGATTTAATATAATTCCTACCAATATTATTTTTCAAAGAATTAGAAAAAACAATCCTAAAATTCATATGGGACCAAAAAAGAGCCTGAATTGCCACAACAATCCTAAGCAAAAGTAAGAATTTGGAGGCATTATATTACTTGACTTCAAATTATACTACAAGGATACAGTTACCAAAACAATATAGTACTGTTATAAAAGTAGATACACAGACCAATGGAACAGAATAGAGAACCCAGAAATAAAGTCAAATAGTTAAAACCAACTGATCTTTGATAAAATATACAAAAACATAAACTGAGGAAAGGATATCCTATTTAATAAATGGTGCTAGAGAAATGAGATAGCCACTTGTAGAAGAATGAAATTGGATCCCTATCTTTTACCATATTCAAAAATTAACTGAAGTTGTATTAAATATTTAAATCTAATAATACCTGAAACTATAAAAATTCTAGAAGAAAATCTAGGAAAAACACCTTTGGACACGGGTCTAGACACATGATTTATGACTAAGACCTGAAAAACAAATATAACAAAACAAAAATAAATAAACAAGACCTAATTAAATTAATTATAGTTTCTGCACAGCGAAAGAAACACTCATCAGAGTAAACAGACAACCCAGAGGACGGGAGAAAATGTTTGCAAAGTATACATCTGATAAAGAACTGATATCCAGAATCTACAAGCAACTCAAACAAATCATCAAAAAAAATAAAATAAAATAAAAAATAAAAAATCCCATTAAAAATGGGCAAATGACATGAATAGACATTTCTCAAAAGAAGATATACAAATGGCCAAGAAACATGAAACAATGCTCAACATCACTTATCATCAAGGTGAATGCTAGTCATCACTAATCATTTAATTTGCATCATCTAAATACAAATTAAAACCACAATGAGATTTCACCCCTCCCAAGCCAGAATGACCATTACTAAAAAAGTCAACAAACAACAGATGTTGGCATGGATGTGGTGAAATGGGAACACTTATACACTGCTCGTGGGAATGTAAATTATTACAACCTCTATGGAAAACAGTGTGGAAATTTCTCAAATACCATTCGACCCAGCAATCCCACTGCTGGGTATCTACCCAAAGAAAAAGTAATCACTATATCAAAAAGACACCTGCACAAATATGCTTATCAAAGCACAATTCACACTTACAAATATATGGAATCAACCTAAAAGGCCATCAACTGATGAATGAATAAAGACATATATACCGAAGAATACTACTCAATCAAAAAAAAAAAAAAAGAATGAAATAATGTCTTTTGCAGCAACTTGGATGGAAGAGGAGGCCATTATTCTAAGTGGAGTAACTCAGGAATCTAAAACCAAAAACTGCATGTTCTCACTTACAAGTGGGGAGCTAAGCTGTGGGTGTACAAAGGCAGATAGGCTCAATGTATAATGGACATTGGAGACTCAGAAGGGATGAAGGTGGGAGGAGGATGAGGGATGAAAAACTACCTATTGGGTACAATGCACACTACCCAGGTGATGGGTGCACTAAAATCCCAGACTTCACCACTATACAATTCATCCAGGTAACCAAAAACCACTTGTATCCCTATAGCAATTGAAATAAAAAAATGTTTTTAAAAGAACTGTTTCCTTCCCCTGGGATTACAAAGAGAGTCTCCTTTGGTATTCTATAAATTTATGGTTTTGCCTGTCACATTTAAGTTTTTAATCTTTTTTTGTCTGATGAAAAATAAGTTTCCATTTTCACTGTTTCCATCTGGATAATCACCAGACACCACCACACTTGTTGAAAAGGCCACTCTTTCTCTGTTGATTTGCAAAGCCAGCTCTGTCATAACTCGAGTTTTCACACACATGTGGGAGTGTTCCTGGGCTTGATATTTTGTTCTACTTGATAATTTTTCCTGTGCAAATACTACTCAGTCTCAATTGCTACAGATATACATTAAGTCTTGATATTTACTAGGGCAAATCCCCTGTCTTGTTCTTCTCTCTTAGTAGTGTTTTGTAATTTTCCTTCTTCTTCATTTTAGAATCACCTTACCAAGTTCCATCAAAAGGAAGCAAAGCCAAAAACTATTGTGACTTTTGCTGGAAAGCATTAAATCTGTAGATTATGCTGAGGAGAACTGATATTCTTATGTTATTAAATATACCAGTTTATGCACATGAGATATGCTTTTATTTATCTTGGTCTGCTTTAACATCTCTCCATCATGTTTTACACCATTTTCATAAAGTTCTTTCTCGTCTTTTGCTAGATTTATTTCTATATAGTTTGTATTTTAATAGTTTAAAAATGGTATTTTATTACATGTTATATTTGTCACTGAGGTAGGAGGTGGGACTAGACTCTGGAGGCAGGGCCTGGACACTGGACCAAATTGAAGACTAGCTAAAATAAGTCTGGGGACTGGGCGGTGGCTGACACCTGTAATCCCAGTACTTTGGGAGGCTGAGGCAGGCAGATCAGTTGAGGTCAGGAGTTCCAGACCAGCCTGGCCAACACGGTGAAACCCCTTCTCTACAAAAATACAAAAATTAGCTGGGCATGATGGCAGGTGCCTGTAATCCCAGCTACTTGGGAGGCTGAGACAAGAGAACTGGTTGAACCCAGCAGGCAGAGGTTGCAGTGAGCTGAGATTGCACCATTGCACTCCAGCCTGGGTGACAGAGCAAGACTCCATCTCAAAAATAATAATAATAATAATGAAAAAAACAAGTCTGGGGCAGAAGCACCTCCCTATAAGACACACCCACCAACGTACCGTAACAGCGTACCATTGCCATGGCAACACCCAGAAGTTACTATATTACTCCTTTCCATGGGAACTATTCAACTATCCAGAAGTGTTACCACCCTCATCCTAGAAATTTCTGCATAAACTGCCCCTTAATTTGCACAAAATTAAAAGTAGGTATAAATATGAGTGCAGAACTGTCACTGGTCACACCATCTTTGGAGTGGCCCCACTCTGCAAGGAGCAGCACCTCTGCTGCTGCTACACGCTGCCCTTTCAGTAAAAGTCGCTGCTTTATACCATCAGCTCACCCCTGAATTCTCCCCTGGGCAAAGCCGAGAACCCTCCCTGGCTAAGCCTCAATTTTGGAGCCTGCCTGTCCTGCTTCATCACTAACGCATGGACATATGGTTGGTTTTTTTTTTTTTATCACTTTTAGCAATATAAAATAATCCTATTCAACTCTCTTATTAATAATAAAAACATATCTGTGGATTCTTTTGAGTTCTCTGTGTAGACAATAATATCATTTGCAAATAATGATAATTTTGTTCTGTTTCACAATCCTTGTAAACTTTATTTTTCTAGACTCCCTATGTCAGCTAGGATGTCTAATACAATGTTTAATAAAATGGCGATAACAGGCGTTAACAGGCTTTAAGCAAAATGCGTTCATGACAATGTTTCACATATCCTAAAAATAAGTAATTAAAATCAAAGGGGCTGTGGGAGGACCTCAAACGGAATACCAACAGACAGTTGAGCCTAATAGTAATACAAATGAAAAACATACCCATACTGAAAAAGGTGGGCTGGGGAGGGAAAAGAACTAACCTAGTAACTTTGGAAAATAGTAACTTGACTGTAAACTGTAAGATTCAAGACTCCAAGCATTGCACGCAGATCTTGCACTAAGATAGTACATTTGTTTTTCACAGAGGTATGAGTTAGGACTCAAATTATTTTATGTGTACACGAAGATTGAAAACACAAGTAAATGTAATGTGTATTATGAGAGCTGGGTTTCTCACCATCAGAGAAAGGAGTGACAAATATGGAAAGGGGGGAAAAGGCCAGAATGAACCCTGGGATGCTGGGTGAACTCGTGTTTTCTGGTATATACAAAGATAGACAGATACAGACATATCCATGTACCCTTTACACATTTTCAACCCTTCTTTTTTTATCATATTAACACACTTTTAAGTATTCTATACCTGTTAAGCATAATATCTGAAATCTTTGCAGACCCAATTGTGGTCATGATTTCCATGACTCTTCCCGATGTCTTTGTTTTCAGGAGCGTGTGTGTGTGTGTGTGTGTGTGTGTGTATGCACATAATGATTATTTTTAAATGTGAGCTCATATATTTCAGACCTTTATCTGTGGAAGTTCTCTGAAGACTGGGTTAAAGCTGGACTCTTCTGGAGGGTTTATATTTGCATTTGCTGGTTGACTGGGTTCCTTCTCAATCCTGGATCACTTGAATTTAAGTCCCTGGTTTGAGATTTGTTAAATCAACCCAGTAATATAAATTCAGACTCAAAACATGTGGGGTCTAGTTTGTGGTTACGAATTATGGGAATGTACCAAGGTTTGAGATGGGCAAATTTCTTTACTGGGGTGGAAGGGGAGGATACGTTTCTGGCTCACCTTCACATTGAAAATTTAGCCCTCTACGGTGCCAGATTTAGGCAGGGGTGAGGGTTGGTGTATCCTTCTACTCCTCCATTTATCATTCAGGATAAGTCCTGGGCTTTGATTTTTGTACTCATAAGCCTACACACACATACACACTCACACACACACATACACTCACACAGGCAAAAAAGGAAGAACACACGCCTTCAACACAAAAGCCAACCTGCCTGCTTTGCTTAGCTCTCTGGGTTCCCACTTTCCTTTCATCTTTGGCTCAGGATTCCTTCACTCTTGCCAGCTCATCCACACAATTTAAAATACGTATTTCTATATATTATGCAGAATGTGTAGTTGTTCTTGGCAGAAAGACTGGTGCCATGCTGCCTCTAGCAATGCTAACAAAACCAAATACATGCTAAGGATTTAACTTATTTCTGGCCTGGGCTTCATGGATGATCCATTTCACAGCAACGCCGTGAGACAGGCAGGATTATTGTTGCTGTTTCACAACCAGTGAGATGCAGCAGGGGCCCCTCTTAGGGGCCTGTGAGTCCCCTCTCCTACAAGCATGGAAATAAAGGAAAATCCTGAGTTTCTTCAAGGAAAGTTCCAGGCACCTCGCTATCCCTGAGAAGTAAACGAGCAACTTGATGAGCAAGAAAGTAATAGTAGCCCCCAAAAATAGCCAAGAAAGTTAGAATCAGAGGATGCTTGGTTCTCTATAGAAACTAAAGATAAAGTCTTAACATACGTTCTTGAGTTGTTTTTCAGAAACCCAGACTCCAGCTGCTCGGGAGGCTGAGGCAGGAGAATGGCGTGAACCCGGGAGGTGGAGCTTGCAGTGAGCTGAGGTCCGGCCACTGCACTCCAGCCTGCGCGACAGAGCGAGACTCCGTCTCAAAAAAAAAAAAAAAAAAAAAGAAACCCAGACCCCCACCGAATGGGCCATGGGCCTGCTAGCACAGAGACCCCAGACGAGGGAGAACTGAGGACCCGACTCTGAGCACTGCTCTTTGTTCTAACTTTCTTCCTGAAAGGCCAGGAGGAGCTCACACCCATGAGCCAAAGCTAACATTATTTTCTGCTGATCCCAAATTTTTCGACAAAGCTTTACTTTCTGAGCCAATCACAAGGCAGAAAATCTTTGAATCCATCTGGGACCTGTGGGCCCTCAGTTCAAGATGCCTTACCTTTTTAGGTCCAACTGTAGTTAGACAGGCATGAGCAGGAGCAAAAGAGGGCTCTCCCCCACCCACTAGGAATGTCGGGTGATGGTTCAGCAAGGATCACATTGCCTCTCTAAAAGTGCTAAATTGGCGGCAGGTGCCAGGGAGAGGCCATTTTTTTTCTGATGGTCCACACCTGTTGTACTGAAGTGTTAATTGAACGCAAAGGCCAGGGAGAAGCAACTTCCCAGGCATGTGCGTTAAGAGACAAAATGGCATAGTGTGACGTCCCAGGGGCACTCCACTGGCAAAGGGAAGGACGCCTGAGGTGGGCATGCATACAACTTCCTAAACACACTGCACGTGCTCCCTTCTCAAGCGCAAGGAGGGCAGTGTGCATGCGGGCAGCCATCCTAAGGGAAGAATCATGGGAAAGGTAGGGCTATAAAGCCCTAGGATCAAGGTCAAACAAACTTGTTCTTCAAGTCACCCACTTAGATCTCTCCCAAGTGTACTTTCCTTCTCTAAAGCTTTTCAGTCAAGTTCCACTCCTGCTCTGAAACTTACTTTGGTCTCTTTTCTGCCTTATGCCCCTCAGTGGAATTCTTTCTTCTAAGGAGGTAAGAATTGAGGTTGCTGCAGACCCGTAAGGGATTTGCCGCTGCGGGTAACTTGGATACCTTCCACTGGTAACATATTTGCTGCCAGGTGACTCAGATATTTGCCACCAGTAACAAAGCCAATAGATAACATCTGTGTATTGATGTATGGCTTTGGCTGAGGCAGAGGTTACTCTGCTTCCCAGCCTTTAAAAATGCTTACCTGTAGGCCATCTGAGAATTCGGGTCTTACACATTAGCTGCCTGATTCTCCTCGTTTAGTGCCCTGCAAATAAATGCCTTCCTTTCTCCTGCTGCAGACCTCAGTGTGGATGTTCGGGCCTTACTGCACTGCGTGGAGGACCTCAGTTCGACTTGCTAACACTAGCTTGTAAGTACTCATATTTAAATGTTCCATCGTAATACAGTTTAATATAGTAGAATAAAGCTAGATGATGTGATTCTTGGATATATCAAAATCAACAGCTTTCTCTAGTCACAATTATCTTCTAAACAGAACCTACATCAGCACAGGGAGAGAGCTTAAAGATGAGTTAAAATCCTGGCTAAGTACCTCTGAGTGATTCCTTATTAGGTATTAGTGTGTGAAAACAAGAATTATTTAACCAGATGGAAAAGCAAGGCACTCCCTGAATAAGTAACAAGAAGCAAACATCTCGTCTTAGAAGGAGACCAAGGTCCCCTCACAGCTGCCATTGTGAACAGCCTTTGGAGGACTGTCCTGCCAAATAGGGAAAATGTCTACTCACTTATGACCCTGGCAAAGTGGAAGATTCAACCTGAAAATTGTCCATTTTTGAGGTGGTTTGTCCAGTTAGGGTTCAATAGAATGTTCAGCATAAATATTTGTGTTTCATCCTATTCAGGACATTACTCTTCTTTAAAAATTAACATCACTTTAAAAACAATCCTGAAAAACAAAACAAAAACAAATATATCCTTGAGAATTCTGTAAACTATGAGGAGTAAATAACCCTTTCAGCAAACACACTAAATCGAACCCTGTGACAGCCATAGCCCGTAGTTATCTTTGTTTCAGGCTACTCTCCACAGAGCCTTATTCTGAGAACAAACACTTCAAGCAAAATACAACGCATTGGCTCTGTTTGCTATTCCTGATGGCATTATGAGTCCAGCTACGATCTGACAAATTTTTGTACTTCACGAATAGATTCCCTGGAAAACTCCTAGGATTTAAAGAGTGTCAAAAGCTTCAATGGGATAAAGCTGTTCTTAACTTATCAGAACTGTGTCACGGGGTACAATGAGTCTTATTTTTTGTCGGTGATTTATATTTAGTAGAAACTGTACTTACCACACACACTTTGGTAGTTCAGTGTACATTTCTATGAGCATAAGCTTTATAACATGGCCATCACGTACTGGGAAGAATATGTTTTAGTGCAAGGAAAAAGCAGTGTTTTTATTTCCATCTCTCCCCATTTTATTTCATGTCACTGTAACAGTCAACACAACAGAGACTTACTTTCTCATGAAGAAAAGTTATTCATCCGTGGAACTTGTCAGGGGAGATAAGAAGCACATATGTGACTGTACCCACTCATGTATGAAGTTAGAAAGTGACTGATACCACTAAGTACATACATCCTCAAGGCTGCGTTTTCCTGCATTATTCGCATTTGAGGGGAAAGTGGCCACTTAGAAGACCTTACAACTCTAGCTAAAGAGCTAGCTCCTGGCTGGGCGCCATGACTCACGCCTGTAATCCTAGCACTTTGGGAGGCCGAGGTGGATGGATTGCCTGAGCTCAGAGTTCGAGACCACCCTGGGCAACATGGTAAAACTGCATCTCTACTAAAATACAAAAAAATTAGCCAAGTATGGTGGTGAACGCCTGTAATCCCAGCTACGTGGGAGGCTGAGGCAGGAGAACTGCTAGAACCCAGGAAGTGGAGGTTGTAGTGAGCCGAGATCACACCACTGCACTCCAGCCTGGGCGACAAAGTGAAACTCTGTCTCTAAAATAAATAAATAAATAAATAAAATAAAAATAAATAAAGAACTAGTTCCCTTTACAAAGATATGGAGCACTAGCATTTTGAAGATAGTAAGCCTTAAGATTTTGACTTAAACGCTTATCTCATTAACAAGCCAAATGAAGTTCAGTTTGAAAGTCATCTGGAACCATTTGAATGATTTAACTCCACATGTTTATCTACTGTGTGTGCTATACTTTTGGTTATTAGGTGATATGATGGAGTCACCTGAAATCCTTTTGGGAATCAATCAGAGTAGACATCTGCTCACACACACACACGTTACATGGCAAGATGGCATCTCAATCCAGAAAGGAAAGAGACTTGATGAAGTACAACTAAAGAAATATTTTTTCCAATTAGATCTCTTAAATTTTGATAAGAGAAATTTTTGAGCCAGGCACAGTGGCTCATACCTGTAATCTCAGTGCTCTGGGAGGCCTAGGCTAGCGGATTCCTTGATGTCAGGAGATCCAGGCTACAGTGAGCCATGATTGTACCACTACACTCCAGCCTGGGTGACAGAGCAAGACCCTGTCTCAAAAGAAGAAGAAAAAGAAGAAATTGTTTTGATTTTTGTTGTTGTTGTTGTTGTTGTTATTGATACACAGAGGTCATTTTTCTTTAAATCTTTGAGGACTTTGGCCTTTTTAAAAGAAGTATGCAAAATAATAGTACCTTTAAGAAAACAAAAAGATAGTATGCAAAATCTGGGGAGCAATATGTGCTTTCTTTGGTTCATAAAGAGGATGGCCCTGGATCATCAATAAGATAAATACCATCAATTGCTTTGCCAGGAACAGCAAGGACTGTGCTCTGATAAGCCCCATTCCCCTAACTCCCGTTGTGACCAGTAGCACTAGTTTTTCAGGTGGTCACCTGAAATCTGGGGCTTTTAGCCACTGCCATATGGCTTGATTTTTTTTAGGCAATAATTCTTTTTGTTGTTGTTGTTGATGGAGTCTGTCTCTGTCGCCCAGACTGGAGTGCAGTGGTGTGATCTTGGCTCACTGCAACCTCCACCTCCCGGGTTCAAGTGATTCTCCTGCCTCAGCCTCCTGAGCAGCTGGGATTACAGGTGTGTGCCACCATGCCTGGCTCATTTTTGTATTTTTAGTAGAGATGGGATTTCACCATGTTGGTCAGGTTGGTCTTGAACTCCTGACCTTGTGATTCACCCACCTCAGCCTCCCAAAGTGCTAGGACAGGCGTGAGCCACCGTGCCTGGCCTTAACGTGCTAATTCTAATAAAATTAAAGTAATCATTTTGATACCAAAAGAGATTATTTGTTTTCAACTAGAAAAATATTTTAAAAATATAGATTATATCCCAACTTATAACCCAAAAACTGACCAACTAACTTATAACTGTATGACTTGAGAAAAAAAAAAAAAGAAAGAAGGAGGGGGAACAGGAAGGGGAAGAGGAAGAGAAAAAGGAGACTGAATGTTGAACACAAATTCACTTTTGTGAAAAGCAATGTGTACGTGTAAAAGATATTGACACCATAGAGTTGTAGCAGAGAACCCTAGTTGCCCATAACGCATCCATTGTCTGTTCCCCTCTCTTGTCAGTGGGTCCTAATTTACAGTTGTCGTCTAACTACGAGATTGTTTGTCCAATCTTCCTTTGTGACAAGAAGATATAAGTAGATGTTTCTTGATGTCCAGGAAGGTTCGCTCCCTGGACACAGTGGAATCAGGATTTGTGATGTTGCTTTGTCCAAATCCCTGATGTCATGGAGCTTCCAATCCAGCTTTGGGGCTGCTTATTTATAAGCATACTTCTTTTACATGATAAAGAAATAAAATTTCCTCTTATTTAAATTGCTATTTGAGAGGTTTCTCTTATTTGCAGCAAAACCAAATCCTAACAGTTAAAGCTGCTTAGCACTGTAACTATCATAAAATACTTTCACATTTATTATTTCTCTATAGATTAAAAGTAAACCTACGATATAGGTAGAGGAGATATTATTATCTCCATTTTATAGACGAGGAAATGGAGGCTTGGAAAACGTAAGAATCGTGTCCAAGGTCAGAAGGCTCATTAGGACAGAAGCAAGTGGAGAATTCATGCCTTCTGTCTGTAATCTCACTTTCTGCTATTTCGCCAATTCTCTGTGGTCTGCTGAAATTGGCTGACTAGCATCTTCATTGTACAAGTAATGATTAATATCTATTGACCGTTTACTATGTGCTAGACATTACTGTACGTTATTTAGCTGTGTTAATTCCATTAAGATTCACAGTTTCATGAAGTGAATACTATTAATTACCACCATTTTATAAGTGGGGGAACTGAAACTAGGTGGGGGAACTGAAAGAGGTGAAATATCTTGAGGTTGACTCGATGATCAATGGCAAGGCTTTGACCTGAAATCAGGCCGACTGGTTTCAGAATAGGAGAGCTTCACCTGAGTCCTCTAAGTAGATGGAAGAAAATGTAGCATGGTTGATGAACAGTGGAATTTCTCCAGGAGAAAAACTAAACATATACAGTATTATAATCCAAAGTATTGAGAGTATGCATTTGAGAGAACTTCCTTACAGTCAGTGCCAAGAACTAGTATAATTCAGGTATTTTGTAATATTATGTTAATCATTCCGCTGCTCCCCTAATTATACGATGTTTTGATCTTTTTGAGTTAATGAAGTGTTTAGGTCAAGTGTGTGGTAACCTAGAATATTTGGAGCATAGGAAGATATTTGTGATTCTGAGTTACCCATCCAGAGAAGATCAAATTTTAAAAGTTTAACATTAAATTTAATATATACGTGTATGTACTGTATCTAGACAATGCCTGGCACGTAGTAGGTACCCTACAAAAATGGTAACAATTCTCTAAATTGGTCTCTAGATATTCTACTGTGTACTCTCCATCTATTTGACTAATTGTGTGGTTGCTTAGGCTTCATTCCTCCTCCTTCTGAAAATATCACCAAACCAAACCTGGGTCCATCCAGTCCATGCAGCAAAGACAAGCACTGATATCAGGACTGCAGTGAGACAAAGCGAGGGAAACTATTATTACCTTTTGCTTATTAGGTTGCTCATATGCTTCTCAGGGCTAGCTAGGTGCCTGGAACTTTCCTTGAAGGAACTCAGGATTTTCCTTTATTTCCATGCTTGTGGATGGGCGTACAGAGGAGGCCCCAGGGGTTCCAGCTCTGTTTCAGTAATAGGAGTTCAATTTTCTATTGAAATCCATTCCTCCTCTTAGTCAATGTGATTCTTCTTCTAGAATTGAACAGAGAGGACTTTTTCAGAGATGAATATATGACCCACAGTTAGTTAACAAGAATTACAGTGAATGGTTGAAGGATGGGCAGTTAAACCACAGATATGTAGGCCTGTGTAAATACACAGTGACAGAAGCCACAAGGGATTTGAAGGATGGAACTCATTCTCTTCGGAAAAGCAAAGTGAGGGTATTTCAGTGGCACTGAACATCACGCAGAAATAATGCTGCCATTAAACATTCAACTTCTAGCCTTGTGTATTGGCCTCCCAGTCATTTAAGATTTTCTATAACACGAGTTGTCATACAGTTTACGCATATAATGGACTCATTTTTTCCCTTATTTACATTTGGAAAAGTCTTTCTCACTGGAAGGAAAAGAAACTTTCTCATATGTCAACAAAAACAGTCAAACTCTGTAAAATATTTGAAGAGATTTATTCTGAGCCAAATGTAAGTGACCAATGGACAGTGGCACAGCCTCAGGAGGTCCTGAGAACATGTGCTCAAGGTGGCTAGGCTGCAGTTCAGTTTTCTTTATTTTAGAGAGGCACAAGACAGCAACCAACACATGTAAGAAGTACGTTGGCTCAGTCTAGAAAGGGGGGAGAACTCGAAGCAGGGGCTTCCAGGTCATAGATAGATTCAAAGGTTTTCTGATTGGCAATTGGTTGAAAGAGTTAAGTTATTGTCTAAAGACCTAGCATCAATAGAAGGGAACGTCTGCGTTAAGATAAGGGGTTGTGGAGACCAGGGTTCCCATTTTGCAGAGAAAGCCTCCAGGTAGCAGGCTTCAGAGAGAATAGATTGTAAACGTGTCTTATCAGAGATGATTCTCTCCTTGAGCAGGAAAAAGACCTGGAAAGGAACTGAGATTCTCTACAGAATGTAGATTTTCTGCACAAGAGACACCTTTGCAGGGCCATTTCAAAATATGTCAAAGAAATACGCTTTGATTTTTTTTTCAGGGCCTGCTAACTGTTATGTGATGCCATCCTAGAGTCAGTCTGGAATTTGGTGTCCTATTGCTACAAAGAGTCTGCTTTGTCAGTCTTAAGACCTGTTTTAATGTTAATGCTGGTCAGCTGTGCCTGAATTCCAAAACGGAGGGGGGTATATTGAGGCGTGTCTGACACCCACTTCCCATCATGGCCTGAACTAGTTTTTCAGGTTAACTTTGGAATGCCCTTGGCCAAGAGGTGTCCATTCAGATGGCTGGGGGTCTTAGAATTTTATTTTTGGTTTACACATATTGTCTCTAGAATACCATCCAGGGAAAAAAACCTACACTGACAATGTTGTCATCATGTGTTGGCTATTGGCTTTGGGCTTAGTTTCTGCAATAGGCTAAAGTTAATCACCAGCAGGACTGAATCCTAATTCTGTTGTGGGAATGACAGAAAGCTAAATCTACATTCAGAAAGCCTTGCTAAAAATGTTGTTTGCTTGCTTTCACAGGATGAGATCCAGGCCTCTCAGAACACTCTTGGGGGGAATTTTATGCCAGGACTATCTGAAAATTTGCAATTTCAGCAGACTTTGTAATGTTTACCATTCTGACAACTAGAACCCAGCCTGGTATGAGACATGGTGTAGCCGCTGAACAAATGCGGGGGAGGGAAGGAGGAAGGAAGAGAACAAGCAAATACCTGACCTGGCTGACATTTCCAATCTACACATAATCATAGTCACATCCTAGAGAGATGTGGGCGAGGGGAAAAAGCTGAGAACCACTGCCTTAAACGTCATTGTTTGTAATCTCTCCATGCACCCTACTGAAATACAATGATTTGTGTGCTAAGTTTCTCTGCTATAGTACGATGTTGCCTTGGTTCTATGGTAGGATTGGTTGCAAGGTGAATTGCAGCTGTTGCTAAGGAGATACTCAGGCGTCCTCAAGGTCCAGGCTTCAATAGATGATAGCAAGTGAGTTTTCCTGAAAGCTGAGGGCTAAAGCAAGGCAGGAATGCAAATTCTCCTTAGGGAAAAATGGGCGCGGGACTACGTTTAGCATAGAGACTGCGGAATGGTTGTGACCAGCTTCACCTGGGAGAATGGGTGTCTAGAAAAAGCAGAGTACTAAGAAAGCAGCAATGCATATTAAAGCTGGGTTTTCAGATCAGCTCAGGGGTAGTCATTTAAAAAAAGAAAAGGAGAGAGAGAGGCACTGATCTTTTAATCAAGAAAGCAACCTCCCTCCCCATGTAGCAGATAGACAAGGAAGGTTCCAAGGGTTTGCATACCGTGTGAAATCACAGAGCCTAGAGCCATACATAAGCCTAGGGGTTGTTGCTAAGCCCTGAGAGATGTTGCTAAGGATTTTTCTTTTTGAAGCCACAAAGGAGGAAAAGGAGGAATCATAATACTGAAGGATTAGTGAGATGGGTACTAGATTCTGACTTAGACCAGAGATTCTTAAGTGGAAATGTATGCGTCCCCAGGAGGGAGAATCAAAAAAGTTTCAGATCCTGTAGCTCATGGAGTGACTTAAAAATCCTTCAATAATTTCCTATTGCTTTAAAAATAAAATCCAAACTCTTTATCATGACCTCCAGGGCTGTGCATGAACTGGCTCTAAACCTCTTCCCAGCCTCATCTCTCACCTACAGCCTGAATGAAATGAGGCTCATGGTCCATCTTCCATCCGACAATTCTGACGAAACCCCACCCCTCCCTCTTTCAAAACTCCTGACTTTTGCTGTGCCATTTCACTCTCACCCTTGGATTTGGGCTTGTCACTTCTCCCAGGGCATTGCTCTAAACCCTCCCCAGGGTGGCCTCCCTAGTTACCTACTTTCTTATCACCCAGCATTTGTTACGCCTGTAATTATTTGGTTTATTCATTGGTCTATCTTTCTCCATTAGAATATTTACTCATTCCAATAGTTACTCATTCAAACCGTTTGTACTGAGCCTACCATGAGCTTAGAACAGTGTTTACTTAGGATTTATCAGTGAACAAAACAAAGTTTCTCATACTCAGGGACCTTACCTGAGAGACAGGAGAAATGTATAATAAATAAGTAACACACCTAATATGTGCGATGGTGACATGTGCTATGGAAAATGTGACGTGGGAAAGGTCAGTACAGAGGGCTGGGGGCGGGGGGAGTTGCAATTTGATCAGATTTTGTAATATTTACCACTCTAACAACCAGAGCCCAGCCTGGTGTGAGGCACGGTGTAGCTGTTGCACAAATGTGGGGAGGGAAGGAGGAAGGAAGAGCAGATTCCCAAGCTAGGGACATTTCTACAACATACATGATCATAGTGGCATCCCAGAGGGATGTGGGTGAGGGGAAAAAGTTGAGAGCCACTGTCTTAAACTTCGTTGTTTGTAGGCTGGGCACAGTGGCTAATTCCTGTAATCCCAGCACTTAGGGAGGTCAAAGAGGGCAGATCACTGGAGGTGAGGCCAGCCTGGCCAACATGGTGAAACCCCGTCTCTACCAAAAATACAAAAATCAGCTAGGCTTAGTGGCGGGCACCTGCAGTCCCAGCTACTTGGGAGGCTGAGGCAGGAGAATCACTTGAACCCGGGAGGTAGAGGTTGCAGTGAGTGGAGATTGTGCCATTTTACTCCAGCCTGGGTGACAAGAGCAAAACTCCGCCTCAAAACAAACAAACAAACAAACTTCATTGTTTGTAAACTCACTCTATGCACCCTACTGAAATACAATGATTGGTGTGGTAAAGTTTCTCTGCTTTTTATGAGGTTTCGTTGGTTATATGCTAGGATTGCTTCCAAGACTCACCAGACAATATGATAATAAATATTCACATCAAATCTAGGCTGCATTTTGATTTAAGGCATATTAAAATGGAGGAAAATGTTGATCTTCTAATAAAGAAACAATTTTAATGATAGGTAATCGATGGAGAAACCACGATTTTCATTTGGATTTCAGCCAAAGCCCTTGCCTGGTAATTCAGCCCCTCAGAAACTGTTGCTTCCTTGCAGGCAGTAAACAGTCCATCAAGGAGAAAGTGCTCATGGAGGGAGAGGCGACTTGGATGCTCTATGTGGAAACTCCAGAGAGCTAACAGCAGAGGTTGAAGAGTTCCAAGGCGCTGCTAAGACCGCCTAAGATGCTACATAGGAACCCCACTACTGCAACACCTTTTTCTTGTAGGAGGGAGTTTCAGCTATTAATCTCTGAAGAGAAACTTGTACAGGGAGAAATGTCCATTGTCGAGAAATTCCAGTGTATTTTGCATTTAACATGTCCTGTTCCTGTTTAAAACTAGTGGATCATATCCAGAAGTATGTGTGACAAATAAGCCAACAATGGTAACTCTCCCTCCCTGCCAAATGCCACACTAACAATGAAGCCATGGATTTGCTCCTGGAAAAAGCATGTTTTGTTCACCTGGACAAGAAACAAACTGACTACAAAATGTACTCTTACATGACAATGTTGAAAAATCCAGTGATTATTGCTCAGCGTCAAAACTTGTTATAACAAGCTGTAAGAGAATGCTGTCAGGGTTTGTGTGTCCTACAATTTGGTTGTATAGAATATTGCTTTTAATATGCCATTGCTATTGGCCAGGGACTCTTTTGCTGTAATGGAATTCAGCTTGTACTTCCTTTAGACTTCTTAATTATTCATGCAAAATAGAGAAAGCTATTAATTATTCAATTAATCCCCCTCTGTGGGAAAATGCTATTTGGATTCTTATTATGCATTTTAGCTACCTAGTTAGACATAATTAGCCAAATAAATGATAACTTTCTGTTTCCCAGGAACCTTTTATGCATAGTCTTAGTTTCAAGAATAGATTTCTAAATATACTATTATTTACAACCAAATTGCTAAAGTCAGAGTCTAGTAGTGCACTGATAATAAAAAGTGAGTGTGAGTGGGGATACTCTTTCATAGACTATAAAGGCTGAAAAGTCACCCACCTTTATTTACTCCCAGGCTTAGCCAAGCTTCCACATTTTTCCACCTACCCAATCCATCAATAATGCTACAATAATTTAGGAGGTGGTTATAAATCATCTGTAACGTGTCCAAACTTTTTATTCCCGAGTAAATACTCGAACTGGGCACCTGTTGCATGCCATTTCACAGCGCTCAAGTTCTGCCTCTCTGAGGGCTCTGACAGCTTCTCACAGGTGCAATTTCACACCTGTGCACGCCTCTTCTTTCTTGCCTTTGGGCGTGATGGAGGCTGCCATGCAGGAGGCACCTTGGAGCACATTCTGGTATTTGCACCTGCATGATCATAACGTGGGGTCCAGCCTCCAATTCCCTGGAGAAGACTGTTCCGAGACATATTTCAAATGGCTCTTCAGAAGATCCAGGCTGGACACAGCATCAGCTGCCTGCCATGGTACCCCATTGGACAACACCTTAATGCAACTTTCCCTCCTTCCCTGTTCTATGCCTCTGTCCCACAATCCTGCCCCTTCAAACAAACAGCCCACTTGTAAGCCTTCATCTCAGGCTCTGCTTTGTGGAGGAACCCAACTGCACACCACTATTTGGTTTATGTCTTTCTGACCAAACCAATATATCATTTTCCCTTCAAAGTCAAAACAGATACAATCGGAATAGGAAACCACTAAGCTAACAAGCAGCCTCGGCAAAGTGCTAAGAGCGACTTCAAGAATCAGAAACGAGGCCAGGTGCGGTGGCTCACGCCTGTATTCCCAGCACTTCAGGAAGCCGAGGCGGGCAGATCACGAGGTCAGGAGATCGAGACCATCCTGGCCAACATGGTGAAACCCCATCTCTACCAAAAATACAAAAATTAGATGGGCATGGTGGCGGGCGCCTGTAATCCCAGCTACTCTGGAGGCTGAGGCAGGAGAATTGTTTGAACCCGGGAGTAGGAGGTTGCAGTGAGCTGAGATCACTCCACTGCACTCCTGGTGACAGAGCGAGACTCTGTCTCAAAAAAAAAAAAAAAAAAAAAAAAAAGAATCAGAAAAGACAGACCACAGGGGAAGTCCTGGTCCCTTCTTCATCTGTGAATATGATTGTGCGTCTGCCAATCCCAGGCTGCCTGCCAGGGCAGGTACGTGGAGAATGTGAGTTGCTGCAGCCCTGCCACCCTCTTCCAGGAGTCTCCACACAGCCAATAAGTATAGGACCGGTTGCAGTCTCACCTATAGGGCATGTGAGTCTGTATAGTTACCTTTATTGGATCAAACACTCACAACAAAATAATAATTCTCTTCTTATAATACTTAGAGCAAGCATAGTGTTTCTTCTGTGTGAAGTCCCGTCTGCTGAGTCGCCTCCACCAGATGGTGACGAGTAACCCTTCAGGCCTCATCTTCCTCCCAGCTTTCTTCACCAGCAAGAGTTATTTTGGCCAACCAGCCATCATTAGTTCCTGCCAGGTGGTCTGTAAGGCAGTCCTTGGGTGGGGCTGGGCAGACCCCGCAGGACCTCCCTGCAGGCCCTTCCCTCGGGAGCCAGCAGATGGTGCTGAGGCAGCACAGGACCCACGGCTGGGCGGCCACGCACTTCCCAGGGAGCGAGGGTGAAATGCGATTCCTCCTTAGACTCTAAGCAGGGAGTGAATTGTGTAATCCTTAGTATTTCGCACTTAAAATCTCCAGGGAATTTGTCTTGAACTCATTTCCAGCATTATTCATCCCAAAAGTTCAAAGTCGTTTCAAGGTTCTTGGATAACCTGTGAAGCCAGAGGCCTTGTCTTGCTCACCTTCGTATGTCTGAGGCCTAGCATGAGGCCTGGCACTTAGTAGGAGCTCTAGAAATGCTTCTGAAATGAACAAAGCATCTGCATAGATGAATTATTCATACACCGGTAAGCCAAGTTTCAGAAGGGCAAAAGTGGCCTGTTCAAAGCCACAACCACAGCCTTTAACCTGTCCTGGAATTAAACCCAGAACTTCCAAAGTCCTGTCTGCTACTGTACCCTATCTGCCTGCAGTTTTCAGAAGAGCTGAATTATTGTTTTTATTATAGTTTATGAACATTTTAAAAGTTTTTCCAACATATGAATTTAACATATAAACCAGTGAGCAATTTGGATTCCGTGTACAGAGAAATTCTCTTTACAGGGATATCTGTTTATTAATATGTATGTGCCATATTTAATTGAAAGGGACAACTTCACATTAAGGTTCAAAAACCTCGATGTCCTTCTATTTAAATCTTCAGTATGGTATCATTATACACAGGAGGAGAATTGCCTGATGGTAAAACTTCACTTCTCCAACATCAGTGAGGATACAATAAGTCAATTCAATTTTTGTAGACCTCAGTGTATTTTTAGAAAACATTAGCCATTTTGAATAGGTAGCTTTCTTAAATGTGGCATGTATTTCTCATGAAGGAAAACGTGGAATAGAATTTAACTGATTCTTTATGGCTGAGCATCCCCTCTGTGCAGTGACACCTTTGGGGCTACCGAGGTCATGTTTGATGCCCTGTTGGCTCTACCCTATTGTCTCAATTCTGTTTTGATAAGAAACAGCTCTGGGCTGCCTTATTGTTACTGTTGCTTGTTTCTGCTTGTGTAGGTTTCTTTTTCTTCTCTTCAGCATCCCGCTGTCTGCTCTTCTCACCACTGTCTCTCTTTTTCATGTTCCTATGTCCAGTGCTCTCCACCAACGGTCAACCAAAGCCACAAAGAGCAAACCACTCCTAATCCATTGTGGTTTGTTTATAAGATGCAAATGTTTATAAAACTAGAAGAAGAGTAAAACCTAAAACTGAGTGCCCTGCATTAGAACACAGTGCCAGAAACGTTGACAGGATTGTTAGCCCGCCATAGGATTGTTAGCCCGCCATATGTGATCTTTGAGACTTGGACTCTGATTACCTATTTTCGGAGCTCACAGGCTTTTTATTTTTATTGTTTTGGTAGGAGAGTAGGACGGGGAGGGGGCAGGGTTAGGGGTCAAGCAGGGAGAAGGAGGCTAACTGTGTTCTATGTAGTGAGATGCTGATGAACAACTTCCAGCCCTGTGAGGTGTTCATGTTTCTTGTTTATTGTGATTAATGTGCTTTACTTGTCCATTTAGCTGTGTTTTTAAAGTTTCATGTAAATATTTTTATTTTCATTTTATTATTTTTTAAAATAAATTTTATTGTGTATATTTGAGGTTTGCAATTGGATATGGGATACATGTAAATAGTAAATTGGATACTATAGAGAAACAAATGAACATAACTATCATCTCACATAGTTACAATATTTCTGTGCCAACAGCAGCTAAAATCTACTTATTTAACAAAACTCTCTAATACAAGGTAATTTTATTACCTATAGCCCTCATGTTACACATTAGATCTCTGCACTTGTCCATCCCACGTATCTGCTATTTTGTATCCTTTGACCTACATCTCCCCATTTCCTCCCACTGGTTACCACTGTTTTGTTCTCTATCTCCGCATATTTGACCTTTCTGTTTTCTTAGATTCCACGTATAAGTGAGATCATGCAATATTTTTCTTTCTCTGTCTGGCTTATTTCACTTAGCATAATATCCTCCAGGTCCAACCATGTTGTGGCAAATGGCAAGATCTCCTTCCTTCTAAGGCTGAAGGATATTCTGTTGTCAGTGCGCTGGAATATCACACAGTTTCTCTATCCATTCATCTGTTGACAGGCTGTTTTCATATTGACTATTGTGAATAATGCTGCAGTGAACATGAGAGTGCAGATATCTCTGCTAGTGGATGATTTAATCTCCGTTTATTATAGGATTACTAGGTCATACGGTAGTTCTATTTTTAATTTCTTTAGAAACCTCCATACTGTTTTCCATAGTGACTACAGCAATCTACACTCCCATTAACAATGTGTAAGTGTTCCCTTTTCTCTAACACTCCCAACAATCTCACCATTTGTTACTGCTTGTCTTTTTGATAATGGCCATCCTAAAGGGTGTGGGGTGGTATCTCATAGTGGTTTTAATTTACATTTTTTTTCTTTTTTTGTTTTTGTTTTTTATTTTTGTTTTTGTTTGTTTGTTTTTCTGAGACAGGGTCTCACTCTGTTGCCCAGGGTGGAGTGCAGTGGTGCAATCATAGCTCACTGCAAACTCCTAGGCTCAAGCAATCCTGTTCTGTCCTGCTATGTTGCCCAGACTGATCTCGAACTTCTGGGCTCAAGCGATCCTCCTGTCTCAGCCTCCTCAGTGGCATGTGCCACTGGCAGGGCCCCATTTCTGAATCAGGTTATTTGTTTTCTACTTGAGTTTGATTTCTGATCGATTTTGGATATGAACCTCTTATCAGATGCATGGTGTTCAAACATATTCTCTCATTCCATAGTTTCTCTCTTCACTCTGTTGATTGTTTCCTTTGCTGTACAGAAGTTTTTTTATTTTGATGACATCCCATTTATTCGTTTTTGCTTTTGGAGCCTGAGCTTTTGGTGTGATGTTAAAAAATTAAAAAAACAAAAAACAAAAAACAAAAAAAAACCATTGGCAACGCCAATATCAAGGAGCTTTTCCCCTGTGTTCTCTTCTAGGAAATCTGTGGTTTCTGGTCCAATATTTAGAGCTTTTTTTTTTTTTTTTTTTTTTAACTTTGAGTTGATTTTTTTATGTGGTATAAGGGTCCAATTTCATTCTTTTTCATGTGAAAATGAAAAAGAATTTTTTTTCCAGCACCACTCATTTATTTTTTAATTTCTAATTCTTTTAACTTTTATTTTAGGTTCAGGAATACCTGTGCATGTTTGTTACACAGATAAATTGCATGTCACGGGGGTTTGGTGTAAAATTATTTTGCTACACAGGTAGTAAGCATAGTATCTGATAGATAATTTTTTGATCCTCACCCTCCTACCTCTTTCCACCCTAAAGTAGCCCTTGGTGTCTGTTGTTCCATTCTTTGTGCCCATGTGTACTCAATGTTTAGTGCCAACTTATAAGTGAGAACACGCAGTATTCATTTTTCTGTTCCTGTGTTAGTTCACTAAGGATAATGACCTCCAGCTCCATTCGTGTTACTGCAAAAATCATAATTTCATCTTTTTATGGCTGTGTAGTATTCCATGGTATATATGTACCACATTTTCTTTATCCAGTCTACTATTGATGGGCATTTAGCCTGATTCCATGTCTTTGCTATTGTGAATAGCCCAGTATCTTCATTTATTGATGAGACTATCCTTTTCCCATTGTGTCCTCATTTAGCTGATTTTTAACTTTTGTAAGCTCTTGCCTAAATATTTCTGAAGTTCAACACACCAGTGGTAAAGACAGTTGAAACAACAGTAATGGGCTGTGTGTTTTAAGGACTTAAGGAAAATAAAATCTCACAATTTTTAAATAAAAGAAGCCATGCCATAAATACTTGCCACGGTCTTGGAGAAAAGCCAGTATTTCAGGAGTAGCTATCACTGGAAACTGTAATTTTAGAAAAGGGGCTGAGAATCAAGGGAGCTGGTAGAGGACAAGATGTTCTAAATGTGCCCATACTTTCAGTAATGATGAGCAAATGTATGGCCAGACTCCAGACACCATTTTTTTCTGAGCAGGACTTCTATTTGTTTGAAGACCTATTTGACTGTTCTGTAATTACTAGCCTTTTTATCTTAATTCTGGAACCACACTAGTCTTTCTTTTTATGGGACATGTCACATCCCTGGCTTAATTGCAAAAATTTCCATTTTAAAAAGCCCTGTTGTTAACAATATTATTCAGCCAAACATGCTAAACTGAATATTGTCTATACTGCTCTCAATTTTAAAAACTCCGTGGGAATATAGAAATCTTTGAGAAAGCATAATTTCAATGTGATGCACTTAGCTTCTCTGGTTTCAAATTCTCTGGTCCTCCTCCAGTGTCTTCTTTGGCTCTTTGTGGGGTTGGCATCTTAGAGCTTCTTCCTCCCCCAGCCCCAAATGCAGAGGCTCTCTAAGGCCTGGCCTCTGGCTGTCTGCCGTTTCCACCCACAGGCTCTTTGGAAGCACCCTTCCATGTTCTCAACTCCGCCAACCGCACATGTACAAAACTCCCAAGTAGACGTTGAGTGCCAGCCATATTCTCTTAACATCCCTTCAAGGTTAGTTCTTCCAGCCTCCCAACCACCCAGTCTCAACATCTGGAATAACTGTTGACTCTTAACTTTTTCCATAGCCTTGGCAGGTCGGTTTAAAAACACGTCAATTTTCCATTCAAAACGTCCCTAAATCTCATCCCTTTTTTTCCTTCTCTGCTGCACCCACCACCATCTCCACCCAACCCTATAAGCTTCTAGGTAATTGTGCCTGACTTCTAAATGGTTTCTCTGACTTTAGTTTTCTTCTCCTTTAATCCCACCTACATACAACCACTAGACTAATTTTAAAAATACACTGCTTTAATTATATTACTTCCCTACTTAAAAATCCCCATTGGTTCCTTTTTCACTTCCAGCCATGAATTTAAACTCCTCGGCCTGTCCTGCCAGGCTGTTGTTATTAGCCGGGTGTAGGCTCCAGGGTCAGCAGACACAGTTTCGTATCCAGCTCTGGCACTTACTGTCTGTAAGATAGGGATAATTGTACTTGCCTCAGAGGACTTTGTGCAAATTAAATACCATTTGCAATGTCAAGAACAGAACCTGGAAGGTGATAAATGCAAAAGAAACACAAGCCATTTCCCACTCAACTTATTTCTTGATGAGATTGACAACAGTAGCTTTACTGACACTGGAGCAAGCTAGGCACTTGTGAAATGTTCTTGGTGAGTGGAGATATGAGCTAGGAATATTGTTCTGAGAGAGTGTTGAGATGGCACAGTTTCAGAGATGATGAGTTCTCCATAAAGACAGTGGCTGTGGATAGTGGAGATGGCAGGGAATGGGGAGGTCACTGGTGAGGATGACTGTGATCTAGGATGACAAGACTGCTGTCCCCCTAACCCGGGGCTCAGCGTGCACATCACTAATGGCAGGTAGACCAGATGTCGTGAGCCTTTTGAAATAAGGCAAGGTGAGGTCTGCATCATTGCCAATCAATTATTCCAGCCCCCGATTCTTACGGTGGATCTGTTAAACCTTTAGATATAATGTCCAGTTTATAGCAAACACAGATGTGGCAACCACACAACGCACAGCTCCAATGTGCTGGCTGCATACAGTGAGGTTCACTTAGGCCTCTGGATCCACACCTGCATGGCTGGCTGCTCCCCAGTCAATAACTGGTTATGCCTGGGCATCTGGTACAGGCCCATTCCTGTCAAATGTGCAGCTCCTCTGGGTGGAGCTTTCTTAGAAATGCACTGCAGTCTGTGATTGGCTTTTGCAATGCCTTCCTCCTCCTTCTCTCTTATGGGGTCTGACCGCTCACCACACCACCTTTCCCTGCTCTCTCTCATTCATGAGTCAAAGGCATTTCCCTCCATACATATTCTGTGCATCGAATCCCATCTTGCTGCCTACTTCTTAGAGGCCTAGAACTAACACAAATGGTACAAGGAGCTGTCCAAAAAAAACAGACCACAATGATTCTGCTGGGACGTTGGAAATATCAAATAAAAAAAAATTGTTTAAAAGAAAAGAGACCACATGATGGGATTTGAGAACTGGCTCATTTACCTCTCTGTAAGCAAAGAATGCCATTCTGAGTGTTACGTGAGACCGAGTTTGTCTCTGGCCCAACGAGGGGCCCAATTGCTAAGGATTTTCCTGGTCATACCCGGGAAAAGTTCCAGAATGGAGAACACTTTGCAGGTGAAATTCTTTGGGCATTTGAAAGGCATGGGGGCCTATGAAGATGGCAGAGTTGGCTGGCTACTGCTGAGTTGTATTGCTGCCCTGTGGAGGGACAGTGAGAGACCAAGAGCCATTAGCAAGCTAAGCGTGAGAGGCAGAGCTCTCTTTTGTAGCTTACAAAGATGCCCTTATCTCCTGCAGCACAAGAGTGGACACAGCTGTGCAACAGATGCAGGCCCTGATTTAGAGCCACAGAGCTCCAGAGATGCTTATGTGCTCAGCCAGTCTGTTCTGCGGAGGGCAGCGCCAATCGTACACTGGACCTCGCTCTTTTTTAGCTCCCGAGAGCCAATTAATCATTAGTGCCTCTTCAGAACTCCTCTTTCAATGACATTATAATTGATAGCTTGAAGTCAGCTGTGGTGTGATATCTGCACCACAGAAATCAGCAAATACTGTATGATTCAGAGGTTCTCTTCATCCCTCTTTTGGAAGAGCTGCTTGTTAAACACTTAGAAGCATACCACTGACTGGGGCCTTGGCTGGGAAATCCTGGGATCCTGCAACATGGGATGGGGATATGTAGACATAAAGTCCAGACAACGTGGGTTCTGTAGACCTGCCTGCACTGTCAGAACCTGCTAAGATGGCGCACCCTCCCTAGGAAGAGGGTGGGGAGAACTGGGGCTTCCGCATGCTTAAATGTGCTGCAGAGGCTTCTCTGCGAAGCCATGGAGGCTGCTTCTACCTCCTCTCCTGGCTGCCAAGCCGATAAGGGTAGGGGTTAAATCTCAGCATGACCTAGCTGGGGATACAACTGGCTCTAATAAGGCGAGAAAGCCACTGTGCATGGAAGGAGCTGCAAACATCACCTACATGCCCTGACAGGGGCCAGAGGGCACCCCTGGTACTGGATTTTGAGAGTGCTTGATCAGGGGACACAGAACATATAACTGGATAAGCAAAAACACATTGGTTCTTAGAAATTCCACTTTCTTGGAATGCAAGATTTAACACCCTGGCAAGAATCTCAGGGAGGGTTGCCAGCTGAAATTAAAATGTTTCATGTGGCATTGGGGGACACATTTATGTAAAGAGTATCTGTTGCTTATCTAAAATTTTAATTGAACTGGGCATCCTGTACTTTTATTTGCTAGAACCGGCAACACTAATCTTAAGAGATGGGTAAACTTGCCTCTAAGGGGGTTCTTTGAAGCCCGGAGAAAGTGATGACCAACACCAAGTGAAGTGGAAATGTCTGCGGTATCCTGCCAGAAGGCGTCAGAAAACACAAAGAGGCCGAGGCAAGTGGGCATGCTGGAACGCACCACGTAAAGCCAGAAGAACCCCCGGAGGATGAGGTTCCACAGGATGGCCTCGAGGACACCCCATCCATTAAGGCCATGGGCCTTGGTGAGAGGGGCAACAGCATCACTAGAAAGTTCAGTGGCAGCTCCTCTATAGGCTAGGATGGTGGTGGGAGAGGCGAGCAGAGAGCTGAGCTCATTAACATCCACGTGTATGATGGAGCCCTAAAATAGCAAAGGCTGGGTGGTGGCCTTATAGCTACAGGCTGCAAGTCCCCTAATATCCAATGAGAAACTGTGAAGGGAAATTGTGGAGGTGTTACCATAAGACAACAAGGAGGCCAGGCACAGTGGCTCATGCCTGTAATCCCAGCACTTCGGGAGGCTGAGGCAGGACGATTTCTTGAGCCCAGATGTTCAAGACCAGCCTGGGTGACATAGTGAGACCTCATCTCTACAAAATATCAAAAAATTAGCTGGTGTAGTGGTGCACACCTGTAGTCTTGGCTACTTGGGAGGCTGAGGCAGGAGGACCACTTAAGTCCAGGAGATTGAGGCTGCAGCAGCCTGGGTGACAGAGAGAGATCCTGTCTCAAAAAGATAAAAGACAGCGAGGAAACCCAGAATTTCCACTTTCAGTTGTTCTCATAAATGTAGTCACAGAGACATGAACAAGGATAATCATCGCAGCATTTTTTTCTAATAGTAGAACAATGGAAAAGGCCTAAAGATCTTGGACTAGTTAAGTAAATTGTACCTTCAATCCTAGAATGGACCCATGATAGTTGAGAAGATATTCACAATGGAGTATTAAGTGAAAATCACAGGCAGTGAGACAGTGTTAAATGTGTATATTCACCTTGAGATAATTTATCAAGCTGATTTGTGCACTTTTCTTATATGTATATTATACTTTTAAAAAAGTTCGTTGATAAACTGAAAAGATGAATGCATGCTCCCATTTTATGAAAGCAAGCATGCATATGAGCATGCACGGGTGTGTGTATCATTACATTGTCACAGGTATGTTTGTATTTGTCCTCATGTGTACGTATTTGTGTAAAGATATAACTATGAGCCTGTGTGTGTGTACGTACACATGAGCCTCTGCCACGTACAGGCACAAATACGTGCAGGTAGCTGAGCGAACACTCCACTCCATCCCTCTCTTCCTCCCATGACTTTCCTGTGCTTTCTGGAACTCCCACTCTGGAATCAACAAGCGAAAGCATGAAGGGTGATTGAGGGGCTGAATTGTGGGGTGAAAAAGATACTTACTTGCAAATGTATTCTCGATTTGAGTTTTTGGTCACTTTTTTTCCCTTTTCCATTTATGAATTACATTTTATAAATCTAAAAAACAGAATGGAGAGCTGTGGTCAGGAAGTGGCATTGGAGAATAAAGAGAAGCACAAATTCTCCCTCCCAGCCTTGATAAATAGAGTTTGAACGTAGAAATGGCTTCTGCTTGAGAGGACTGAAGGGGGTCACTGCCTCCAGGGCATAGGTTTCAGTTCAGGCAAAGTGGTAGAGGGAATGTTCAGAAAAGGGTTGGAGGAATTTGCTGATCCCTGAGCGGGAGTCCCAGAAAGCACAGGAAAGTCATGGTGGAGAAAGGGGAATGGAGTGGAGCGTTCACTCACCAGGAAGGATATGCAGAGTGGCATAGGGATGAGAATGCCAAGAAAGCAGACGACTGTAAGGAGTAAGCTTGCAGATTGAAATAACTCGAATGAGGGTGTTTAATTGTGATAGCTTCTTGAAGGAGAGTTTAGAAGTGAGACCCAATTAGGAAGCGTCCCTGTGTACACTGCTGTCATCTACAGCAAGCATGTCGCTGCCTTTGACAGCAGTGAGCAAACAAGCATGAGGTCAAGTCCTTCTTTGGGGTTTGTGTGGCAGATGCATTAGGGCTGACCATGGAATGGCAGTGACCTACGCAAGTCCATTCAGTCTGTTTGTTGGATCAACATGCCACCTAATCATGGGGTCACCCTGCTTCGTGACCTCACGCTTGCTTTGCTCTAGGGATGGGGTGAAGCGTGGGGTAGGATGTGATCTCCATGCTCCATTCTAGCGGGCATAGAATGGTAGATTAGAACACAGAAGGTTGGCAATAAGATGGCCTTGTAATGGAGAGGACCTCAGAGGTCAGAAAGGAACTATGAAGTCTAGATCACACATTTTAGGCCCTGCTAAGAGCTTTGGCTCTTACTCTGTGAGTGACACGAACTGACGTATTTTTAAAGGATTATTCTAAGCCCATTGAATAGCAACTCTCCATTTCTCTCTCTCTACCAGCCTCTGGCAACCACCATTCTGTGAGTCTATATATAAATTTGGCTATTTTCAATACCTTATCTATGTGGTATTTTGTAGTATTTGTCCTACTGTGACTGGCTTCTTTTACTTAGCATAATGCCCTGAAGGTTCATCCATGTTGTCACATATTGTAGGATTTCCTTCTTTTTTAAGTCTGAATAATATTCCATTTTATGTATATACCATATTTTCTTATCCATTCATCCACAGATGGACATTTCAATTGTTTCCACATATTGGCTACTGTGAATAGTGTTGCAATGTGTATGGGAGTGCTAATATCTCTTTGAGATCCTGGTTTCAATTCTTTTGGATAAATACCCAGAAGTGGGATTACTGGATCTTATGGTAGTATGGTAGTTTCATTTTTTGAGAAATTGCCATACTGTTTTCTGCAACAGTTACACTACTTTGCATCCCAACCAACAATGTACAAAGGTTCCGTTTTCTCCACATCCTTAAAAACACAGGTCTGATATAAAACATTGTCCCTATAATTACCAGCTCTCTAATGTACACTTAAAAATTTGCTGGGAGGCTGAGGCAGGTGGATCATGAGGTCAGGAGATTGAGACCATCCTGGCCAACATGATGAAATCCCATCTTTACTAAAAATACAAAAATTAGCCAGGCGTGGTGCAGGCGCTTGTAGTCCCAGCTACTCAGGAGGCTGAGGCAGGAGAATGGCGTGAACCTGGGAGGCAGAGCTTGCAGTGAACCAACATCGCACCACTGCACTCCAGCCAGGGTGACAGAGCGAGACTCTGTCTCAAAAAATTAAAATAAAATAAAATAAAATAAATTGTTAAAAGATTAGAATCTCATGTGAAGAGTTCTTACCAAAATAAACTTTTTTTTTTTAAACAAAATCAATCATTCTAGTTATTATATTGGGAATATGCAAAGAATGAGGTAAAGAAGAAAAAAGACCATTTAGAAATCTATTCAAGGGTTTTCAAAAAAGTTAATTGGCTCCCAATTATATTGGGAGTTCAGATGGTGATAAGTGTTAGGATTCTGGAGATATTATGTAGATACAGACAACTGGATTTCATGACAGACTGTGACTTAAGATAGTTTGCCTGAGTGACTGGAAGGGTGGAGTTGCCATCAACAGATGGGATCATCAACAAAGATAGGGAAGGCTGCTGGAGCAACAGGTTTGGAGAGAGATTAGGAGTTCCCTGTAGAACAAGACAAGTTTGAGAAGTCAATAGACCTTTCAAATGTCAGGAAGAGTTCAGGTTTGAGTTCTAACTTTAAGATACACATTGGGAGTTATTGGCATGAGTGGTACTTAAAGTCATGTGAGTTAATGGAATTCCAAAAGAGTTATTACAGATAGAGAAGAGGATCAAGTAATGAATCTTGGATGGGGTGGGATGGGGTGATCAACTCTACTGGTTTGCTTGTGATGGAGGGATTTCTGGGACATAGGACTTTAAGTTTTAAAACTGGGAAAGTCCTAAACAGACTGGTCACCCTAGTTCTAGTGTACTTCAGTTGATTAGAGATCCCCTACCTGGAGCAGATATTGAGCTGGAAAGGGCAACTGGAGTCAGCTACTTTGGATTTCTGGAACGTGATTAAACACATACCAATTAGGGGAGTGCTTGATGAAGGGAGAGGCAACCGATAATTTTCAAGTGAGCAGTGTGCATGAACCAGAGATGTTGCCAAATTCCTTAGCCCCGCTGTGAATGTGAGTTAGGAGCATGTGTTTCTGGAGTGGCTATCTGGAACCAGAGTGGGAAGCAGGTAACTTGTCCTCCAAAAATATGAGGTTGTGCTTTTGTATTGGTCTGGTTGTGCCTTTAGAGAAAAGTACAAATGCTTACCTTGATTTTGGCACTCTTGCAGCAGCGACTTCCTCTAGGAACATCTGTCAGGAAAGTTAAAGAGACAAGACAATTTTTTTTTTTGAGCCAGACATTCAGGAAAATCTTTGTTAACTGACCAAAGAGATAAAGGAAGTCAAATGTCAGTGTTCACACACAATGAGAAATACATGCTTTGCAAAAATAGTTTGGAAAAGTCACAAATGAGTAGTTCCAGCCCTCAACAAGCAAAAATCAGCAATCTGTGAGGGGTGGGAAAATCAAATTACCAGAGTTACCATGTTTTAATACTCCAGAAGTGCAGTCTCAACAAAAAATTAGAAAACATACCAAGAAAGAGGAAATTATAGCCCATCCACAGGAAAAAACAATTTGACAGAAGTTATTTCTAAAGAAGATTAGACATTGGAATAACTAAATATATCAAGCCAACTGTCTTAAATATGCTCAAAGAGCTAAACGGAAAAAAGCCATGGACAAAGAACAAAGGAAATGAGAAAGCAATGTATGAACAAAAAGCTTCTGTCAATAAAGAGATACAAACTGTAAAAAAATACCCAAATAGAAATTCTAGGAGTGAAAAGTACAATACCTGAAATTAGAATTTTACTGGAGACATTCAATAGCAACACGAACAGTCAGAAGAAAAGATAAAAAGTATTTGAAGATAAAAAAATTAAAATTATCCAATCTGGGGAATGGAAAAAATGAAGAAAAGTAAATGTATCCTAAAGAGCTTGAGGGAAGCAATCAAGCATAACAACATATGGACCATAGAAGTCCCAGGGGAAGAAGAGAAAACGATGCCAAAAAAAAAAAAAAAAAAAAAAAAAAACTTTTTGAAGAAATGATGGCTTAAAATTTCCCAAATCCACTGAAGATGAAAATATACAAATAGGATACATTCAAAGAAATCCAAACCCAGAAAGATAATAGTCAAATTGTCAAAATCCAAAAATAAAGATAGAATTTTGAAAGCAGAAAGAAGTGACTCATTATATACCAGATGTCCTCAATACAATTAACAGCTCGTTTTTAATCAGAAACCAGGAAGTCTAGAAGCCACTGACATAACAAAGCCTTAAAAGAAAAGATAAAACTGTCAACCAAGAATTCTATATCAAGCAAAATTATCACTCAAGGATGAAGGAGAACTTAAGATATTCCCAGATTAAAAAACAAACAAACAAACAAACAAACAAACAAAAAAAAACAGCTGAGGGAGTTTATTACCAGAAGACCTACCATACAAGAAATGTTAAAGGGAGCCCTTCAGGCTGAAATAAAAAGACACTAGGTAGTAAGCTGTGAGAAACAATGAAGAACACTGGTAAAGGTAACTATATATATAAGTAGAAAAGCCAATATTAACATACTTTTGGTTTGAAACCCCTCCTTTTTTTCTACATGATTTAAAAGGTAAAGGCATAAAACAAAAATTATAAATTGATGTTAATGGGCACAAAATATACCAAGATGTATTCCGTGGCAATAATAATACAAATGAATAGGAACAAAGATGTATGGAAATAAGGTATTTGTATACTATTGAAATTAAGTTGGTTCATTTAAATTAGGTCGTTATAAGTTTAAGATGTTAATTGTAATACTAAGGCTACCACTAAGAAGATAAATCTTTAATGGAATCAAAATGATATACTACAAATGTTAAACCAAGTGTTAAAAAGGTAGTAATTCATGAATTGAGGGACAAAAACATAAATAGACATACAGAAAAGAAGAAGTTAAATGGAAGAAGTAACTCCTTTCTTATCAATAATTACTTAACTGTAAATGGATTAAATTGTCCAATCAAATGGCAGAAATTGGAAGATTGGATAAATAACACATGATCAATTTATGTTGTCTAAAAGAGACTCACTTAAGATACAAAACCAAAGAGATTAAAAGTGAAAAGATGGAAAAAGATAATCTCTGCAAACTGTAAACAAAAGACAGGTAAGTCAGCCAAAATATACTTAAAGTTAAAAAAGTTTACAAGAGACAAAGAAGGATGTTACATTCTGATAAAAGTCTCAAGCCAGCAAGAAAATATAATTATAAACATTTAACAACATTATATGCATTTAACAACAGAGCCCCCAAATATAGCAAGCTACAATAATTGTTGGAGATTTAATAGTTGAAGGTTAATAATCAGAACTAGAAAGAATATCTATAAAAAATTAGAGAACTTGAACAAGACTGTAAAACAATTAGAACTAACAAACATACTGAGCACTCCACCAAAACCAGTAGAATACACGTTCTTCACTAATGTACATGGAACATTTCCCAGAATGGACCATAGGTAAGCCCACATAATAAGTCTCAAGGCATATTAAGAGATTTTTGAAACAATACTAAATATCTTCTCTGAACACAATGCAATGAGCTAAAAATCAATAACATAAGGAAGGCTGGAAGATTTGCAAATATATGGAAATTAAATAACACAGTTTTAAACAACCAATAGGTCAGAGAAAAAGTCACAAGGGAAATTGTAAAATACCCTGAGAAACATAAAAGCACATGTCATTATTTATGGGATGCAGCGAAAGCAGTGCTCAGAGAAAAATTCACAGTGTAAATGTATACATTAAAAAAGAAGAAAAATATCAAACAATGTAATGATTTTAAAAGGAAATAGAAAAAGAAGAGCAAACTAAACTCATTGTTAGCAGAAGGAAAGAAAAAGGTTAGTGTGTAGCTAAATCAAATATCAAGTATAAAAACAATAGAGAAAATTAATAAAACTTAAAGCTTTTCTTTGAAGATAGCAGTAAAAATAGACAAACTTTGTGCTGGATTGACTAAGAAAACAGAGAGAAGACTCCTATTACTCAAATGTGACATAAATATGGGGACATTACTTCCAATTTCACAGAAACAAATGGCTTAAAAGAGAATACTATGAACAATTGCATGGTAACAAGTTGGATAACCTAGATAAAATGGATAAACTAGAAACACACAAACTAGCAAACTAACTTAAGAAGAAAAAGAAAATCTGAACCGACCTATAACTATTAAGGAGATTGAATCAGTAGTCAAAAACCTCCAAACAAAGAAACGCCCACAACAAGATAGTTTCACTAAGGCATTCTACCATCTAAAGAGGAGATGGCCGGGTGCAGTGGCTCACGCCTGTAATTGCAGCACTTTGGGAAGCTGAGGCAAGTGGATTATCCGAGCTCAGGAGTTTGAGATTAGCCTGGCCAACATGGTGAAACCCCTTGTCTAGCAAAAATACAAAATAAGACGGAGGTGTCAGTGCACTCCTGTATTCCCAGCTACTCGGGAGGCTGAGGCAGGAGAATGGCGTAAACCCGGCAGGCGGAGCTTGCAGTGAGCTGAGATCCGGCCACTGCACTCCAGCCTGGGCCACAAGCGAGACTCCGTCTCAAAAAAAAAAAAAAAAAAAAAAAAAATAGAAGAAGAGAGAAACATTCTTCTCATTTTTTTTCAAAAGATAGAAAAGAACACTTCCTAATTCATTCTATGAGGCAAGCATTACCTTCACATCAAGGGCAAAGACACCACCAAAAACCAAAAAATGGCTGGGCATGGTAACTCATGCCTGTAATCCCAGCACTTTGTTAGGCAGAAATAGGAGGACTGTTTGAGCCCAAGGAGTTCAAGACCAGACTGGGCAACAGAGCAAGACGCTGTCTCTACAAAAAAAATAAAAACTTACCTGAGAATGGTGGTACACACCTATAGTTCCAGCTTCTTGGGAGGCGGAGGTGGAAGGGTCACTTGAGCCCAGGAGTTTGAGGCTTCTGTGAGCTATGATCATACCAATGCACTCCAGCCTGGGCAACAGAGTTAGAACTAGTCTCTAAAAAACTACAGGTCAATATTTCTTATGAGTATAGACATTATCAATAAAGTACTAGCAAACTGAATTCAGCAGCATATTAAAAGGATTATATATAATGGCCAAGGGGTATTTAGTCTCAGAATGCAAAAACTGTTCAAGATAAAATCAATAAATGCAACATAACATGTTAAGGAAACAAAACACAATAATATCACTTACAAAAAAATTGGACAAAATTGCACAATAATATCAGGTACAAAAAATTGGATACTGTTTTATCTCATGATAAAAACGGTAAACTAGGAATCGAAAGGAATTTCATCAACATCATGTGTATATCTCACAGCTAATGGTGAGCAAATTCAATGGTGAGTGAATGAAAATGGATTGGGGGCATTGGTGTCAGAAAGGAAGAAGTAAAATATCTATCTTTACAGATGACACAAAGTAAAAAAAAAACTATTAGAGTTAAATGAACTCAGCAAAGTTACAGGGTACAGAATCAATATTCAAAAATCTGTTGTATTTCTATATACTAGCAATTAATAATTTTAAAAGGAAATTAAGAAAACTATTTCACTTACAATAAACATCAAAAAGATTAAAATACCTGGAGGTAAATTTAACCAAGGAGGCAGTTAAAAACATTAAAAACACTTGTGCGGGCCAGGCGCGGTGGCTCATACCTGTAATCCCAGCACTTTGGGAGGCCGAGATGGGCAGATCACGAGGTCAGGAGATCGAGACCATCTTGGCTAACACGGTGAAACCCCATCTCTACTAAAAATACACAAAAAGTAGCAGGGTATGGTGGCGGGCACCTGTAGTCCCAGCTACTCGGGAGGCTGAGGCAGGAGAGTGACGTGAACCCAGGAGGCAGAGCTTGCAGTGAGCCGAGACTGGGCCACTGCACTCCAGCCTGGGCTACAGAGCGAGACTCTGTCTCAAAACACACACACACACACACGTGTGTTAAAAACACTGAAAACACTGTTGATTGGCCAGGCACAGTGGCTCATGACTGTAATCCCAGCACTTTGGAAGTCCGAGGAAGGCGGATCACCTGAGGTCAGGAGTTCAAGACCAGCCTGGCCAACATGGCAAAACTCCCCTCTACTAAACGTACAAAAATTAGCTGGGCATAGTGACATGTGCCTGTAGTCCTAGCTACTCGGAGGCTGAAGCAGGAGAATCACTTGAACCTGGAAGGCAGAGGTTGCAGTGAGCCAAGATCATGCCACTGCACTCCATCCTGGGTGACAGAGAAAGACTCTGTCTCAAAATCCAAACCAAACCAAAACAAAATCACTGCTCATAGAAATTAAAGAAGAATTAAATGAATGGAAAGAAATCCTATATTCGTGGATTAGAAGGCCAATCCATGATCAATAAGCACATGAAATGATGCTCAGTATCATTAGTGATCAAGATGATGTAAATCCAAACCACATGAGATACCACATCATACTCATAATGATGACTTTTTTAAAATGGGAAATAACAAATGTTAACCAGCATATAGAGAGATGGGAGGACTTATGCATTACTGGTGGAAATATAATATGGTACAGTGCTATGAAAAACAATCTGTTCGTTCCTCCAAAAGTTAAACATGAAATTATTATATAATCCAGCAATTCCAGTTCTATGTAAATACATGAAAAATTGAAAACATGGACTTGAACAGATATTGTACAACACATATAAGTTAATCATGGAATTATATAATCCAGCAATTCCACTCCTAGGTAAATACATAAAAGAATTAAAAACTGTACTTGAACAGATAGTGCACACCACATTGCAGCATTATTTACAATACATAAAAGGTGGAAGCAATAAAAGCCTATTGGTGAATGAATGAATATACGAAATCTGGTATATACATATAATGGAATATTATTCAATCATGCAAAGGAATGAGGTTCTGATACATACTATGACATGGATGAACCTTGAAAATAAAATGCTATGTATGATTCCACTTATATGAGGAATCTAGAATATGTAAAGTCATAGAGATAGAAAGTAGAAGAGAGGTTACTAGGGGCTGTTTGGAGAGAGAATTGGGGAGTTTTTGTTAACTGGATACATACTTTCTCTGAGATTATGAAAGAGTTTTAAAATGATAGTGATAATTACACAGTATTAGGAAGGTACTTAATGTCACTGAATTGTAAACATAAAATAATCAAAATAATAAATTTTATGTTGTGTATATTTTACCACAATTAAAAAGTTACCAAACAAACAAACAGCTACACCCCACAGCCAGCAGTAAAAACAAACCCTGAAGAGCTGAAGCATAAGATTTCCAGAGTTATTACTTTATAATATTCAGAATAGTCAATTTTCTGTAAAAATTATGAAGCATGCAAAGGAACAAGAAAATATGGCCCTTTCACAGAAGTAATTTACAGAAATTTTACATGAAGAAGCACAGATGTTGGATTCACTAGACAAAGCCAAATCAACTGTCTTACATATGCTCAAAGAGCTAAAGGAGAACACAAGGATTATTTATGAGCAAATAGCAAAAATTTATGAGGAGAAAGAAGTTACAAACAAGAACTAAACAGAAATTCTGGGCCAGAAAAGTACAATAACTGACATAAACGTTCACTAAAGGGCCTCAATGGAAAATATAAGCAGAAGAAATAAAGAATCAGAGAACTTGAAGACAGGCTAATTGAAACTTATGCAGCCTGAGGTACAGAAAGGAGAAAGAATAAAGAAAAATGAATGAAGACTAAGAGGTCTGTGGAACACAATCAAGCATGCCAGCATACTCACAATTCCACAATTAAAGGAGAGAGAGAAAGGAGCAGAAAGAATATTTGCAGATGTAATGGCTGCTAAATCTTTCCCAAGATTTTACATATTTCCCAAATCTTACAAAAAGAATAAAACTACACATTCAAGAAACTCGATGAAATTCAAAAATAAAAACCACAGAGATCCTTGACAAGATACATCACAATCAAATTACCAGAAGCCAAAAATAAAGAGACAATCTTGAAAGCAGCAGGAAAGAAGTGACTCCTCATGCACAAGTGATCCCTAACAAGGAAAACAGCCGATTTCTCATCAGAAACCATGGAGGCCAGACACAAATGGGGTGATATTTTTGAAGTCAAGGAAAACAGAATGTCAGTGAAGAATTCCATATCCAGGAAACCTTTGCTTCAAATATGGAAAAATTCAGACTTTTCCAGATAAATAAAATCTGAGGGAATTAATTGCTAATATATCTTCACTACAAGAAATTCCAAAGGAAACCGTTTAGGCTGAAATGAAAGGACACTAGACAGTAACCCAAAGGCATATCAGAAAAAGAAAAACCTCCATAAAGGAACTACATAGGCAAATATAAAAGTCGGTATTATTGTATTTTTGTTTTGTGACTGCATTTTAAAATTTCCTCTGTGATTTAAAAATAGTGCATGAAATAATAATTACAAATCTGTGCTTATGGGCACACAATATATAAGGATGTAATGTGTGACAATAACAACATAAATGGAAATGGAGCTTTATAGGAGTAGACTTTTTATATGCCATTGAAGCTAAGTTGCTGTAAATTCAAATTATATTGTTGTAACTTACTAACGTAAATTAAAATACTAGAGAAACCAGTAAGAAAATATCTAAAAATTATATGCAAAATTGAATAAGAATGGCATACTACAAAAAAGAAATTAAACACAGAAAAAGCTGTAATGGAGAAAATTAATAATAAAAAGGTATAAGCCGTAGAAAACAAATCATAAAATGGCAGAAGTAAGTGCTTTCTTATCTGTAATTACTATGAAAGTAAATAAATTAAGCATTACAATCAGGCAAATATTAGCAGAATGGATTTTAAAAACCATAGTTTAATTACATGTTATCTACAAGAAATTCACATTAGATGCAAATAAACAAATAGGTTGAAAGTGAAACGGTAGAAAAAAGATATTTCACACAAACATGAACTAAATGACAGCTGGGATGGCTATGCTAATATATAATACAGGGTTTAAGTAAAATAACTGTTAAAAGTGATAGAGAAGAACACTAATATTGGTAAAGGGTCCTTTCATCAAGAAGATATAACAATTGTAAACACATATGTAACAGAAAAGATTCCAAAAAAGACACTGGCAGAATTGAGGGAGAAGTAGACAGTTTCACAGTAATACTTGGTGACCTCAATATCTCACTTTCAATGGTAAATAGAACACATAGACAGAAGATCTACAAGAAAATAGAGAACATGGAACAACATTATAACTATCTCAGCCTCATATATACAACACTCCACGCAACAGCAAACTACACTTTCCTTTCAAATGCACATGGAACATTCCCCAGGATAGATGACATATAAACTGAGTCACAATAAATTTTTTAAAATTGGGATTATACATAATTTCTCTCCAAAAACAATGGAATGAGCCAGATCACTGCTAGAAATAAAGCTGGAAAATTCACAAGTACAGGCATACCTCAGAGGTATCGGGGACTCTGCTCCAGACCACCAAAATAAAGTGAGTCAGACAAGTTTTTTGGTCTCCCAGTTCATATAAAAGTCATGTTTGTATTATACTGTAGACCATTATGTGTACAGTAGCATTATGTCTTTTAAAAGTACATGTTTTAATTTAAAAGTACTCTGTTACTAAAAATGTTAATGATCATCTGAGCCCTTAGCAGGTCATAATCTCTTTGCCTGAGGAGGGTCTTGCCTTGGCATTGGTGGCTGCTGACTGATCAAGTTGGTGGTTGCTAAAGGCTGGGGTGGCTATGGCAATTTCTTAAAATAAAAAACAATGAAGTTTACTGCATCGATTGACTCATCCCTTCATGAAAAATTTCTCTGTAGCATGTGATGATGTTTAATAGCAGTTTACCCACAGTAGGACTTCTTTCAAAATTGGAACCAATCCTCTCAAACCCTACCAGTGCTTTATTAACTGAGTTTATGAAATGTTCTAAATCCTTTGTTGCTGTTTCAATAGTATTCACAGAATCTTCATCAAGAATAAATTCCATCTCAGGAAACCACTTTCTTTGCTCATCCATGAGAAGCAGATTCTCATCTGCTTTTCAGCAATTCAGTGACATCTTTAGGCTCCACTTCTAATTCTAGCTCCCTTGTTATTTACATCACATCTGCAACTACTTCTTCCACTGAAGTCCTGAACCCCTCAAAGTCATTCATTAGGGTTGTAATAAACTTCTTTCAAACTCCTGTTAGTGTTAATATTTTGACCTCTTTCCATGAATGTTCTTAATGGCATCTAGGATAGTGAATCCTTCCAGAAGGTTTTCAATTTACTTTGCCCAGATCCATCAGATGAATCACAGTTCATGGTAGCTGTTGCTTTACAAAACATACTTCTTAAATAATAAAACTTGAAAGTTGAAATTACTCCTTGATCGATGGACTTCAGATTGGATGTGTATTAGCAGGCATGAAAACAGCGTTAATCTCCTTGCATATCTTGTCAGAGTTCTTGGGTGACCGGGTGTATTGTCAATGAGCAGCAATATTTTTAAGTAACTTTATTTTTCTGAGAAGTAGTTCTCAACAGTGAGAGTAAAATGTTCAGTAAACCGTGCTATAAACAGATGTGCTATCATTCATGCTTGCTGTTTCATTTCTAGAACACAAATAAAGTCGATTTGGCATAATTCTTAAGGGTCCTAGGATTTTAGAAATGGCAAATGAACAATGGTTTTGACTTGAAGTTGCCAGCTACCATTAGATCGTAATGAGCTATTCAGCCTGTCCTTTGAAGCTTTGAAGCCAGGCATTGATTTTTCCTCTGTAGCTGTGAAAGTCCTAGATTCCATCTTCTTTCAATAGAAGGCTATTTTTTCTACACTGAAAACCTGTGATTTAGTGTAACCACTTTCATCAATGATTTTAGCTAGATCTTCTGTGTAACTTGCTGCTGCTTCTCCATTAGCACTTCCTGCTTCACCTTGTACTTTTGGGTTATGGAAATGGATTCTTCCCTTAACCCTCGTGAATCAACCTCTGCCAGTTCTGAACTTTTCTTCTGCAGCATCGTTACCTCTCTCAGCCTTCACTGAATTGACACATTAGGGCCTTGCTCTGGATTAAGCTTTGGCTTAAGGGAATATTGTGGCTGATTTGATCTTCTACCTAGATCACTAAAACTTTCTTCATATCAACAGTAAGACTGTTTTGCTTTCTTTCCGTTTATGTGTTCACTGGAGTGGCACTTTTAATATCCTTCAATAGCTTTTCCTTTACATTCACAGCTTGGCTAACCGGCAGAAGAGGCCTAGTTTTTGACGTGTTTCAGTTTTTGACATGCCTTCTTCACTAAGCTTTATTATTGCTAGCTTTTGATTTAAATTGAGAAACATATGACTCTTCCTTTCACTTGAATACATAGAGGTCATTGCAGTGGTATTAATTGGCCTAACTGCAATATTATTGTGTCTCAAGAAATAGGGCGGCCAAGGAGAGGAACAGAAATGGGGAAAAGGCTGGTTGGTGGAGCAGTCAGAGTGCACGCATTTATTAATCAGGTTTGTCATTTTATAGGGGCATGGTTTATGGCACCCCAAAACAATTATGATAGTAACATCAGAGATCACTGATTACATATATTATGATAATGATGAAAAATTTGAAATATTGCAAGAATTTCCAAAGTGTAACACAGAGACAGGAAGTAAGCACATGATCTTGGAAAAATGGTGCCTGTAGACTTGCTCAATAGAGAGCTGCTGCAAACCTTCAACTTGTAAAAAAGAAAAAAAAAATAGCAATATCTGTGAAGCATGATAAAGCAAAGAGCAATAAAACAAGAACATATGCATGTATGTGGAGTTCAAAAACACTCTCAACCAATGCGTCAAAGATGAAATCACAAGGGAAATTACAAAATACCTTAAGATCAATAAAAATAAAAGCACAATATTCTAAAGCTTATGTGATAAAGTGAAAATAGTCCTGGGAGAGAAATTTATGGCTGTAAATGCCTACATTATAAAGAAGAAAGATCTCAAATCAATAACTTCACTTACCCTTGAGGAACTAAAAAAGAAGAGAAAAGTAAATTCAAAGCCAGTAGAAGGAAAGAATAATAAAGATTAGAGTGGAGTTAATATAAATAGAAAAGGAAAATCAGTAGAGAAAAATCAGCAAAAACAAAAGTTGATTTTTTGCAAATGTAAAAAAAAAAAATGATAAACCTCTAACTAGACTAAGAAAAAAGAGAGAGCGTACTTAAATAGCAAAAAATGGAATTGAACTGGGGACTTTATCACCAACCTTCAGCAACACAAATAGTTATAAGAGAATATTATGAACAATTGTAGTCCAACAAGTTTAATAACCTACATGAAGTAGACAAACCCCTAGGAACATAAAAACTACCAAACTGACTCAAGAAGAAATAGAAACTCTGAAAAGACCTAAGGAGATTGAATCAATAATCAAAAGCCTTCCAACAAAAGGAGCTCAGATGGCTTCACTAGTGAATTTTACCTAACATTTAAAGAATAATTTAAACCAATCCTTTTCAAACGCTTCCAGAATGTAGAATAAGAGGGAATACTTCCTAACTCATTTTAGGAGGCCAGTATTATCTTCGTGTCACAAGCAGACAAAGACACTTCAAGGAAAAACTATAAACCAATATCCATTATTATGATGTATGCAAAAATCCTCAACAAACTACTAGCAAGCTAAATTCAATAAAATGGTAATGGGATTATATGCCATGAACAAGTGGGAGTTGCACCCACAATGGATTTATACTCAATAGGCAACGTGGTTTAACATAAGAAAAACAGTAATATAACGTACCGTATTAATAGAATAAAGGGGAAAACACATAATAATCTCAATGGATATAGAAAAAGTATTTTTTGAGTTCATCATCCTTTCATGATTGAAAACACTCAGGAAAATAGGAATAGAAGGGAACATCCTCAAAATGCTAAAAGACACTTATGGAATCCCCACAGCTTACTGATGGTACTCGAAGGTGAAAGGTTGAAAACTTTTCTCCTAAGATCAGGAACAAGAAATACATTCTCGGTTTCACCACTACTTTCAGCATTATACCAAAGTTCTAGCCAGGGCAATTAGGCAAAGTAAAGAAGTAAAATTCTTCCAAAGTAGAAGACGGAAGTAAAACTATCCCTATTTGCAGATGACATGATCCCATATTCAGAAAACCTCAAAAACACACACTGCAAAGAACGACTAAAGTTATTAAACAAATTCAGCAAAGTTGGAGGGCACAAGAGCAACATGCAAAAATCAGTTGTATTTCTTTTTGCCAGCAATGAACAATCTGAAAAAGTAAATTAAGAAAATTTAACTAAAGAGGCAAAAGATTTATACAGTAAAAACTGAAAAACATTGCTGAAAGAAATTAAACACCTAAATAAATGAAAATATATCTCTTTTGATGGATAGTAAGACAACATTATTAAGATGCCCATACTATCCAAAGCAATCTATAGATTCAATGGAATCTCTATTTAGATTCCAATGACTTTCTTTCCAGAAATGCAAAAGCCAATTTTCAAATTCATATAAAATTGAAGGGGTTCTAAATTGCCAAATAATTTAGAAAAAAGGAGAACAAATTTAGGGGACTTACACTTCCTGATTTGAAAACCACAAATCTACAGTAATCAAAACAGTGTGGTATTGGCATAAAAAGAGACATACAAGCCAATGGACTAGAATAGACAGTCCAGACAGAAACCCTCACATATATGGTCAATTGATTCTCAACAAGCATGCCAAGAACATCCAATGGGGAAAGAGTAATCTCTTTAACAGATGGTGCTGGGATGACTGGACGTGCACATACAAAAGAATGAAGCTTGACTCTTATGTGACAGCATATACAAAATTTAACTAAAAATTGGTCAATGACCTAAAACTATAAAACTCTTAGAAGAAATACAGTGACATTGAATTTGGAAATGATTTCTGGTTATGAAACCAAAAACATGAGTAACAAAAATAAATAAATTGGACATCAGCAAAATGTTAAAAATCTTTGTACCTTAAAGGACATTATCAAGAAAATGAAAATGAAAAGATGACCTGCAGAATGAGATAAAGTGTTTGTAAATTATATTCCAGATAAGGGTTTAATATCTAGAATATATAAATAATTCTTACACCTCAACATCAACAACAAAAAAACCCAATTCAATTAAAAAATCAGCTAAGGAATTGAATAGAAAATTCTCTAAATAAGATGTACAAATGGTCAACAAGCACCTCAAAAGAACCTCAACATCACTGGTCTTTAGGTAAATGCAAACCCAAACCATAATAAGATATCGTGTCACACCCTGTAGGAAGGCTATAATGAAAAAAATTTTTTAAGGGAAAATGACAAGCGTTGGCCAAAATGTGGAGAAATTGCAGCCTACACATACTATTGTTGGAAATACAAAATGGTCCAGCCACTGAGGAAAATAGTTTGGCAGTTCCTCAAAAAGTTAAACAGAATTACCATATGACTTAGTAATTATATTCCCAGATACATATTCATACTGGAAACAGAAGTTTAAATGAAATCCTATACATGAATGTTCATAACAGCATCATTCACAATAGCCAAAAGGTGGAAATAACCCAGTGTCCATCAATGGATGAACATATAAAGAACATGTGATAGGCCAGGCACGCTGGCTCACACCTGTAATCCCAGCACTTTGGGAGGCCAGACAGGAGGATCACTTGAGACCAGGAGTTCACGACCAGACTAGCCAACATAGTGGGACCCCATCTTTACAAAAAATAAAATAAGATATAATTAGCCAAGAGTGATGGTCCATGCCCATAGTCCCAGCTACTAGAAAGGCTGAGGCAGGAGGATCACTTGAGCCCAGGAGGTGGAGTCTGCGGTGACCTGTGATCACACCACTGCAGTCCAGCCTGGGTGATGGAGGGAGACCCTGTGTCAAAAAAACCAAAAAACAAAAGCATGTAATATATCCATACAGTGGCATGTTTTTCAGCCATAAAAAGGAAAACAAATACTAATAACATGCTACAATGTAGATGAATTTTGAAAACATGCTAAATGAAAGAAGCATTCACAGTAGGCCACATATTGCATAATTTCATTTATATGAAATATTCAGGATAGGTAAGTCCACTGAAACAGAAAGCTGATTAGTGGTTATTAGAGGCTGGGAGGAAGGGAAAATGGGAAGGACCTCTTCAAGGAGCATGGAGTTTTATTTTTTTGGTGATGGAAGTGTTTTTGGAACTAGATAGAGGTGGTGGTAGCACAACATTGAAAATTTACTAAATGCTACTGAATGACCCACTTTAAAATGATTAATTTTATGTTACATGGAATTTTACTTCTACAAAAATAAAGAACAGTGAGAGAATAGGATGAGAGAGAGTGGAGGCAGTGAATTCAGAGAGTTTTCAAAGGAGTTTTGCTGTAGATGGGAGTGGAGAAATGAAACTGTAGTGGTAGAAGTGGAGTAAATAGTAGGTTTTGTTTTATTTTCAGATGGGAGAAAAAATATTTAAAATGACTCTTTGCTCATGAGAATTATGTATAAGAAAGCCGACGACAAAGGAGCAGGAGGAAAGAATTGCTGGGAAGACATCCTTGAGTAAGTAAGAGAGGGGTGCCTGTTCCAATATTTACCGTTCACAATATCTGAAAGGGGATTACAAAGTGAGACAACCTTGGGCAAGCAAAAAGATTAACCAAACTTAACCTGCACTGTATAACAAACCCAAAGAGATAAATACCATGAAGTATATAAAATGTGTGAGTATAGCACTGTTGTTCTGATGTTACTTGTTCCTGCTGCCTTGAGTACTGCTAAACTCTCAGTCCAATGTGGGTGGGGAAACAGCTGAAAAGGACTTTTGTTTCCCTTTGCTGGTTCCACAGCTTATAGTTCTACTTCTTGACCTCACACTGGTTGACATCTACCTCATGCAAGTCCACAACTGGACAGTTACTATCTTTCTTTTTCAAAATTTTTATTTGGTGTGCAAAGAGTTAGCATGGTTGATTTCATTGGGTGCGTTGGTAATCCATTCAAGGAAGATTACTTAGTCCAACTTAATGAAATCCACATCATTTGCACACTGATGGAGACACTAGTCACACATAGAAACAGGAACACTCACACACGTGCGTGTCATCCTTGCATAGGGACCATGCTAATCTTCTCTGAATAGTTCCAATTTTAGTATATATATGTGGCCAAAGCCAACACTGGTTACCATCTCTTAGTACAAACTGTGTTCTGCGTCTGATTGGAGTTATTTAAATTTAAGTCTTCAAAGTTCAGATGCCTTTAGTCCCAGTTATATAGAGTTTATCATGGAATTTCCATTACTATCGTCTTTCAGTTCTTGTAGCATTTTACACATCACGTTATATGTACAGCTCTAGAGATGGGGCTTTATCTGAATATGAATGCCCTCTGCAGATGCCTTTTGCAAAACACTGCTGTCACTGAATTATTTCCACCAAATGTTTCCTCAGCCAGATTGGGAAGTTGTGTGTGTGTCTGTGGGGTGAGGACGGGATACAGTTCTCGTCCTCTCTGAGGTTACCAGAGTGTCACCCTCCAGGTTCAGTGCCATCTTGAAGATTCCCCCTGCCTTCAATGTCTCAGATGTTCTTTCATGTGTCTATTTCCTATATCTCTCTAACACATGCCTCTTGACTATGAAAATCAAGTTAGAAAATTCTCTGTTTAGAGTTTCATGAGAATTTACTGGGTTTATGCCTTTACATGGGAGCTTTTACCTGCAGACTCACAGAAGAGCTTGTCCTGGGGCAGAGGACTCTTCATCATTTTCTAGGGATGATTCTGAGCACAGTCTCTCCTCTGGAGCCAAAAGGTGCTTAGTTACTGCCTTCTTAGACATTGAGAGGTATTGGAATTTAATCAGCAACTGATGGTTCATAACTACTTACTGCGATGATGCCCACTGAAAACCACAATTACTATCTCTATGAAGTCATTTTTTCTCTCCATTGTATATGTTATCAACTGGGTAAGTGCAACGACTCACGCCTGTAATCCCAGCACTTTGGGAGCCTGAGGTGGGTGGATCACTTGAGCCCAGGAGCTGAAGACCAGTCTGGTCAATATGGTGAAAAAATACAAAATCTCTACAAGAAATATAAAAATTAGCTGGGCATGGTGGCATGTGCCTGTGGTCTCAGCTACCCGGGAGGCTGAGATGGAAGGATTTGTTGAGTCCAGGAGGTTGAGGCTTCAGTGAACCATGACTGTACCCCTGCACTCCTGCCTGGGCAACAGAGTGAGATCCTGTCTCAAAAAAATTCCAATTAAAATTAATAAAAATATATATTACCTACATAGCAATAGAAGTAGCACTGAAAGTTGTGTTTTTTGTTTTTTTTTATTTGGAAGAGGGACATATCTTCACACAGAGAAACCTAAAATTAGAATACATACATTTTCCCCCATTTTCTTCTTTATTTTTTTAAAAAATAGAAGCAGGATCTCACTATGTTGCCCAGGCTGGAACTCCTGAGTTGAAGCTACCGTCCCACCCTGCCGTCCCAAAATGTTGAGATTACAGGTGTGAGTCACCATGCCAGCTCTGGAATACATTCAGTAATTTAGTATATTTCTGGAATTCAGTCTTTTTTATTGTATGGAAGCAAAAATATCTTATGTTCCTAATTTTAACAAAGATGAGTATAGTGACCAAATTCTAGTAAGAATCTGAATATCTCTCCTCTAATTAGTTGTGTCATTAAAATTTTGCTTGGAATCAAAAGAAATTTTCTTTTTAGTCCTTACATGGCTCATAAGAAAATTCCCTGGGATTCAACAAGAGTATGGAGATTAGTTCTGATTATACACTGAAGATCCTATACAAGATTTAATCACAAAACTAATTAGAAAGATAATTAACGAATCATTATCAACCCCACATGAAAGACAACTGAAAATAACTCTTGCTTTCTATTATGACTAAAGTCTAGAGTTTCCTAGTCATTGGTTAGTTTTTCTAATCTGATTGCAGAAACCAAAAATAAATGCAAAAATTGAATGTTAGTACAGTATTCAAAGAGGATATTGTTTTAGGACAAATACAACTGGGAGTCAACAGTCTAGTGATTTGTGATCATTCACATTCAATATGAAATATTCATGTTAAAATTCTGCAGGTTTCATTTAGATGTAGGCCGAATAACTCCACTTCATTCAATTATTCTTCTCATATGACAGGGAAAAGAATCTAAATTTATTACAAAGTTACGAGCCCAAAGCCCTACCCAATGAATTAAGAGCTAAGGTATGCCAGTCATGGCACTGAGCTTGTCTCGGTCCCATTAAGTGGTTGTCTCTGGATGGGCATATGCGGAGGATGCTGACGGATCTTCCGGGTTCACAAAGTGGGCTCTGAAACATTTCATTTTAACTTGATCATCCTCCACTTTTTTTATTTTTTGGAATTCCCATTATATTAGAATAATTGCACATACTAATGGGAGACATAGTGATGTTGCAATACACAAATGTATAGTGGTCAAGGTAATTAGCATATCCGTAATCTCAAACATTTATCTTCCTTAGAATGCATTCAGTTATCCTCCTTCTAGCTATTTGAAACTATGTAATACATTATTGTTAACTATAGTCATCCTACAGTGTTTAATTCCTATTTTTGACCTTAGTTTATTTTCTATTATCTTGTCTACATAACCAAAACAGCTTGATAGGCTAATTTTCTGCCTTTCCAGATCTTGACCTTTGGTTTGTTTTAGTTGGAATACAAGTCTGCTATATCAGAAGCCAAAACAACAGTGGCTTCAACAAGATAGGGCTGTATTTCTACCTCACATAACAGTGTGAGTGTGAACAGCCCAGAGCTGATACTGTGCCTCTGTGGCATTGAGGACCTAGATTCTTTGCTGTTATTCTGTTCTCAACACAAGGCTTCCATCTTGTGTTCTGCTAGTTCATGCTTCTGTCCACTTTCCTGCCTGTGGGGAGGGGGAACACCTCTCCCTTCCCTTTAGACACACAACTCAGAAGTTGCACACGTCACATGGACACACATTTGTTGGCTGGAATTTAGTTGCGAGGCCACGTCCAGCGACAAGGGAACTAGGAAATGGAGTTTTTGACTGGGTAGCCATGGGCTCGTCTTAAATTGAGGGTACAGGAAGAAGGAGAGAATGGACAGAGGGAAACATTGGCAGTCTCAGCTACAGATTCTGTTTTCTGGTTTATTAGCAAATATCCCTTGAGAGTAGTGTCTCCATGATCGAACATTTCCATGTTGAGTGACTGTTTGAGCCCAGCTCTGGGGATCTCGTGCACCCGGATATGGCCTTCACATACAGCCCAACAGGTGCAGTCTGGACACAGAACTGAGTGGTGGATCTCTGATATAAAGGCATGGTCTAATCATGCAGAATATCCTAACATCTTCACTGACATTTTGATCTTGGGCATTTAGATATTGCTTCAGGATAAATGTGTGATAGTTTTGCTCGTGAGGATGCAGTGAAGCAAACATCTTTTGGCAAGCCTGCTTTGCCGGAGAGTTACATCATGAGCTCTTGGGGGCCAAGAGAACAGAGAAAGGAATGGAGACCCCACAAAGTGGCCTTGATAGAGACTGTTTGGGTCACTGAATGGAAATGTACAAACGGTTGTCCAGGAACCGACGGCTTAAGGGCTTCCTGCCACTTGGAGTGTGCTGAGAGCAGGTGGGCAGCTGCCAGTTTAATTTTTGGTTGAGTGGCAACATTTGGGGCTTTGGAAAGGTTACAAAGTCCTTTCATGAGGGCTATGAGATCACCTCATTCCAAAAGTGCTTGGGCTTTGCTTAGCAGTAAATCTTGAACAGTTCCCGAAAATGTAGGAATGACAAGCCATGGACTTTTTAATAAAATTAGACATAGCTATCATATAAACTTTGATTCCAAGTCCATAATCACTAAGTTATAATTAAAGTTTAATTAGGCTTTCTAGAGTCTTTCCTGGGAACCATGATGTGGCCGATATTTTCCTTCTCTGGAATGAAAAAGAAGGCTGGCTGGAAATAGGCCCTAAAGCTTTTATTATGGAACTAACCATAAAGCTAAGGAGTGTAACTAAAGGCCTCCTGAGTGTACCATACTTACCAAGAATTCCTCCAAGGAACTTGGTGACCAGGCTCCAAGTCTACCCTCACTTGCACAAAGACTGAGGGTCTTTTTCTTCAGGAGTTACTAGGAACCATCTTCAACTATGTTGTCTGAACTAAACACAAAAGTTTCTTAAAGCAATGACCTAATAAATAATTTTAATTCATTTATCTTTTGTTAGAGGCAGGGTCTCCCTCTGTCACCCAGGCTGGAGTGCAGTGGTGCAATCATAGCTCACTGCAGCCTCAAACTCCTGGGCTTAAGGGATCCTCCCACCTCAGCCTCCTATAGTTAGGACTACAGGTCAGTGCCAGCATACCCAGTGAATTTTTTTTTTTCTTTGTAGAGAGGGTGTCTCCCCATCTTTCCCAGGTTGGTCTCAAACTCCTGGGCTCAAGCAATCCTCCTGCCTTGGCCTCCCAAAGTGCTGGGATTACAGGTGTAAGCCACCACGCCTGGTCTAATTTTAATTTTTAGTAACTCAATTTAAAATATAATAGGCCAGGCTGGGCACAGTGGCTCATGCCTATAATCCCAGCGCTATGGGGAGCCAAGGTAGGAGAATTGCTTGAGACTGGGAGTTCTAGACCAGCCTGAGCAGTGTAGCAAGACCCTGTCTCTCAAAAAAAAAAAAAAAAAAACCTCTCTCTCTCTAGATATATATATATATATGTATACACACACACACCCCTATGTAGTAGTCCAAAAAATGTGTGTGAAGGGTAAGAGTGAGTTTTTTAAAAAGAATAGATTCAGCAGCTGTGATAAAACTAAAACAGAAAATTCACTGAGCATTATTAACTAAAGAAGCATACTTTTAGGACCATTTAGATTAAATGTAAATTAATCTTACTTGTGTAAGTTTGGGAATAGCTGGAGGTATTCAATTTGGAATCAGAAAGGATTGTATGATCTATTTTTAAAAATGGTAATTAAAAAGTAAAGATAAAAGTGTGATCACAAGAAACAGATGACAGTTACAGTTAAGAACATTTAACTTGATTTAAAACAATGAAACTAAAGGAGGCCTAATGAAAATAGATTGTGTGTGGGGTTTTTTTGTCATCAGCCTGCATGATGAGCCTGTCTGTTCCTTGCTCTGTGCTTTCTTCCCTAGAAAACAGTTTGAGGAATGAGCTAGGTAGGCATGAGAACAATAACTCTCCTAAAATATAAACTTATTTTAATAAAGGCAACAATTCAAGCTATAAAAGGTATGGAAAATATTAGAAAAATAATTACCCATAATGTCATTCCCATAGCCCAGTTAATGTTTTATTTTTGGTGGTTTTCTTTTGAAATTGTGCATGTTCACGTATGTTTATTGCAGCACTATTCACAATAGCAAAGACTTGGAATCAACCCAAATGTCCATCAGTGACAGACTGGATTAAGCAAATGTGGCACATATACACCATGGAATACTATGCAGCCATAAAAAAGGATGAGTTTGTGTCCTTTGTAGGGACATGGATGCAGCTGGAAACCATCATTCTTAGCAAACTATCACAAGAACAGAAAACCAAACACCGCATGTTCTCACTCATAGGTGGGAACTGAACAATGAGATCACTTGGACTCGGGAAGGGAATATCACACACCGGGGCCTATCATGGGGAGGGGGGAGGGGGGAGGGATTGCATTGGGAGTTATACCTGATGTAAATGACGAGTTGATGGGTGCTGACGAGTTGATGGGTGCAGCACAGCAACATGGCACAAGTATACATATGTAACAAACCTGCACGTTATGTGCATGTACCCTAGAACTTAAAGTATAATAATAATAAATAAATAAATAAATAAATAAATAAAAAAGAAATTGTGCATGTTTTGTTACACTCATTCTTTCAATATGGTAGTGAACAAGACTAAAACTATCCCTGCCCTCATGGCGCTTGCATTGGTAGAGAAAGACCGTGAACAAATGAGTCAATGATGTACTATGTTTGAGCTGATAAGTGCAAGGGAGAAAATAAAGCAGGCCAAGGGAGATGGGTCAGTGATGTGCTTTGTAATTTTAATAGACTGGTGCCAGGGTACAATAGAAACTGAGAAGTGACTTTTGAGCAGAGGCAGGAAGCGGGTGGGCATTTGCTGTGACAAGACCTGTGGAAAGATCCAAGCAGGGGAATCTGAGATGGCCAAGGCCCTGCTGGGGAGCTTGCCTGGCAAGTCTCCAGGACTCCAGTAACACATGGGCCCCGTCCCGTAGTGATGGAGTGGGCTGGGTGGTAACCTGCCTCTGCAGCCAGGCTGCCTCAGTGACCCGTAGGTATGGTGTTCACTTACATTGCTTCATTCTTCTAATCTTTCTACTACTCTGTGTTTTCCCAGTTTTTCTCTTAGGCCACAAGGATTTTCATTTTTTTTTTTTTTTTTGAGACAAGGTCTTGCTCTGTTGTCTAGGCTGTAGTGCAGCAGCGCAATCACAGCTCACTACAGCCTTGAACTCCTAGGCTCGAGTGATCCTCCTGCCTCAGCCTACCTAGCAGCTGGGACCCTAGGTACATGCCACTGTGCTCAGCTAAGCCACGACGATTTTTAAGAATGTGTATCCGGAATACTGTCTATTATTATATCTGTCTACTGTTTATTATTAAGAATAAAAACTTGTTTTAATTACAATTTTTTAAAAATTGGCTATTGCCGATATATATGAACACTATTCATTTTAGTATATTTACCTTGTATGTAATTATTTCCTTGAATTTTTAGAATTCTCGTAATTTTTCAGCTGATTGTTTTACTACTCCTAGGCTTAAAATTATGCCATCTACAAGAAACGATAATTTTATTGTTTTCTTTTCTTTACATATGCACCTAATGTGTGTTTCATGCTTTCTTGAAATTGTCAACAACTACCTAAAATATTAAATAACCATCATAGTATTGGGCTCCTTTATTTTATTCTGGATTTTCATGAGAGTGTTTCTAGTAGTTTGCCGTATAATTTTTATTGTTATCTATATAGATGATTATTTTTAAAGTTCCATTTATTATTGTGATGTACCAAGATGTAAGCTTCTCCTAAAGCTGAACAACTGTCCTTGATACGATGTGTGGTCATGAAGGGAACAGATGGTAGTTACAGTGCTGGGCTGCATTCGCCGCTGTCATGAAGGATGTTTACATCTATAGTAATGCTGTAGTTTTCTTTGGGAAGCAGGAATTTGAACAGCATATTAAATAAGTAGGTTTTTTTTCCTTTTAATAGGACCACAAACTAGTCAATGTAAGACAGAAACAGCACAAGTAAAGGACATATCCATTGTGTTGAAGCAAGAACCATCTGATTCAGGGCGGTCGCCTGAGAGGGGCGGGAGAAGGGCAAGCCGTGGGTTCTTCCCTAGGGACGGGGTGGGGCTGTCAGAGCCCAGGCATATGTCCCTTGCACACTCGGCTGAAGCAGAGCATAGAAGGACGGAGGAGCAGAGTGGAGCAAACCCCGCTGTCTTGCTCGCGGATCCAGAGTACTGGAGCTACTCCGCAATCAGTTTGGGGTTTTTGATAAAAGATCGTTCTTTACTCTTCAGTTTCTGCTGCCTCTGGCACTCACTGGCGTAATCGATTATTGTCTGGCATAGACAGACAATAATCAGCTCAGGCACGTTTAACTTTGGAGGGCTGTGCTCTGAACACATGGAAATATATGTCACCTATACAAGGTGTCATCACCTGTAGGCCCTGCGGACAGACGCTGGGCTTTGAGTTACTTTTCTTCCAGCAACAACTGTAGAGTTTCCTAGAATTGCTTAGAAAATGTGCCCTGGGGAGAGCAGGAGGAAAGCTTTCTCCAAGGAAGTCTCTCCAGGGAGACACTTAGTTTGTTCTATGGTCATGTAATAGACTTTAAAAAGTTGCTTGCTGACAGAAAGATGGTGAGAAGGTAAATTGGATTAATCCATCTAATGAATATTTATGGAACAGGAACCAGGTACCATACCAGACTTGGAGAACAAAGTCTGGATGTAGTTAATGAGGTGGGCGGGAATCTTTAAGGTCTCCACTCATCTTGTGTCCTTCCCCTACTTACTTTCTCTTTCTTCCCTACTGCAGGCTGCCTGTGACTCACCGTATTTTAAGTTTCTTTTGAGTACACTGAGTCTGATATGTAATAGTAGTAATAATTATAACAGCAGTAACAACAATAACAACAGAACTAATAACAAATATTTATTGAACTTATACTTTGTCCTGGCCATTGTTCTAAATGCTCCACGTGTATGAACTCACGGACCCTCTCAGCCACCCACGGGGGCCGCTGCTATGATTATCACACAATATTAAGCTGTTTGCTCAAGTTCACGGGGTTGGGAAGTATCAGAGCCAGCATTCCAACTTGACCTCAGTTTTTCTAGCAAATAGTTCCTGAGCCTAGCTCCCAGCAATGCGCTGTGGGTACCTGTAAGTATGCTTCAGGAAGGAATGCAAAGCAACGGTTAATTTAGTGGGGCAATTAAAATTGTTTTCACTCTAGTCTGTACTTTTTTTAAAAATAGTCTTAATTTCCATAAATCTGTGGGGTCCAAGGGCAATATTGTTACATGCATTGATTGTATAGTGGTCAAGCCAGGGTTTTTGGGTATCCATCACAAGACTAACATACATTTCACCCATTAAGTAATTTCTCATCATACTCCCAACTCCCACCCTGGTCTCTACATTTAGAAAGTAACATACAAAATTTGGCTGAAACCAGAGAAAACATTAACAGCCCCAAATCACAAACTAATGAAAAATAGGGTTTGTGAAAAATAATATTATTGAGTTTGGATTGTTTGATTCACGGAAAAGCAGGCACAGGGATGATCCAGGTGTTTTCAAGTACACAAAGAACTCTCTTACAGGCTTCTGACAAGTGATTAGCCATTGCTACAGGAGGCGTAGTAGAAGGCTGAGCCATCTTTAAATAGAAACAGTAGCTAAGATATAAGGTAGCCCTTGCTGACAGTTATGGGAGAACCACCGGAAAACCTGCAAAGGGACATGGGGTAATTCATGAGATTTAGAGAAGAGGGCATACATTCCAGATGGTTAATATGTCATCCTGTCAATGATTTGGACAAATGAGTAGTTTTCACAGTGTTTTCTGTGCAGCTTTAGCAGTTAATTTTCTGTGCAGCTTTAGCAGTTAATGTATTCTCTCTCTCCCTCTTTCTCTGTCTCCCCCTCCCTCTCTCTCTCTCTCTAAGTTCTTAACCGTTTGTCAGTTTCTGTGCACACTGCCCATTCTGGGCCCAGTCTTCACAGAGTTTACAGTCTTTATGTGGCAGACAGAGAAAAACATTATCTCCTAACACACAGAAAACTGCCTGGCTAGATATTTTGATAACACCCCCACCCACCGCAGATGTCCCCTCCTTTCTTTCTACTGGGCCAAGCATAGCCCACCCCTGCTCATTATCTCAGGGAAGGCTCACCAGGGCAGAAAACCAGAGACGGTTCCAAGCCTGGTTGCTTTTGTAAAATAGAACCATAAAGACTCAAGGATGATGCCCTAGGATAGAGGAAGTAGTTAGAGCAGATAGTCCTGCAAATAGGAAGTGATTTCCTTAGGCTTGGGGGAAGGACGAGGCAAACCATGGTTCCTGGAGAGAGCCCTGTTAGAGGTGACTAGACTCCTAGAAGCATGTGGGATCCCAGGAACAGAGGCATCCGTGGTCTCTACCCCATTTCATGGAGCCACTGGAGGACGGTGAGACCACAGAGGGAGAAATAACCAGGGAGAACAACTCTGCTTTTTTATTCTATTCATAGACTAGATTTCAAATAAACAAAGGGTTTGGAGGCTACAGTTTGGAAATCATGCAGCAGAAAATCATTTCTTACAAGGCTTTATTCTGAGCTATGCCTCAGTCTCAGGCTAAATTAACCCTAGGATGTTTATTTTCACCCTGCACATGCATACACGCCCCAGCAGCCCAACCAGCCCCACGCACAGGTGCATTTCTGTGATCTGTTTCCCCTCAGAGCTTATGCTCACTCGAAAGCTGCTGTAGTGGTGGGGCGCACACACTCACTGACCCTGGTGAGCCCATCCCCTTACTTCTCTGTGCCTTTGAACACTCTTCCCTCTTAGCTTTAGTTACACTTATTTGCCTACCTTTGCATTGATGGATTGTTCCAGTTAGAAATACATTCACAAAGTATTAGCTTATGTGGTATTTGAATAATTTACATTTTCAGAACAGTGGTTTTTCTGAGACAATCATGATAAGAATCATAGTATTTACTTTTTTTTTTTTTTCCAGGTGTCAGTCAGGTTAAATGTGTCAAAAGGCTAATCTCACTTAATCTCATAATAAACTAAACGGAGCAGGCATTTTTATTATCCTCCTACTACAGAGAAGAAAATGAAGACCCAGGGATGTTAGGTAATTTGCTCAAGTTCACACAACTGTTAAGTGGCAGGGGTGGAATTTGGACTCCAGTAATTTGATTCCAGAATCGACCCCTGTTCCTGGAGGGAGGGAGGTGGTCAGGGAGCTTTAAACTCTCTCCCATGCCCTTCTGAGGCCGAGTGAGGAGGCTGCAGGGTGTCGTCTGAAAGACCAAAATATGCCCCTTTATCAATTCAGATGAACCCTAAGGTTAAGTAAACAAAAATTGCCTCTGGGTTGAGGGTTCAGGCCCTGGCTGGCATGGTAGATTTCTAAATTCCTTTGGCTACAAGAAAACCACACTCCTACTAAACTTCCCAATAATTGGAATTATCAGGCAAATTCCAACTCGGATTTGCTGCTACGACTCTGGCTGGACAGAGGCATGGCCTTTCAAACACTCTTTCCTGATAAGCAGTTACGGACCTTAAGCCAGTTTCAGCAGCTCATTGAGGCTGCACACAAAATGTCTTTGTGTCCTATAGTTCACCCTTTGATGTAAAGAGCCAAATATCCCACCTCATTTTAATGCTAAAACCCTGCTCCACAGTGAGCATGGGATGTATGTTACATGTATGTTTACCCACTGTGCATGTGCTTCACTCACCTCACAAATATGAGTAGCTTTTCCCCAAAACCTCAACTCTGTTGTGTGACGCAGGCCCTGTGAGACAGAAAACCCAACCCCCACCTTTCCTCTTCGAAGAGAGAAAATCTTCGACACATACCAGACACTGTCTCCTCCTGATCTGAAAACTGATATCACCAATAAAGCTCTCCTTTCTACTATGTAGCCATCCTGGTGGTCTTCTGGAAGACAAAGGATTGTCTTAGGCCTGTCTTGGCCTACAACAGCCCTGCCATCACCACCGTGCTGCAGTTGCTGCAGAATCGAAGGAGAATGTCAAGTTCCATTTGCTTTAGTGACTTTCCAGAGCCTCACAAGTGACCTCTAACCTGGGCTTTCCAAGTTTTCTGAGAGTTCTACCGCTGAATCCACCCACTGCACAACACAGCTTTTGGAACTCACTTGGTCTCAGTGGAGGGCAGCAAAGACCAGGGCTTCCTCCTCAGCAACACCTCCAGGGCCCAGCCCAGGGGGCTCTTTTCTATGCTATGAGAAGAGGCTCGCTATTCAAATGTGCTTCCAGTTTACACCTGGACCAAGCATTTCATCTCTCTTTCCACCTCCTAAAAACGAAGTATTCTGAGTTCTCTGTTCTCTAGAGCACAAAAGACCTATATCTAGCAGTCAGAAAGGAAAGGAACAAGGAATCCGAGAAAATAAATTTAATGATGCACCAAAGGGACTTAATATGGCAATTATTATCCTGCCACATGAGCTTTCATTTTGATATGGTGTATTCCTAGTCCTGCTTTCTAGCACAAAGAGCTTAACTTGTTCTATATATTTATATTGTTGATAAGAACCTTTATCCTCACCAGTGTCCATATCATATCCTATTTACTATCTGGGTGCTTGGGAAAGTATGTTAACTTGCATGTGTAGAAACATTATTCATTACCATGTTTCTATTTATGTATATTGAAGGATGCATTTGGGAAAGAAAGCATATGGTTAATGATTCATTATTAAATGTGCATATGAAGTTGAATCTTTTCACAACAGAAAAATACCATTTCAACTCTGTTACAACATATGGGTTAAAATGCAGTGGAGCAATGATTACCAAATCATGAGGGGTTTGCTCTAGGTCCCATTGCTCACCACAGAGAAAGCCAATCACAGAGACAACAAGTATTGCTAGGTGTATTAGGCCAATCTTGCATTGCTATAAAGAAATACCTGAGAATGGGTAATTTATAAGGAAAGAGGTTTAATTGGCTCAGGATTCTGCAAGCTGTACAGGAAGCATGACACCAGCATCTGCTTCTGGGGAGGCCTCAGGAACTTCCAATCATGGTGGAAGGCAAAGAGGGAGCAACCACATCACATGGCAAAAGCAAGAGAGAGAGAGTAAGGAGAAAGGTACCACACACTTTTAAAAGCGAGATCTCCTGTGAACTCAGAGTGAGATATCACTTATCCTCAGGGGATGGTCCAAACCACTCATAAGGGATCCACCACCTGATCCAAACACCTCCCACTAGGCCCCACCTCCAACACTGGGAATTATGTTCAACATGAGATTTGGGCAGGGACAAATATCCAAATGATATCACCAGGGGAGAAGGCTTTTTATTTGGGTGACATCAACTGGGAGAATAGGAGATAAGTCTCAAATCCATCCTCCATGAACTAAAATTGAGGGTTTCCATAGCAGGAAGGAATGTAAAACAGGAATTAGGGTGGGGCAAGGAAGAGAAATGAGGGGTCTGGCATCTCATCATCTGGATGTGGTGATCTGGTGAGTTTCAGGCCCTTGACAGCAGGTTGGTTTCCTGAGGAAGAAACTCAGATAGGACAAATATAAGCTTCAAGTTTTAAGACTGGGAGGGTCAATTTCTACATTTATTTTAAAAAACAGAAATATCAGCTCTATGGGACAATTAAGATGGTTTCACAAGCGGTAAAAATGATTAAGTAATGTTTACTTTCTGTGCTAATATTCATTTTATTCTTCAAAAATGCATGTAATTTGTTAGTTATTTTTTCAAGAAGTTAGTTTTATTTACAGAAGGGCCTTTAAATCTTATGGTTTATGTTTTCTAACTTATAGGAGAAGTAGAGGGACAGAGAATTTAAGTGACTTGCCTAAGTTCATTCAGAAACAGGGTCTTCTGTCTCTCTAGGCTAATCTTCTTGTTACTATACTGTGTTGCCTCTTATATCAGATTTCTAATTTTATTTATGAGGAAGTGTTGTTTAAGGTATGTGCGGATATATCTGCTAAAGAAGTAATGCGAAAAACTTCTAACACAGGGACAGAATTCAATTTATTAGTGCCCTTTGTCATATTGTTCTACTGACATAAAATTCTTCAGCATTGTCATTCACAGCCATTCAGAGACATATTCCAGGGCTGTATAAGCTATAAAGGATATGGTCAGCATTTAATGTTACTTTTTTTTAAACACAGCCTATAGTAAACAAAATTGAGTCATTTTTCTCATACATAAAAATAAACTGGATTGAGCTATTTGAGGTTTTCATCCACTTTCAAAAATAATCAGTGATGCACAGCTGAAGATTGAGGAGTGGACTGTGTATTACAGTATCATTATTTTTGGAAGAATTGTTAGCACATCAGATAATGTAACACAGGGAACATAAATTGACTTGCAAAGAAGGAAAGAAAGAAAGAAAGGGGGGGGGAGAGAGAGAGAGAGAAAGAAAGAAAGATAGACAGACAGACAGACAGAAAGAAAGAAAGGAAGAAAAGAAAGAAAGAAAGAAAAAAGAAAGAAAGAAAGGAGATTCTACTTAAATGTTTGAATGAAAGGGGAGAAGGTGTAAGGAGCCTGAGATGGTGATGGATAGTAAGGTTTCTGAAATGGTTATCAGAGTTCCATAAGATTATTGATTTTGAATGTATAACAGTAACCTATTTGTAGCAACAGAGGGAAGAGTTCAAGGATTTCAAATACCATAAATGATGTTTCCTGCCAAAGGAACATCAGTTTGAAAGCAAGATACATCTTTTCTAAATTAGTAAATCCCTTTTCTCTTTGCTCAATAGATGAAGAAAAAACCTCTTTGCCAAAGAAGGAACCAGAAAGAAGCTTTGAAGAGAGCAAGGAGGAGAGCTGGTGGAAACGATGCAGTGTCAGCACACACGAGCTCAGAAGCACTGGAGGGTGCGGAAACGGCGAGGGCCCTGCACTGCTTCTTCACTGGTAGAGTGGGGATAATAATCTTTACCCTAAAGAGCTGTTGTGAAGATGAGATGAGGAACTGCACATGAAAGTTCCTGGTTTATAGTAGGAATTCCAAGAACGTATGCTTATTTTAAGTACACACGCAACCAAATTTGAAGGCAATCTATTGATGTCTAGTCACGAACTTGGTGCTTAGGCAAGGACTACTATTAACTATTTAGGCCATCAGTTACAAAAACATTCATTATAAAACCATTGACCCCAGCGAGACAGGTTTGGTTTGGAAGTGATAACTGGAACCCAAGCAGCCCCGCCTTGGACCATGAAGAAGAAGTGATCTGTTGAGAATGGGAGAGTAAAATGATAGAAGCCTGGTCCCTGATAACTCTGGAGCTATTATACAACCTGGACAGCCCAACTCTGGTCCACAGTTACATGGGAAAGAAATAAACTTCTGTCTTGTTTCAGCCACTATCCTTTTGGAAGTTTGGCATTTAAAGTTGAGCCCCATCTTAACTGACAAAGGGGTTTTATTTTCTGAATAATAGAGTTTAGTGTATAATCTTAGTACAGTGCCTCTCCAAAGAGTTTAATAAATCATGGCTATATAATACAGAGTTCAAAACACAAAAAATGCAGTAAAAATAATCTTTAGAAGAAACATTCAGCAAGGTTGCAAGGATACAAATACACAAAAATCTATTGCATTCCTCTACACAAGCAACAGAAAGCTAGAAAATAAAAGTAATTTCATTAGTGACAAAGGCAAGATTTTTTTTTTTAAAGTAAAATCTGGCTGGGCAAGGTGGCTCACACCTGTAATCCCAGCACTTGGGAGACCAAGGCAGGAGAATCACTTGAGCTCAGGAGTTTGAGACCAGCCTGGGCAACATGGCAAAAACCCATCTCTATTTAAAAAAAAAGAAAAAAGAAGTAAAATCCTCATGGGGAAATAAAGGAAGATAAGAACAGAGATATTTGATTATCTTTGTAAAGAAAAAAAGAGAAAAAAATAGATCAAAGAGAGATAAATTTCATACTCTTGACTAACCTGACTAAAAACACAAAATTAAGAGATCGAGTAGAGGTAGTTATAACAACAGTAAACATGGAGAGAACTTACAAGGTGTCTAGCAGTGTTTTCAGTGCTCGAAATATATTAACTCATCTACATACATAAATTCAAGAGTCCTAAAAAGTAGACATTATTACTACATGTGTTTTACAGAAAAGGAAACTGAAGTACAGAGAAACAAAGTAATTTTCCAAAGCTCACACACACACTAGAAGTTTCTCATTATTGAAATGCACACACATACGCTCAAAAACATAGCCAAATCCCCAATAACCTAAATAAAAATTCAATTATGTGTTTATTCTGTCTCTGAAATGTGTATAAATCCATGAATATTGAAAAATAGAGCTTAACATTAAAGGCGAATATACCTATTGGATAAATTCAAGTATAGAGTAAAATGTGACAGATAGGAAGGAAAATGATATTTTCATGTCACAATTTAAACTTAAATTTTTTTTTTTTTAGACGGAGTCTCACTCTGCAGCCCAGGCTGGAGTGCAATGGCACCGTCTTGGATCACTGCAACCCCCTCCTCCTGGGTTCAAGTGATTCTCCTGCCTTAGCCTCCCAAGTAGCTGGGACAATAGGCGTCTGCCACCACACCCAGCTACTTTTTGTACTTTTAGTAGAGACGGGGTTTCACTATGTTAGCCAGGCTGATCTTGAACTTACCTTGTGATCCACCAGCCTCAGCCTCCCAAAGTGCTGGGATTACAGGCGTGAGCCACCACACCGGGCCAAATAGTCTTTCACTTCCCATCAGGATGATGTACTACATTTGTTCTTTGAAAACTCTGTTACCTTCAAACAGTTAGTTAGTAATAAATCAGTAAAGAATAAAAATGTAAAACCAGAAGGAAAATCTGGGTTCCTAAACAAGTAAAACCCTTAAATGGATAAAAATTCGAAGACTAACTCAGAGCAGTGAACAGGGATGAAGACAATCACTAGCTGTATTCCAGGTCTGGAATCAGAAAGTGATGGCCAAGAAGTTCCATTTTCCAGAGGTGGAGGGAGTCTAAGAAGCTCACTCAATGCAGAGGGACCAGAGCAGGCTAGCAAAGGGCTCTCATGCTTCTGAAAGGAGGTGGAAGAAAAGGTTCCTTGTCCATCACTTTAACCTGTCGATTTTAGCAAGCTATGGGCTTAGATACGCAGGGAGACAGATGCAGCCTGGAACCCAGGAACAGAACTATGCCAGCCACTGACTTTAGGACTAGATAGGGGCTATCTCCAATATTCCCAAGACATATGAGAAGACAAAATTCAAAGCCAGCCATTCTTTTCAAATTAAGCCATAAAATAAATGCAAGTATTTTTTTTTCTAGAACTTGATAAACTGATTCTAAACTATATATAAGGAGTAAAAGACCAAGAATTGACATTAAAATGTCGAAGAACAAAGAAGAGAAGTATTTCTATTAGCTATCAGATTTGTGATAAAACTAAAGTTTGGTGGAAAACGAATACACCAATCAATAAGAAGAAAGAGTCCCAAAGCACAAATAACATATATTTGTACACACACACATACCCACACACACACACATACACATACATGGAAGTTAGATATAGGAAAGAAATAAAATAGTGGGGAAAGGAAACCAGTTGGGGAAGGAATCACTCAATTCAGTAAGCGGTTTGAGGACAACTGATTATCCATGATGGAAAAAAAAAGTAGTTCTCTACCACATATGCCATGAACAAAAACCAGTCGGTCCTCAGATTTGGATTTGACACTTAAGTGTGAAAGTGAAAACATAGAAACATACCTTTATGACCTCAAGTTTCTTAAAGAAGATGTCAAAACCACAAGACATTTAAGAAAATACAGATAAATGTAACTACTTTAAAACCAAAAACTTCTGTGTATCAAAAAACACTATACACTAAAAATATAAGCCATAGATTAAAATAATATTTGTGTGATGCACATAATCTACTAAGGATTTGTATCCAAAATCTATAAAGATCTACACATTAAGAAAAATGACAAAACAATTAAACAGAAACATGTTCCCACTATGTGAACACACAAGTGACAGAGGCAGAAACTAGAAAGGTATGAAAGACGTTCAGCTTCACTTGCCATCAGGGAAATGTAAAATTGAGATTGGTGAAAAAATGTGAAAGCCTGCGGAGCCTTGGCAGGGATGGTGGAGCAGATACTCCTGGTCAGCCGGTGAAACATCATCTCTAATCCCTGTGTCCCTGGCTGCCCACTACTAGAGTCTGACCTCCCTTCCAGCTAGAGGAGGCCACGAGCCGCAGCTTTGGGTGTGGAAGTGGGCTGAAGAGCACTGGGAAGCTTTGCCTCTTCTGGCATCCCTCTCTTCGTCCTCCTCTGAGCAGAGAAGTGATGTCTTATATCACTGTAGCCTTCATATAACCTTGGGAGATGAGCATGAAGGTGAAGCCAAGCTCCTCACAGACACGCCACTTCTGACCTTATCGATCTGCTCCAGTAGTAGCAGCTGCTTGTCTCCAAAATGTTATGTGAGAAAAGGCAAACTCTTATTAAAGAAGTCACTGTGAGTCAGATGTCCTATACATGCAATGAAGTGCATTCCTGATTGATACAGATATAGAGAAAATGAAACTCCTTTATACTATTGGTAGGAAACTAAATACAATGTAGTGATTTTGTAGAGCAATTGGGCAGTAAGAATCAACCATGTCACTTCTAGGAATATACATGTAAGTTTCACTTTTAGGTATATGCATAGTATGTGTGGATGTGTGTATTTACAGTATATGATGATGTATAAATGCAGACACAGATGCATACACACACATATATATTATAAATGCATATATAAATATAGAGATATAAAGAGGAGAAATAGATGCAAGAGAATGCTCAGAGTTATGATTTGTAATCTCAAAAAATTAGAAACTGACATGATCTTCAATCAGAAAAAGATAATTTGAAATAATATACAGCCACTAAAATAAATACACTAGATCTACATGTCTCAAAGTGAATTAAACTTAGTATAATCTTGATATAAAAAGAAAAATTACAACATGACATGTAGAGAAAATACCACTTAAGGGCTGGGCGTGGTGGCTCACGCCTGTAATCCCAGCACTTTGGGAGGCTGAGGTGGGCGGATCACAAGGTCAGGAGTTTGAGACCAGATGGCCAATATGGCGAAACGCTGTCTCTACTAAAAATACAAAAATTAGCTGGGTGTGGTGGCACACGCCTGTAGGCCCAGCTACTTGGGAGGCTGAGGCAGAAGAATCTCTTGAACCTGGTAGGTGGAGGTTGCAGCGAGCCAAGATTGCGCCACTATACTCCAGCCTGGGTGACAGAGTGAGACTCCATCTCAAAAAACAGAACAAAACAAAACAAAAAAACACTTAAATAATGCTTGAAAGCATGTAAAACATGATATTTTTGCTTTACATATATATGTAGGAATGGTATAAAAATGTGAGTGGTTATAATAAACATGACATTTGGAGTGATGGCTAGCTCTAGAGAATAAAGGAAGGGAACTGAGTCAGAGGGGGTTCCAAAGGGGCTTCAATTACGTCAGATGTATTTCATTTCTGAATCTGCCTCATCCGCTTATCAAAAACCAAAACAAGCCCACATGTGGTGGCTCACACCTGTAATCCCAGCACTTTGGGAGGCTGAGGCAGGAGGATTGCTTGAGGCCAGGAGTTGAAGACCAATCTGGGCAACATAGCAAGACCCCTTCTCTATTTAAAAAAAAAAGGCAGAAACAAATAAATATGAAAAAATGCTAAATTTATTGAGCTATATAGTGTTTTCAGGATATATCTTTTATTATTTTGTATACATTTCAGTGTGCTCGATACATCTGATGCTCTTTAAAAAGCTTACTTTCTAAAATATGCAACTAATTGATACAAGTGTATCACATTCCATTTGAAAACTGGGTAAAAGAAATTAATGGATCATTCAATAACATGGAACTACAGATAAAAAACTATACAGATAAATGCATATTTATTTAATAAGTGTTTCTAATAATATTAAGATACTATTTTAGGCCGTGCTCTGTGCTTCACACCTGTAATCCCAGCACTTTGGGAGGTCTGGGTGGGGAGGATCACTTGAAGCCAGAAGTTCTCAAAACCAGCTTGACAACAAAGCAAAATAAAAATAAATAAATAAATAAAAAATAATAAAAAATACTATTTTATAGTTATTTACTAAATAAATAGAAATTATAAAATATCAGCACTCTTGTACCTGAGAATGACAAATTTTAAATGTTTTTGGTCACATTGTCAATTATCTTAGTTGTCCTGAGAAAAAAATATGATGAGCTATGAAATTATTGGGTATGATTTGGCACAATAATCTTACTCTCTGGAACATTCTCCAAGGAAATAAACATATTTAGAAGTTATTTATTTAAAAATATTTATAGTAATGCTATTTATGATTGCAAAAACAAAAATGCAGCAGGGAAAAACCCATATGACTAAGAATAGGAGATGGCAAGCAAAAACAGTCATATTATAACAGAAGTTCACTGCAGAGCTATAAAAATGTCAACTGTGGGGTTCATGCTGATGCATAAAAACATGAAATAAAATTAATTTTGTCAAGCTGAGTTATAAAAATGTCACTTTGAAAACCATGTTGATATATGGAAATATAAATTAAAATTAATTTGGAAAAGCAGCGCACAGCATTTCTTGATTTCTTTTCACTATGTGAAAACAACAATATTTGGCAAAGATAAGAAGAAAATTTGGTGGGAAGTACATAAACTGAATAGGATTCATTAGGTTCTTATTCATTTCTTTAATTTTGCCAAGGTTGACATATATTCTTCAATAAGACAAGACGACAGAGCTTTTAGCAGCAGCGTAATGATTTTGTGAATAAACAGACAGATCTGAGCCCACCTGGTGTGGTTAGTAAGTACTTGTCTTCTGACATTTCTCATTCTCCAGGCAGGTGACCACATGACAAACTGGGGAACCATATTTTCCCCACATGTTAAAATTTTTACAGCACTAACAGTTTTCTATCATCTTTCTTATTGTGGAAAGAATATGGCACTATACAATAAAATGTTAAATCCATTCATATAAGACTAACGTGAATAGTTTATAAAAATCATGTCACCAGGAGCCACAAAGCTGTATTTCATGAACAGCACCATGGGTCATTCTGTATCATAGCAGATGTTAATCTTCCACCTCAATCAAAATACATGAGTCAAAGGAACAAATAGCTCACGGACATTCTGGCTTCATCCACCAGCTACAACTCTTCTGTTATAAATGACTGCATGAATGAAATTACAGAGGAGGCAAAATTCTAACAGAAGGACAATATTAGAATAATAAAATTAGCTTTCTAGAGATAGACAAGATGTAAAACATAAATTTTCCAGAAGAACAAAATTATTTTTGAAGTTTCCAGTTTTATCTTAAAAGTCCAGGCATATTTTGCCTCTACTCCATAATATATCCATGTTTATTTTAATATAAAAATAATGTTTTAGATCATCAGCTAAATAATTTTAGTCTCCCTCCTGACAAAGCTAGAGAAGAACAGTATTTCATGAAGATGCTCATGAGTTTATATACTTTCAGCACATGGAAGCCCACTCCTGGAGGGGACAACCCCCCAATTTGAGAAGCATGGCACAAGAGTGGGAGCATTTGAATGACAACATTAGTCATGAAAGGACTTTGCTCATAAGATTGTTTCTGCACTTAAGCCTTTTTTCTTTTCCTGAGAAGAAAATGAAACCAGTAAATCTTTTCCAAGGTAAATAATGTTTATATTTATTATTAGAAAATAGTTTGGACACAGTTTTGTAAATTGTTTTCCAAATGTTGAGTTGGACTTACACTTAGGGAAAAATAATATATAGTATTAACTTTTGCCTCATAATATTACACTCTTTGTTGACCTACAAAAATTTTATTTTGCCATCAAATAGCTGGTTATTTAAGACAGGATGTTCTCAAGGTTGGATTGTCCAGGCACAGTGGGAGGTCGAGGCAGAAGGATTACTTGAAGCCAGGAGTTTGAGATTGGCCTGGCCAACATAGTGAGACCCCCATCTCTGTAAAAAATTTAAAAATTAGCCAACCATGGTGGCAAGCACCTGTGATCCCAGCTACTAAGGAGGCTGAGGCAGGAGGGTTGTTTGAGCCCAGGAGTTGAGCTATGATCGTGCCACACTCCAGCCTCCCAACAGAGACAGACCGTCTCTAAAATAAAAAAAAAAAAGTTGGATTGTCAGAAATCAATGAAACCTAATTGATAATATTGCAGAAAATCAGCAAAATCTAACTAATAATATTGTAGAAAATATAAATAATATTTTTTTCCATTTTAAAAATAAGAAAAATGATGCTAACGGTGTGATGAGAGCTGATGTGAAGGTTGAGTGAAGCATTTAGAAGAAAGTGCTAAAGGGGCATTGACAATACGATGAAGGGCCAACATTAGACAATTGCAATTTGTATAGTTTGCTACTTAAAAATTCCCCTCAGAGTTTAATTTAAAGATGATAAAGAAGAAGCATCTGAATAAATGTTGACAGAGGCTCTATGAAGAAGATTATTGCACAAAATCTTAAAAATCTGATTAGAACATAGTCTGAGTATAGCAAAATACAACTATAGTGTAAGATCTTACCTACATGCTAAGTAGACAAGGGAGCAATTCTGTGATCACGAATCAGTGCAAGGTATTCTGGCTTATTAGTACTTGTCCACGTGAAAAATGTATGTTGATTATTAAGACTGTTAGTGATAACATAGGAGTCCCACATTTGGATTTCTGTTTGCCGTTTACTTCGGTGGTGGTTCATTTTCAGGTTTAAATCAGAGCCTGTTGAAGAAAGATGACAGCAGAAGACTATCCTCCAGATTGGAGGGCTGTAAGAGAAAACCGATGTGAGTATGGAGATGTATGCATTGAGTTGGAACCCAAGGTAAGATAATTTAAGATTCAAAAAGGGCAATCAGGCTGGGCGCAGTAGCTCACAACTGTAGTCCCAGCACTTTGGGAGGTCGAGGTGGGTGGATCACCTGAGGTCAGGAGTTCGAGACCAGCCTAACCAACATGCTGAAACCCTGTCTCTACTAAAAATACAAAAAATTAGCCAGGGGTGGTGGCGGGTGCCTGTAGTCCCAGCTACCCTGGAGGCTGAGGCACGAGAATTGCTTGAACCCAGGAGACAGAGGTTGCAGTGAGCCGAGATTGTGCCACTGCACTCCAGCCTGGGCAACACAGTAAGACTTCATCTGAAGAAAAAAAAGAGGAATCAGACTTTGTTTTGGAAGGTGGAGATTATCATGTCTAGAGCTCTATATAATAGCTTCTGGGACACTCTACAGCCAGAGACAAAAGGGTTGGCACTTAACAGAGACAAAATTTAAAAGCAAAAGAAATAAAAGGTAGAAGGGAGGTGAAGGTAATTTACTAACCTGAGATGTAGGAGTTATGACCTCTGGAAGGAAGCTTGGTAAATGAAATTTTGATTAAAGAGGAGACTATAAATTCAGATAAATAGGCTAGTTACTTGCATACATTTCACCATAGCAATGATAAGTGAAGGCAGGCAGAGAAAGTATGAAGATATAATAATGAAAGCATATACAAGAAATATTAAATTGATTCCTTAGAGTTGAATTGTAGATGAAGCAACACTTCTTGTATCATCCTTGCTATCTCCAATTATTTATTGAGAATGTGGTAATTGTCTGTCCTAGTAATTATCTGAATATGCCTACCTTTCTTTAGAGCCACTCTATGCATATGAACAGGGACTGAGTCTTGAAATCCTTCACACAGAAAGGATTAATTCATCTAGATCAAAGTGGTATTGATGAATGAACTTCCTCCACAGTATATTTGTGATGAGACTATACTCAGTTTCCAGTTGATCATGAAATGGGTTCAATTCCAGAAACTTTTTTGGAGACTTACGTTCAAAGAACTATGCAAAGTGTTGAAAGAGGGATAAAACCAAAAGCAAAGTCACTGAGTTCATCTTTGAAGTACCCATCCTGATCTAAACATCTCACGCTGAAACAAATTAAAGTGATAAGGTGGTTTTCTCCATGTCCTAGAAACACACATACAGACACAGACACACAGACACACAAACACACACACACACACACACACACACACACACACACACACACAGTGGAATGCAGAGGCTAAAACTATGCTCCCAGGTTTCTAGGTTCTGAAGTATGTAAGGCGAGTGGCAGTTCCATTCCTACCAAAGAGTATTTCACGATGGTGAAGGACTGGAGTCAGGCTCAATATCTAAAACTGGGGTTTAGGTGTTCTCTAATCTCTGAAAAGAGCCTGAAGATAGCAACTTTTGCTGCCAGGGAGTACCGCTGATATAAAGTGGTATTCTTGCTGTGCACTCGGAAGGAGAAAGGTACAGGGCCTGGGCCAAGTTCCTCACTGTCTTGATGACTGTTTCTGCGGAACTCTCAGTCTCATGGTAGATGGGAAGGCCAGAGCTGCCAATACAAGGTCTGAAGCTGGACCAGAAGGCAAGGGCCAGGAGAAGGCAAAAGAGGGAGAGGAGGGGAGCAGGAGAGAGAAAACAGCTCACTCCAAGGCCCCAGGACTATAAACACTGAGGAAAAACAAACAACAGTCAACAAATCAAAATGGGAAGGCAAATATAGAGCAATAAAGCACAAATAAGAGAAGAATATCAAAATGACTTTTAAACAAGTATGTTTAGGATTCTCCCAGAAATAAAGGAACAAACTTTATGAAACAAGTCATTATGAAAGGAAAAAGAAAGTGACTTGTCTCAACAGAAGTTGAAAGAGCATCTGATAACATCTAAACATGTTTATGTAAAAACCAAAACCAAAAAAAACCTCAAAACAGTAACAAGAGATAATGGAACTTCCTTAACCTGAAAAAGGGTCTTTACCAGAGCCTGTAGTAAACATGATAACTTTAACACATTCCCATCAAAGTCAGGAGCAAAATAAGGCTGCCCACAATTCCCTACTATTCAATGGGTGCCAGAGGTTCATACACTACGGTTTTAAAATATTAGAAATTTGACCAGGCACTGTGGCTCACGCCTGTAATCCCAGCACTCTGGGAGGCCAAGGTGAACGGATTGCTCGAGGCCCAGAGTTCGAGACCAGGCTGGCTAACATGGCCAAACTCTGTCTCTACAAAAATTACAAAAATTAGCCGGGTATGGTAGCGCATGTCTGTAATCCCAGCTACTCAGGAGGCTGAGGCAGGAGAATCACTTGAACCTGGGAGGCGGAGTTTGCAGTGAGCCGAGATAGTGTCACTGCACTCCAGCCTAGGTGACAGAGTGAGACTCTGTCTCAAAATAAATACATGAATAAATAAAAATAAAAAAATGAAAATTAGGCTAGGTATGGTGGCTCTCACTGTAATCCCAGCACTTTGGGAAGCAGAGGCCAGAGGATTGCTTGAGGCCATGAATTTGAGACCAGCCTGTGCAACAGAGCAAGACCATATCTCTACAAAAAATTTTAAAAATTAGCTGGACCTGGTAGCATGTGCCTGCAATAGTCTTAGCTACTCAAGAGGCTGAGGTGAGAGAATTGCTTGAGGTCAAGAGTTCAAAGTTGCGGTGAGCTGTGATCATGCCACTGTACTCCAGCCTGGGCGACAGAGTGAGACCTCATCTCTAAAAAACAACAACATAACTTTAAGCGCCAAGACAAATGTGGTGGCTGAAATATTTCATGTGTAAAGCTCACAGCCTGCACCGTTGCTTCTGCCTAACCAGCTCCATTCATTCTATTTCTTGCCCAACCACACCTACCCCAGAAGGGAAGTTTTGTCCCTGACGTTGCTGTTCTTTGGGTGTTTGTAGTACAAGATCAAGAGGGCAGAGGGCGGGATACCGAAAGGGTCAGGCTGGAGGCAAAAAGCCGAGGCTGAGATTTCTTGAGGGATTGTTGATATCCACGGCAAGTGCTGACCTGGGAAAGAGAGGATAGAAGAGAAAAGAGGGAGGGAGAAAGGAGTGTTTCAGCTGGTTTGAAGGGCTGGCATAGATGAACTATTTGAATCTCTTCAACTGTTCTTCCACAGATAAAAGAATGAAATTTGTTTTTAATTACTTCTACCGGTTGAATTCTTCTCTAATCCATTCTGAAACAAAAGTAGTTATGTGGGTGTTTAAGGTAAAAATGTTCACACAAAACTTTATGTCAGGCCGGGCACGGTGGTCTCAACTGTAACTCCAGCACTTTGGGAGGCTGAGGAAGGTGAATCACCTGAGGTAAGGAGTTTGACACCAGCCTGGCCAACATGGTGAAACCATGTCTCTACTAAAAATACAAAAGAATTAGCCAGGCATGTTGGTGCGGACCCGTAATCCCAGCTACTTGGGAGGCTGAGGCATGAGAATCGCTTGAACCTGGGACGCAAAGGTTGCAGTAAGCTGAGCTGGCTCCAGCCTGGGCGACAGTGAGACTCCATCTCAAAACAAACAAACAAACAAAACAAAAAAACCCAACTGTGTGTCAGGAGTGCTAATATAGCTCTGGAGAGATGATCAGGGCCTGGTGTAGGTAATGGAGAGGAGAGCAGAATTTTTGTTTTAATAAAGTGGAGTGGGGAGAAAATGATAATGTAGAAAAATGTCAATAATGGTTGGCAATAGAGTGAACCGGCAGGGATCAGGGAGAAGGGAATGGCTGGGATGATGGTGGTCTCAAATAAGGGCAGGGGGAGGAGGAGGATGAAAGAAAGAAAAGGATCAGAGAGAAAAGAATGGAGGATTTGGATATGTCATATGCGGGGGAAAATGCATGCAGAATTAGCAGGCAGCAGGATGGAAATTTGAGTGTGCAACTGCAGAGAATGTCAGGGTAAGACATACAGATTTTGGAATAGAACAACAACAACAACAATCAACCAAACAGTTAATGTCATATCAATGGAACTGAAAGCTCAGGAAAAGAGCCCAGATTTAGAAGGAACAGAATGTTCTCAGCCAGTTGTTGAGGATAAATGGAAGAGGAGGAGGTCAGTGAGGGAGACTGAGAAGTGGTCAGAGAGGAAGGTGGGGAGTACAGCTGGGACTGCTCCACTAGTGGGAACTAGACAAGATGCTGGAGGCACATTTGGGGATGCCTACCATTCTCTATTCTATTTATGCCAGGGGTGGGCATCCGTGACATTCTGAATGTGTGTCTCTGCCCATTTATGGATTAACAGTAGACACCTGAGTCACGCTGGGGCCACTCATCTTTCCCAAGAACGAGAAACTGGAACTCAGTGAAGCAAATCAGTCTGTGAGGTGCTCGAACCGGGCCTGGGGTGGCTGGGCATGGCCATGGTACTTGCTGAGGCAGAGAAAGACAGCACACAGAGAAACAGAGAGGACAGCATGAAAAGAACCGAGAAACGGGAGCACGTGGAGTGAGGGAGGGTGGCCTCGGCCCCGGTGCTGTGCAGGGATGCCAGGCTGAGCTTCCTGACTGTGTGTTTTGGGAAAGGCTTCTGATTCCGCCTGAGAAAGTTGTCTTTTTTTCTAAGCAAACTCAGTGGGATTTTGTCCCTGCTTAAGGCCAAAGGAGACATTTGAGAAGTGTGCTCAGTATCATCAAATGTTACAGAGGAGTCTGGTAAGAACAATGACATGATAAAGTTGGGCGAAGTGGCTCACGCCTATGATCCCAGTGCTTTGGGAGTCTAAGGCAGAAGGATCACTGCAGCCAGGAGTTAGAGGCCAGCCTGAGCAACATGGCGAATCCCCATGTCTACCAAAAATACAAAAATTAGCTGGGAGTGGTGTCTTGAGCCTGCACTCCCAGCTACTCTGGAGTCTGAAGTGGAAGGAACGCCTGAACCCAGGAGTTCAAGGCTGCAGCGCGCTAGGATCCTGCCACTGCACTGCAGTCTGGGTGACACAGCGAGATCCTACCTCAAAAATAAATACAATAAATGTGTACAATTCAAGGGCCATTTATGACCTTTCAGAGAGCTGTTTCAGTTGAGTTCAGGGAGCAGATGTCAGACTGCAGGGAGTTAAAGCGTAAGTGTCCACCATAGATAGAGATCTATAGGGTTCTGGTAATTAAAGGAAGAAGAGGGAAGACAGAAACAAAGTCAAAGGACTGCTTCTGTTGCTGTCAGTCAGGGTGGAAAACACTTGCATATCTGTGTAAACTGAGCAGGGAGAATTAATAGGAAGGAGAGAATAGCTAGTTAGGGAGAACGTAAGAGAAACATTAATGGGCCAGCACGGTATACTGTACCACATTTGTACAAAACATAGCTGCATTTGCTTCCCAAGATGACTTTGTCCCTGAAATCACAAATGCTGAACTTACACAACATTTGAGTTTTCGGGGAGCAAAGCACCTAGTTCGTTATTCATTTTACTCTAGGAGAAAAGAAATAACGTTATTTTCAAAGTTTATTTTATTTTTGTAGAGATGAGGTTGTGCTGTGTTGCCCAGTCTGGTCTCAAACTCCTGGGCTCAAAGGAGCCTCCCACCTTGGTCTCCCAAAGTGCTGGGATTACAGGTGTGAGCCACAGCACCTGGCCAGAAACAACGCTATTTTAATGGAATAATAAATAGAAGTATTGTCTCTCCTAAATATGGCTGTATAAAAAGACACCCCGTTAAAATAATGTTATTTTAATGTAATAATCAATAAACCTATTGTCTCACCTAAATATTGCTGCATTAAAAAACACTTAAACACTTGGAGATTTAACACCATACTCTATTATTTCCCAGGAGTATTTAGATTGGCTGGCTGGTTCTGTGAATCTGAGCCAGCTCAGCTGATCTTACTGGGTTCCTTCATTTATGCTGACCACAGATGGTCAGCTGGTGGGCTGGCTGAGTACTATGCGATCTCTCATGCTGGGGTCTCAAATGCAACAACTGGTCGTGTCCCATTCCCTAGCAGGCAAGCTTATCCTCTGGGCAATCACACAGAAGCATGGCATAAATAGGAATAAATAAGGCCTTGGGAGCCTAAGCTTGGAACTGGCACATCATCACTTTGCCCTTTCTACTGGCCAAAGTAAGATGTAAGGGCGTCCCTGCCTGCCTCATAATGGGAAGAAATGCAAAGTAACATTGGAAGGGGTATGGAAAAGGGAGATCACTAACTGAGACCGTTAATTACATTGATCCACCACACTTACAAAGACATGTGGGCTTTTTCTTTTTTCTCTTTTTTTTCTGTTTAGACAGAGTAAAGTGTGATCTTAGAGGCCTTTATCAACTAAGACGGGCCCTAAGTTTAAAGGCCCAGCTGACCTGGCCAATTTCTAAATTCTTACAACTATAAGAAAAATCACACTCTTATAAACTCCCTAACAATATGAGCCATCAGGCTGATTCACAACTCGCCACAACTCTGTTGGGACAGAGGACCGGCCTTACTACACACTCCTGATAAACGATTACAGACCTCACACGAGTTTCAGGCAGTGTATAGAGGCTGCGCACAAACTGTCGTTGTGTCCTCCAGTTTACCTTTTGACACAGAACCAAATTCCACCTCATTTTAATACTAAAACTCTGCCCCCAAAGTGAACACGGGGTGTATGTTACACATATGTTTGCTGATTGCATATGCGTATGGCTCCCCTCATAAATATGCACAGCTTCCCCCCAAACCTGCTACATCTGTGTGACACCAGCCCTGTGAGGCATCAAATCCAACTTGTCCTCCTCTTGGGAGAGAGACCACCTTCCAAGGTGGAGACTTTCCCTTCCCAGCTTGCAAACCAATATCACCATTAAAGTACTCCTTTCTACTATCTAGCCATCCTGATGGTTTTTTGGGTGACAAAGGAAATGACAGAAATATCAACAGAGGTTTCTTAAGGAGACCGTAAGGAGCTCAGCAGTTTAGTGCTGACACACAAGGTTGAAAAGCTAAGATCAACTTTCTTACGCTTATATTTTATGTTGTTGACTTAAGTAGATTAAATTGGTGAGTTTTGTTCCATTTTGGGAAATTACAGCTGGGGTGTTTTCCAACACCAACAACCAATTCTCTGATTCCTCTCACATCCACTGGATGCTCAACAATTCAATTCTGGCACTAAGTCCATGGAGCTGGTGCAGACGCCACAGCTTAAGAGTTCAGTTCCATAAGACTGCCCTCCACTCAGACACTAGTCACAAGTCCCAGGCCTCCATACTTCTGACCTAATGAGTATAAATCAGGGTTCCCATGACCCTTTCTTCAGGCTCCCATAATTGGCTAGAATGGCTAACAGAACTCACAAAGCCACTTTAATTACATTTACCCATTAATTACAAAGGGTACAAATGAACCGCTAGATGGAGAGGAGTAGAGGGTGAGGTCCAGGAGAGTCCTGAGTGCAGGAGTTTCAGGAAGGTGGGGGAGGGGTGGCTCCTTATGAATACAAAAGACTCTCCTATCACTCCAGAGATTCTGAGAGCTTTAGGTGCTCTGTGACAGAAACCAAAGACAAATATATTTCTTATTCTAACACAAGACTGTCCTGCATCCATTAATGATGGGTCCTTAGGCAATTCGGTCCTGGTACAAACATCACAGATTAGACATACGCGATCCCAGACGGTAGAGCCTACTGCACACCTAGGCTATGCGGTGTGGCCTGTTACTCCTAGACTACAAACCTGTACAGCATGTGACTGTACTGACAACCGTAGGCAATCGGAAAGCAATGGCAAACATTTGTGTATCTAAGCATGGAAAAACTACAGTAAAAATATGGTATGAAAGATTAAAATGGTACCGCACTGACGGTGTATGGATCTATAGGACTGGCAGTTGCTCTACGTGAGCCAGTGAGTGGGCACTGAGTGAATGGACCTTCCTGTTTGCCACTGTGGACTTTATAAACACCGTACGTGTAGGCTACACTAATTTATAAACACCGTACGTGTAGGCTACACTAATTTATAAACACTGTACATGTAGGTTCCACTAATTTGTAAAAAATATTTTTCTTTTTTCAGTAATAAATTGACCTCAGCTTACTATAACTTTTTTACTTGATAAACAGTTTTTATAACTTCTTGACTCTTTTGTTATAACAGTTAGCTTGAAACACATGTTGTACAGTTGTGCAAAAACGTTTTATCTCTTTATATACTTCTGTAATCTTTCCTCTATTTAAATTCTTTCAAAATTTAATTTAATTTAATTTTTTATGTTTTGGGAGACAAGGTCTTGCTCTGTTGCCTAGACAAGGGTACAGTGGTGCAATCCTGGCTCACTACAGCCTCACACTCCTGGGCTCAAGAGATCCTCCTGCCTCAGCCTACTGAGCAGCTAGGACTACAGGCATGCGTCACCGCATCCAAGTAATTTTTATTTTTATTTTTGGTAGATACAGGGTCCTAGGTTGGCCAGGCTGGTCTTGAACTCCTGGCCTCAAGTGATCCTCTCTCAAGTGATCCTCCCTCCTTGGCCTCATTTTCCAAAATGCTGGGATTAGAGGTGTGACTCCTGGTCCTTTTATTTTATTTTATTTTTTTAAAAAACTTTTAAAATGTTTTTGTGAAAACAAAGACAAAAACACACACATTAGGGTCACCAGTGTGACACAGGATCAGGGTCGCCAACATCACTCTTACACTTCCACATCTTGTCCCACTGGAAGGTCTTCAAGTGCAATAACACGCAGAGAACTGTCATCTCCTAGGATAACAATGCCTCCTTCTGGAATCCCTCCTTAAGGAGCTGCCTGAGGCTATTTTACAGTTAACTCTTTTTGTTTTTTTATAAGTAAATGTGTGCTTTAAAACAATAAAAAGTATAGTATACTAAATACATAAACCAGTAACATATTCATGTATTATTGTCAAGTATTGTGTACTGTACATGATTTGTATGTGTTATATACAACTGTCAGTGCAGCGCATTTGTTTACGCCAGCACTACAAACACTTGAGTAATTCATTGTATGCTACATTATGGCTACAGAGTCACTAGAAATAAACAATTCTTAGCTCCATTATAATCTTCTGGGACCACTGTCCTACGCACAGTTTGTCATCGACTGAAACATCATTATGCAGTGCATGACTGTATATATTTATGTATGTAATATAATATACCCTATTTTCAGGGTAATATTGATAGCTCAATAATATAAAGAAATTGGTTGTATTCCATCCAGAAACAGGGGAATCTAAAGTATTTAAGTTCAACACAAGTGTATAATACAGCACTCTCACTGTGTATGGGTAATCCGAATATCTAGAGAAACACACAACTTATATCTTTATGAAGATGGATAAAGCCTTTTTACTTTTTCATGGAAATGTCATGCTAGCAGTTTTAGATCAACTCACATTTCTAAAATTAGAAATGAGTTTTGTAAGAATTTGCATTTTGGGCATCAAAATGAAAAAGAACAAATGCATATTCAGTCTGGAAAAATTGGACAGTATTTTTTGATGAAATATGAGATATTAAGGTAACATACTAAGCAAAAATACTAGTCTTTTTTACTTTGATTAAAGGTTTAATAAAAAGGGGAACATTTTAAATGAAAATAATTTGAAGAAGTTTGGATTTAGGCAATGAGTACATAAGCGATGTCAGATGCTTTTGGAGTTTTGAGATTGGTTCCAGAAAAAGTAAAGAAAAAGCCATCCTCTGAGAAAGCCAAAAATAAAACATAGGAGAGCTTATCATTCTGCAGAAGTAGCTCTCCCCAAGAGATGGTTTGATATTGCTGATGGAGTTTAAAAAAAACACCTCAATCCAATCAAGTTGGTGACTAGGGAATATCCAAAGCTTAGAATGCAAAAGAACACTGGAGCTCCATGAATAGTGTAATGTTCAGCTGACACAGCCCTTGAGTCTCTTGGCTGGAGACATCCCTCTATAACCGTTGTACCAGACAAGTTGTTCCTTGTTGACGCTAGCCATTAAGAGCAGCCAGCTCTCCTTGTTCTGATTTCATGGTCACTTGGAATCTTTTAACATAATTTGCCTTCTTTTGTGCACTATACTGGTGGGAATGTGCTGACCAGAAAACACTTATCTTCTGCCCATTCACGTCTGTCAGTATAATTAGGCTTCTTGTTTTCAGCTCGTTTCCTTAGACTGATCCCTTTTTGGAGGATTAACAAAGTTACATTTCTGGACCTACAATGCTGAGAATTAAACCTACACCCTGAACTTGGTGATCCCTTAAGTGCTATGCCCTGAGACACATCCCGTGGAGCCGGCTGGTTTCTTTCCATGATGGCTCAAGGACAGAGATAGAAATAGCAGCCACCTTTCCTGACTCCTGGCATGCACTCTATTTACAGGTGGACCCCATTTTATTGCATTTCACTGTACTGTGCTTTGCAGATACTGCATGTTTTACAAATGAAGGTGTGGGGTAATCCTGGAGCAAGCAAATCTATGAGCACCATTTTTCCAAAAGCAGGTGATCACTTCCTGTCTCTGTGTCACATTTTGGTAACATTTCAAACTTTATTATTATTATTATTATTATTATTATTATTATATCTTTTAGGATGATCTGTAACCAGTGATCTTTGATGTTACAATTGTAATTGTTTCGGGTTGCCAGGAACCAAGCCCATACAAAATGACTTAATAAATGTTGTGTGTGTTCTGACTGCTCCCTGGACCAGCCGTTTCCCCCACCTCTCTGCTTCTCCTTGGACCTCCCTACTCCCTGAGACACAGCAATATTGAAATTAGGCCAACTGGTAATCTGCAATGATCTCTAAGTGTTCAAGTGAAAAGAAAAGTCCTGGGTCTGTCAGTTTAAATCAAAAACTAGAAAGGATTAAGCTTATTGAGGAAGGCATATTGAGAGCTGAAATAGATAGAAAGCTAGGTGTCTCATGCCAATTAGCCAAGTTGTGAATACAAAGAAAAAGTTTTTAAAGGATATTAAACTGCCACTCCAGTAAACACATGACTGTCAAGAAAGCAGAATAGTCTTATTGCTGATACGGAGAAAGTTTGAGTGGTCTGGGTAGAAGATCAAACCAGCCACAACATTCCCTTAAGCCAAAACCTAATCCAGAGTAAGGCCCTAACTCTATTCAATTCTATGAAGGCTGAGAGCGGTGGGGAAGCTGCAGAAGAAAAGTTTGGAGCTACCAGAGGTTGGATCATGAGGTTTAAGGAAAGAAGCTGTCTCCATAACATAAAAGTGCAAGGTGAAACAGCAAGTGCTGATGCAGAAGCTGCAACAGGTTATTCAGATGATCTAGCTGAGATCATTAATGAAAGTGGCCACAGCAAACCACAGATTTTTCCATGTAGAAGAAACAGCCTTCTATTAGAAGAACATGCCATCTAGAACTGTCATAGCTGGAGAGGAGAAGTCAATACCTGGCTTCAAAGCTTCAAGGGACAGGCTGACTTTCTTGTTCAAGGCTAATGCAGCTGGTGACTTTAAGTTGAAGCCAACGTTCACTTATCATTTGGAAAAATCCTGGGGCCTCTAAGGATTATGCTAAATCTACTCTGCCTGTTCTCTATAAATGGGACACCAACCTTGGATGACAGCACTTCTGTTTACAGCATGGTTTACTGAACATTTTAAGTCCATTGTTGAGACCAATTACTCAGAAAAAAATATTCCTTTCAAAATATTACTGCTTATTAACAATGCACCTTGTCACCAAAGAGCCGTATGGAGATGTACAAAGAGATGAATGTTGTTTTCATGCCTGCAAACACAACATTCATTCTGCAGTCCATGGATCAAAGAGTAATTTTGACTTTTGAGTCTTTTTATTTATTTAAGAAATACATTTCCTAAGGCTATAGCTGCCATAGATAGTGATTCTTCTGATGAATCTGGGCAAAGTAAATTGAAAACCTTCTGCAGAGGATTTGCCATTTTTGGTACCATTAAGAACATTTGTGATTCATGGGAGGAGGTCAAAATATTAACACTAACAGGAGTTCGAAAGAAGTTTATTCTAACTCTTATGATGAATTTGAGAGGAGGTCAAAATATCAACATTAACAGGAGTTTGGAAGAACTTAATTCCAATCCTCATGGATGACTTGAGCTATTCAAGGCTTCAGTGGAAGAAGTCACTACCGATATGGTGGAAATAGCAAGAAAACTAGAATTAAAAGTGGAGCCAGAAGATGTGACTGAATTGTTGCAATCTCATGACAAAACTTGAATTGGTGAGGCATTGTGGCTCACACTTATAATCCTAGCACTTTGGGAGGCAGAGGCGGAAGTCTCGGTTGAGCCCAAGAGTTTGAGAACTCATCTCTACTTAAAAAACAAACAAACAAACAAAAAAAGATGGGCGTGGTTGCATTTGCCTGTAGTTCCAGCTACTCAGCAGGCTCAGGAGGCTGAGGTGGGAGGATTGCTTGAGCCCAGGAGGTCGAGGCTGCAGTGAGCTGTGTTTGTGGTACTGCACTACAGCCTGGGCAACAGAGCAGAACCCTGTCTCAAAAAATAAACAAAAACAAAACTTGAGTGGATGAAGAGCCCCTTCTAAACAATACATAAATAAAGTAGTTTCTTGAGATGGAATCTACTTCTGGTGAAGATGCTGTGAACATTGAAATGAATACAAATGATTTGGAATATTATATAAATGTATCTCATAAATCATTGACATAGATTGGGAGAATTAACTCCAATTTTAAAAGAAGGTTTACTTTGGGTAAATTGCTATCAAACAGCATCACATACAACAGACAAATCTTTTGTGAAAGGAAGAGTCAATTGATGTAGTAAACTTCATTGTTGTCTTATTTTCAGAAATTGACACAGCCACCCCAGCCTTCAGCAAGCACCAGCTCAATCAGTCAGCAGCCATCAACATCAAGACAAGACTTTCCATTGGCAAAGAGATTATGACTTGCTGAAGGCTCAGATGATCATTAGCATTTTGTATCAATAAAGTATTTTAAAATAAAGATATGTACATTTTTAGATAATACTATTGCATACTTAATAGACTATAGTATAAACTCCACTTTTATATGTATTGGGAAACCAAAAAATTTGCATGACTTACTTCATGTTATATTCATTTTATTGTGGTGGTCTGGAATCAGACTGGTAATATTTCCAAGGTATGTCTGTATTATAACACCTGCTATTTTTAAGAGAATTTATGTCTAGCTATAGTTAATGGGGGCATATTGCTATTCAAGAATTCCTATCATCAAATTTTCAGTTTTTCTTCTTCTAGATCTTTCACTTCGGAGATAGCATGGTTGTATCATCAATAACTATGAAAATAGGATTAAACAGACTGCTATCTTTCCTTCTGGAATTTTCATGCCTTTCTTTAAATCCCATTAGCTTATTCGGTATTGGTTGTAGTGGGAAGTGAAGTTTTTTTATTAACAAGAGGATTCTTATCTTGTTCAGTTTATACAGACTGTAACCATCATCAGAAATATTATGCCTATGTTGGATTTTTAAAAATTCAAGGAAGTATACCTGAAGGCAGTATTTTAAAGTTACTTTTTGATAACTTTGTTCAACTAAAAGAAAGCACAAATGTGCAAGTAAGTAGATTTCTGTATAGATTTTAAGTCATTTGTTCAAAATAGCATAATGTGCATATTATCTTACTTGTAAAGCTTTATGATATCATTTATTTAAAATTGGTTTTAGACTGGGCATGGTGGCTTATGTCTGTAATCTTATACTTTGGGAGGCCAAGGCAGGAGGGTGGCTTGAGGCCAGGATTTCAAGACCAGCCTGGGCAAAACGGTGAGACTGTAACTCTACCAAAGTAAATAAATAAATAAAATTATTTTTAATTACTCAATATAATTTACAGTTCTTTCTGAACCAATATTTATATTTAAATAGTACGTTATGCAATTATTTATACCTCAATCCATTAAAGGAAGCTTAATATTGGACCACCCATGTAGGAAAACACAACTGTAACATAGAAAATTATTAACAGTGGCATTAACATGAAAATAAACTTGATGATAATAGTTGTTGAAGACAGCGACTAATGAAATATTTTTAGTTGCTGTGGACAATTTGCTTGTCCAAGCAAGTGTAGAATTTTGTTAAGATAACTTCTCCTCAGTTATACCAAAGCATACAAAATAATTCACTCTGTGTTAAATTTTTCCAAATGGTCACATTCAAAGTATATGCTAAGAAAAAAATCTCAAGTTTTAAAAACATATTAAACCCCATCTCTACAAATAATTTAAAACTTAGCCAGGCATAGTGCTGCACACCTGTGGTCCCAGCTACCCAGGAGGCTGAGGCAGGGGATCACCTGAGCCCAGAGGTCAAGGCTGCAGTAAGCTGTGCTTGCACCACTGCACTTCAGCCTGGGTGACAGAGCAAGACCTTGTCTCAAAAAAACACACAAAAGCCCAATCACTATCAAGAGCCAATCCTGCTATTGACCAAATAATAAAGCAATGTAATTTAATCCTACTTAGAAAAGAAATATAGGCCAGGCCTTGTGGCTCATGCCTGTAATGCCAGTACTTTGGGAGGTTAAGGCGGGAGGATTGCTTGACCCCAGTAGTTTGAGACCAGCCTAGGCAATATAGTGAGACCTCCATCTCTACAAAAAAATTTAAAAAATTAGCCAGAGTGGTAGCACATGCCTGTGGTTCCAGCTTCTTTGGAGGCTGAGGTGGGAGGATCAGTTGAGCCTGGGAGGTAGGGGCTGCAGTGAGCCATGATCATACCACTGCACCCTAGCCTGGGTGACAGAGCAAGATCCTGTCTCAAAAAAGAAAAGAAAAGAAACATACACAACCAGCCAGAAAAAGGTAAACAAACTTAGCAAAAATTTTAAAATGGATAATTCCTTGAATAAAACCAGTCACTATCTTAGCAGGTGGAAGGTTTCATTTTCATCCACAATAGATAGACACATTATAGGACTGCTGTCCCTGTTACGTTTTCATGACCTCCAGAAAGGGATTCTCAGTATCATGCCATCAGCAATTTCTATCCTAACAATAAACCATCTTTGTCTATCTGGCCAACTTTGCATTTAGTGTTGGTTGAATTCAACTGAATTATAAAAGTAAAATGCTTAGTAACTACCAATGTTATAAACCCCTTTGCTCATGATGGATCATTGGTAAAGTTATAAAAATCAACAACATGGCTATTTCATTTTAATCTGCAGCTGTTCTAATAAAAGGGATTTACTACAACAGCTTTTCAAAAATTTTGTAAGAAGTGTACTAATGTGTTCCTGCTTGTATTTCCATAAAATTTGAATAACAGTGTAGTTTAAGACAGATGTCAGCTTCTCTGAACAGAATCATATGTTGTCAGCACTCTGCACCTATGCACTTACATTTAAGTAGCTGTAGATGAGGCTTCCTGCCTGCTGCAACCTGTTTCATTGGTGTATCTTTTTTCTTATTTAAACCCAGCCTCTGAAAACAGTGTTTCTGCTTTCATAAACTTAAACCAAATATAATCAATAAACATGTTATAAAAATAATTGTTTCCCCCCAAGAAGTGATGATAAGCTGATGTAAATTCACTTTATTTGAATTTCAATCCAGCTTTCTTTTTGATTTCATATATTATAACATCAATACACACTTTTCTGAAGGGTTAGTGTAACCAGAAGTGCACTTAACTCTTTCTGTGCTGGGGACATTTTGATATCTCTATTACTAATACCTAGAATCTCCAATGATAAATAAACACCTCTGGGATGGACTGGGGATACACTGCAATAATCGAAGCTTTGTCCTTCACCAAAAATGGTATCTGTGTTTCTGCGAGTAGCAGGCAGTGGAACTCTCACCTGCTGAGTCCTGTTCTAATTTCATCCAATCTGGTGAGCAAGTATTCAGCCAAAGGTGGTACCTGCAGGAGTGCCCGTTGTCACAGAAATGCAACTCTATAAGTCCTTAGTAGAATGTTAAAATGGGCTGGAACTGTGTATCAAATGTTTTCCTCTCGCTACTGAGGTCTTCTACTTCTTTCTTTTTCTCTGTCTCTAATATCTTTTTCTTTTCTTTTCTTTTCCTTTCTTCCTTTTTGACATGGAGTTTCGCCCTGTTGCCCAGGCTGGAGTGCAGAGGTACTATCTCAGCTCACTGGAGCCTCCACCTCCGAGGTTCAAGCGATTCTCGTGTCTCAGCCTCCTGAGTAGCTGAGATTACAGGCGCCCACCACCACACCCGGCGGCTAATTTTCGTATTTGTAGTAGAGACAGGGTTTCACCATGTTGGCCAGGCTGGTCTCGAACTCTTGAGCTCAAGTGATCTGCCCTCTTCGGCCTCCCAAGGTGCTGGGATTACAGATGTGAGCCACCATACCTGGCTAATATATTTTTCTTAACTGACTAGAGCACAGAACACAAATCGTGTGTGTTTGCACTTACGAATTTCTATGATCATTGTTCCTAGTTTAAAAACTTCATTAGCAATGGGGTTTATATTTCTTTTTACAGTAAGAACACGAAATTATGTTTCTACAATGCCCAGTCTCACCTAAAAAGCAAGTTTTCATTCTCGGTTTATGGTAGCCCATGACAAACCAAAAAGATCATTTTGGATGTTAATCCTGCTAAATTATTCAATTTCTTGCTGAAAGCAACAAACTAATACTTATTTTGTACCTACTAGCTATTATTTGCATACTAGGGTTTATAAACAAGGCATCCTATGAAAGAACATTTCATTCAAAAGTCACAATACATAGTCTTCAATTGCCAGCTACCTTTATTTGTAAGCCAAAATAAATTATTTAATACAGTCCTCCCAAACCGGGCGACAATGCTTTGAGAAGGACCAAAGTTGGCCAGTAAGGCCATAAGTTCCATGAGGGCAGGATCTGCCCAGCTCCTATTTCCTGCTCAATTCCGAGCAGTTAGAACAGGGTCAGCAAACACTTCTTGCCACTTGGAAAGAGTATTATTTTATTTGGAAATGGTATGCAGGTACGTGTGAGTAGCAAAGTCAAGAGCGGGAAAGGGGAATGGGGGAGGTTGCAAAATCGGAGCGAGCAGCCGGACTGAGAGGGATTCTGAGGAGAAAGCCTTCAGACGGTGAACCCCAAGAGCTGGGATGAAGCATGGGAGAGCTACTGGGACATCTCTGCGAGGAAGCAGACTGGCAGGCAGGAAGTAGACAAGATTTGGGGGAATCCTTCCAAGGGAACAAATACAGAGAAGGACGCATCTAAAAATCCAGCCACAGCCACCTCCTTCCCACGGGAAAGCCCCGACCTCGGCGGGCCCAGCGCCACCCGGTTCCCCGGGGAGTGGAACCCGGAGCGAGGCAGGTGCGGCGGGAGCATGCGCGCGGGGCGGGCAGGGGGCGGCTCCCGCGCCCCCACCCCGCGCGTGCACCCTCGCGCCCCTCCCGCCAGGCACCGCCGGGCAGCGGCGCCGCAGCCTGGGCTGGCGGAACCTCGCGCTCCGACTCGCCCCCCGCCTGTCACCCGGTTGGCGTTGCGGGCAGGCGCCGCTCCGCTGGGGGTAAGAAAGACGCCGCCGCCCGCGTGGGATGGTCGCAAGCCCGCGTGGGTGCCCACGGCCGCCGCCGCGCGGGGTGGCCCCAGTCCCCGGGCGGGTGGAGGGGCCTGCGCGACTCCCGCGGCGAGGGCCGGGCCGGGCCGGGCCGGGCCGGTGGGGGCGGTGGCTGTTGGGAATAGCCCCAGTCCCGGCCCAGGCTCTTTCTGTTTCTCTTTCGCAGCCAGGGCGCGCGCCGGGCTCCCCGCGAGAGGCGTTGCCTTACTTGTCGCTTACTTTGGACGGGCGCGGCCGCCGCAGAGCCCCGCGCCTCGAGCAGCCGCGAGGGCAGGGTCAGGGTGCCAGGCGCGGCTACCTGGGCGCCCTAGAGCCAGCGCAGCCCGGGGCCGGGGGAGAGGGACGGGACGGGACTCCCGAGGGCCCCAGCCAGTCCTCCAGCCACGGAGCGCCCGGCGGTGGGCATTTGGCTTTTGTTTCCTCTGGGGCCGACGGCCCCCGTCTGCCCGCATGACCCCCTCAGCCGACAAGTGTCCTGTGCCCGGACAGACGAGCGCTACATCCCTCCGCCCGCTTTCTGCCCTTGTCCTTCTCTGCGAGTTCTGCCCAGCCTCGGGAGCGGGAGCCCAGGGAGTGCGCGCAGGGCGGGCGAGCGCCTGGCCAGCCTGGGACGGCGGCTCCCAGGCTCCTGCCACCGCCTGGAACTGCGGGGGGCGCCCCGGCCACGGTGGCCCTCGCCTGCTCTCCGGGTCTTCTTGGGCCAGCTTGGTCCCAGGTGGACGCGAGTCGAACTGGGCACACCTGGGCCAGCGCCGCAGTTACCTGCGGGATTGGTGAGAGCGTTTTCGCGAGGTCGAAAACTCCGGGTGGGTTTTGTCCCCTGCCTTTGATCTCCCTTAGTCACTGGTTAAAGTGCGAAGTGTGCTTTATTTTATATATGCCTTTAGAGGGACATTGTTAATGCGCCAATGCCCCGAGGTGGAACTAAATAAAGGGAAGGCCTGGTCATTGTTACTGTTAAGACTGCTGTACTTAATAGCCAGAGGAAGGCAGCTGGTCACCACGACCCCCCTGGCCATTCCCATACTGAAGACTCCCTCTCACTTCATGCTTGTCTGGACTCCACTATGACTTGCTAGTGGCCCATCTTCTGGATCCCTCTGTTGGAGCTGTTTAGAAGACGGTTGTGGCAGGCTCCAGTTTCAGTCCTTGGCTGAAATAAGTGTAGTGTGGCTCTTCTGTTTTCTAATCTCTGTCACCTGGAAGACGGTTGTGGCAGGCTCCAGTTTCAGTCCTTGGCTGAAATAAGTGTAGTGTGGCTCTTCTGTTTTCTAATCTCTGTCACCTAAAAAGGTTAAAGTGACAAACAGGTGGTGGGTACGGTAGAGTTGTTTTTGGTGCTTGGTAACATGAAAAACTTGGAATGCATTTAGCTCTTCGAAAGATGCTGAAACGGACAACTTCAGTTATTCCTTATGTTACTACAGAATTAGGAGAAATGGTTGAAAGAGGAGAGGTTTTTTTCTTGGAGTATCCAAAGGGATTGGATTTGACTACACTGACTTGGTGTGTAATGGTCGACTAGGAAGGAAGATGAACATAACACTGCTATTAATTATGCTCTTAGATGTGAGGCCACATTGAGGATGCGATGCATGTAACCCTTGATTGCAGAATCACTTAGCACTTTGCTGCACAATATTGGGGTCACAAGAAATATTAAGCTTGGTTAACCTCTGCAGTGTGCTCTCACTCCATTTCCAAAGAAAGGGTATTGGTGCGAAGGTGATCTGGTGAAGACAGAGGTAAAGAAAGTGAAGGAACTGTGTTAACTTTCGCTTTTTAAAAAATTTATTTTTATTTTTTAGAGATAGGGTCTCACTGTGTCACCCAGGCTGAAGTGCAGTGGTACCCTCATGGCTCACTGCAGCCTTGACCTCCTGGGCTCAAAGGATCCCACCTCAGCCTATGGACTGGGAGGATAACTGTGCACCACCATGCCTGGCTAATTATCTAAATTTTTTTGTAGGGATGGAAACTCACTTAACTTTCACTTTAAAGAGAAGTAAGTTTGCATATTTGAAAGCTCATCATAAGAATCTTCGGTGCTCTGTATCATCTGTGTAACTTCACTGCAGTACCTGTGTGGTTTTATCTTAAACTACACTTCTTATTCCACTTTGGTGGTAATAAGCCTCTTTAGCTTAGCATGGGACTTGACACGTGGGTAAGTGCATGCTCAACAAATACTCGTAGGACTGAATCCATATATGAGCAGACAACTGCTGAGCAGAGGCAGAAGGTGATAAAAAGCAGCAGTGAGGGAGATCAGGCTGACTGTGAAGGAAGATTTGCAGATGGAAAGCCCTGGAATTCTTCCTATGAAGAACAGGCTGACCTGAAAGCCACTTCCAGGAGGTTGTGTAGGAAGCACCAGCACCCAGTCTGACCAAGGAAGCAGAGGCCTTCACCCCTCCTTCCCCCATCACTCCTTCAAGTGGGTCAAGGTTTCCATTCTCCAGAGAGCTGAAGGAAGGTTTGAAAATCACCATTAGATAAGTGTTCATTCTTTCAGTTAATTATTTTAATTAAGAAAGAATGCTGCTGCTGGTGAAGTGGGGGCGTGAGCAGGAAAGGTAGGTTTGGTGGGCTGGAGGCAGGGTGGAAAGGATAAATTCTGTTTATACAACATTGGATTGAGAAAACCAAATACCGCATGTTCTCACAAGTGGGAACTAAATGATGAACACACTTGGACACATAAAGGGGAACACCACACACTGGGGCTTATCAAAGGGTGGGAGGAGGGAGAGGATCAGGAAAAATAACTAATGGATACTAGGCTTAATACCTGGGTAATGAAATAATCTGTACAACAAACCCCCATGAAATGAGTTTACCTATGTAACCAACCTGCACATGTAACCTAACTGAAAATAAAAGTTAAAACAATGCGTTTATCAAATTACTCTACTAAAATATTATTTTAGGAATGCTTATATCATGTATTAATATATTATAGAAAATATATTTTGGTAAAAGCAAAATGGTTTTGCATTGCGAAAAACTAAACATATTCTTTGGCTCATCCTTAAACAACAGAAAACCATTGAATTGAAAACCATTGAAAACCCTGAAATGGCTTTTCACTGGAGAGAGAAACTCTGATGTTGGATCAGGGGAAAGCCAGTTAGGAAGTACTCAGCGACTATGGGGGTGATCCTAAAAAGCGTGTGTTAGGGTGAATAAACTAGCACTGAGAGAAAAGAACAGTTCCATGACTATGGTCCATGCCCAGGAAAGGAGTCAGTGAGAGAAACTAAGAAGTAGTCTGAGGGGGAGGAAAACCAGGTGTCTCAGTCACAGGGAAGCCAGTGGAGAAATAAGGGAGGGAATGCAGGGAAGGCATGGTAAGTCTTGTCAGTTGCCAATAAAAAAATAGGAACTGAGAAGATGTAGTTGAACTTGGCTAAAAAGAGGTGATCTCAGTGGTGACACATCAGTGCAAGCTGTGTGTAAATGTTTTGCTTTCTGTTTGAGGAATACAGATGTCCTCCTTTCATTCGAATAGCATTTTACACTTTACAAAACATTTGCATCTTGTAGCATTGGCAACAATATTTTGAGGATAGTTTATTATAGGAACATACCTCCAATTGAAGAAAACTATTTAGGTCCATTAAAAAAAAACAACAATGCACTGTTTACTACAGTGAATAACAGCAAGCAGTATAAATATCAGCATCTTGTACTTAAGCAAAATAAAGCAGAACAATGAAATTAGATGCTTGGGGGAAATGAAGCTTTTCAGTTCACTCATACACATATAATCTTTGTTTTAAGCATTTGCATGAATTTTTTAAAGGATAGTGCTTTAGGATAATTATCCGTATTTTATTTTGCAAATACAAACAATTTTTTCCACGGTAGCAATGGAAAAGTGAAACCTTCACTGTGAGCCCATCAGAGTTGTCACAGCTCTGTTCCCTTGACCTATGTGAACCTTTTGGAGATGATGTCGCAGTAGCGGCGGCCCTGCTCAGTGTCACCTGGTGAACCTTCTTCATTTTGTGTTGATCTGAGCTCATATGGGAAACATTCTCTTAATGAGGCTGGAAGTAATGAGGCAAGCTCTGACAATGCTTATGTATCCCTCCTGAAGATGGATGTGAAATGATAAAAGTGTGGTTGCTGCCACAATTAATAATTGATTAATAAACTGTTTGAAAAGTATCAGGTGGGGACCTCAGGAGATGAACAGCAGTGCATGCATCTCATTTCTTTTCACTGTAACTAGCCAGAGAGAATGTGTTTAACTAGAGGGACAAATAGAGAGTACAACACTTTTACATTTTGGTATGTAAGCAAGCTATTCTGATAGCTTTTAAGATGATCATGACAGGAGCTTTTTAGATTAAATCAGCATTGCTCCAGTCCTTTTTTTTTTTTTGAGTGAATTGAGGAACGTAGGGGTGAGGCATTTTTTTCGGATATCCACTTTGTGTCACTTGTGTACTGTGTGTATGGGGGTGACTATGCAGACATGACGCCTGCCTTCATGGAGCTTGTAGTCCAGTGAGAGACAGGTAGCAACTAATCAGCCAAACATATGGAAGTACAGACTTTAAGTAACCCTGAAAAAGACCCACATGAGTGCCTAATGCAGATTTGTGGGCCAGAAGAGGTGCCTGAGGATGAGTAGCTGCTAGCCAGGTGGGGAATGGAGGCAAAAGGAAGTTCAGGCAGAGAGAAGCCCCTGAGGCGGTTTGTAGGGAAAGAGCTTGGTGCCCTGGAGGAAGGAGAGAAGACCCCAGGCAGGAGGGCAGGGCCTGGGTGGGAAATGGCTGGAGGCCCCCGGAAGGCCTCGTTGAGGTCTGTGCAGCTTATTCAGACCGGTTAGGATACCATTGCAGGTGTCCAGTTGGGAGTCAGGGAGGTGACCTTGGGCTGGGGAGTGGGGCATGGAGGTGGGTAGAAGTGGAGGGACTTGAGTATTTTGGAGGTGTAATTTACAGAATTGCTGATGGGTTAGAGGGTAGGCAAACGGGGAGATTCCAGGATTACTCCTTTGATCTCTAGCACGAGAAGCGGAGTGAATTTTGGAGATGGGGAAGACTGGGGAGCAGTGTACCTGGTAACTTTGCTTGGATCATTTCCCCAGTGTGAGCCCTAGGGGAAACAGGTTATTTTTAAGGCGACAACTTGGTGTAGTTGTGGTGTGTGTCAGGCACTCAGCACTGTGCTAGGCAGATGGTTTTGGAGCTTAGCAAATGTGGGCTTTTCCCCTTGTCTGTGATGATGGGTTTTAACATTCTGCTTAGGCACTAGGCCTAATAGCCCTCCTGAATTTGAACTCCCAGTCTGTCTGTACATGGGCACATGCCCCCAAACACATGCAGTCTTAGAGTGTGCCATCAAGAGCCTCTGTGGTAACTTCTCAGTCCTGACCAGACGGTCTAAATTATTGGAGGTGCCGAATGGATCATTTTTATCTCATTTTCCCTGCAGCATGGAGCCCCAGCACTGATCCTGACATTGGGACCTTCCAAACTCCCGAAGGGTCAATGGTTCTGTAATTATGAGCCATTGCTTAATTTTCATCCTTTCTTCTTTTGTGAGTACTTCCCGGAGTGACAACATATGAAAAATAGTATTTGGTCATTATTACTGTTACGATGATTTATTTCTAAATAAAAATCAAGGACCAGATTATAGCCGAAATTCCAGGCCTGTATGGGATGTAGGTTAGTGCTGATGCCAATCAAAGCCCAGTTCATAGAAGAGCAGCTGTCTGACTCCTGGCTTTGATTTTCTAATCTGGTTACACCTGGTACACTCACTTGGTGCTGTGTGGCAAATGGGTTAAGATCTAAATCCAGGGCCAACAATTTGGATGTCTGAAGGAAAGTAATAGGGGAAGTAGGCAGACAGAAAAAAATTCAGAGTTCATTTGGTCTCACTTTTATTTTTATTTTCCTTACCTTTGAAAACTGGGCGAGCCTTGGCATGGTGGCTCACCCCCGTAACCCCAGAACTTTGAGGGGATGAGGAGGGTGGATTCCCTGAGGTCAGGAGTTCAAGACCAGCCTAGGTAACACAGCAAAACTCCGTCTCTACTAAAAATACAAAAATTACCTGGTGTGGCATGCCTATGATCCCAGCTACTCAGGAGGCTGAGGCAGGAGAATTGCTTCAGCCCAGGAGGTGGAGGTTACAGTGAGCCGAGATTGCACAACTGCACTCTAGCCTGGGTAACAGAGCGAGACTCAGTCTCAAAAAAAAAAAAAAAAAAAAAAAAAAGAAAAAAAGAAAACTGGACATAGGTACTTGTCTACTATAAGAAATAGTGAGAAAATCCCCTTCGTGCTTTGGAGGCAGTAGTGAGTGGTGAAGACTGCAGCAAACCGTGGATCTTATATGTTCTAACGGCGGTGGCCATTATTTTAAAAATAAACAAAACTGCAGTTGGAAATCTGCAGTTTTAAAAATGTGGAGTCTCTGTGTTTAAAAATGCTGCTTTAAATATCTTAGGATACTGCTAAGAGAAATAGAATACGTCTGCTGACCAGATGCAGTTTGTGGTCCACAATTTATAAGCTCTTCGCTGGTGGGGTCAGCTATATACTTATCTGGATGTGCTCTACTTTTAGTTAGATTGCTTTTCTTATTTACCATGAATGTGGAGTGTGCACAAACACACTGGCTTCTTGTGCTGCTGGTCCTGTCATTTCAGTGTGACTTGATTAAATCTGGGAGTCGGGAGTGGGAAGCTTGGCCAAGCCTGAGACTCTGTAAGCACATCCCGGTGCCAGGTTGAGAACAACGCAGACTTTATAACACTTTCATTCATGTTTCTGTGAATGTTTTTTCACTGTGTTCCATTGTTTAAGTCGGCCTTTTTTACTCTTTGTCTAACGGTTTGTGCAACTCATGGACACCCTCCTTTTTGTGTGTTTGGAGGGGATGGTGTCCTCGTTCCCTGTGGGCTTTTGTATATTTGTGTCTGCTTTTCTTGTGAAGTTTGCTCCTAAAAGGAGGCTCCAAGCCTCCTTCAAAGTGAACTATACAGGCCAGGCGCAGTGGCTCACGCCTGTAATCCCAGCACTTTGGGAGGCCGAGGCGGGTGGATCACGAAGTCAGGAGATGGAGACCATCCTGGCTAACACGGTAAAACCCTGTCTCTACTAAAAATAGAGACACTGCACTGTCTCTATTGTCGTGCCACTGCACTCCAGCCTGGGTGACAGAGCAAGACTCTGTCTCAAAAAAAAAAAAAAAAAAAAAGAAAGACAGTGGACTATACATACTGTGTGCTTTCCTACCACGATGTGCTGTTGTCCACGATTGCTTTCTGAGGTGTAGAGTTTTACTTTTCCGTGTTCTCCAGAAAACTTGTTGGGTTGAGTAAGGGCTTTTTGCCATTTATTTCCAGAGCTTAGCAATTGTCTGGTATATGTTGGATGCCCAGTGAATAAAGGATGAGTGATTTTGTGTCAACTAGTGACAAGCTCATTCAGGAAAGAAATCTTACAAAATTCCTAACATTTTGGGATTCTGTGTATAGGCTTCTAAGACTTTGGGTTCTATTGAAAATTAAGCACTGACCTTTCAGCTGTTCATTTTATTATAATTATGGTCACATATCAAAGAAAATACAAAGGCTCTACTCTTTGTTTTATGGCAAAGAATATCCTTTAATTCCCTATCATTATAGCCTTTAGTCCTGGCCTTTGACATCATAAAGGTGAATTATTAGAGATGCCAGCATAGTACTTCCAAATCTATATTTTATGCACGCAATTTCTGAGAATGGTTAGAACAAAGACTTTTTTTCCCCTTTCTCTTCCAAAACTATAGCTTGCTGTAATTTTATTCCTAGTAGATATGTGACTGTTTCTGGGCAGCTTCACACATGCAGTTCAGCTTAGAAGAGGAATTGTTAAGGTTTACAGACCAAGAGCTCGAAGGAGCGTCCCCACTTGAGCAGTGCTGTGGTCTTTGTGTTTTGTGTGACTCGGTGATGCCCATCTATTTTATCGCAGTCGATCATTAGTAATCTTTAGGGCCATTTTATTCTTTTACTATGAGGACAAGGAGAATATAATTGTCTGTCTTTTCATAACGGGCTTGCATCTGTGTCCAAAACAAACAATGCCCATCGCTGTGGAGTAAAGGGCGAGAGAACAAAGAAAGGAAGCTGTGAAGGGTACAGTTACACATTAATCACCGTGATGCGCAAAGTGCGAGGTTAGTAGGCACGGCTTTGAAGGCTTTACATTGCATTTATTTCCAAACAAATTGTCTTTCAAGATCCTAGAACTTTCAGCCCAGAGTAGCTGTAACTTCCACCCTAGGCCAGCTATGGCTTAGGAAGAGGCTTCTGATGTCCCACATTTAGCAACTTTGTAAGTAAAGTGTATAACTTTACTTACAAGTACAGTTTACAACTGTGTAAAAGTAGTTACACATTTGAATTCAGCATTTTTTGAATTTTAGGGAGTTTAAAAATAATCTCATCCAGGGTTTCTCAATCTTGGTACAGTTAACAGGAATTTGTTGTTTCGCATGCTGTCCCATGCCTTGTAGGATGGTAAGCAGCAGTCAGTGTTCCTTGCCTCACCTCACCAGGTATCTGTAGCACCTCCCACTCCTTAGTTGTGACAACAAAAACTATCTTCAGACACTTCTTCCTGTCCCCTGGGGAGGGTTGGAGGGGTAGAATCACCCCAAGTCATGAGCCGCTGATTTAATCCAGCCTGGTTTGCAGATGATACATCAGAGGTCCGTTGCATTTAGCAGTGTTTCCAGGCTCAGAAGTCACTGTGTCAGAATATGAATCAAAAAGCACATTATCTACATGGAGGGAACTTTATCAATTCAAAATGCCTTTTCTCTTGTAAAATGTTCTAATGATAGTAGATGGTCCCTGTTGATTCTTTCTTGCCATGATTGGCTAAGTACAAGTGTTGTGATTGTTAATCAAACTGTGGTGAAGACATAAAATTATTAATAGCAGTTTGAAGATGATTTTGCCTGCATTTATCCATCTGAGTAACGGCAGAGTTGGAGCTGTGACTTGGCCTTCCTCATCCGGTTCCAGTCTACGAGGTTTTCTATGATGTCATGTCAACCTTTTTTTCATAGCCAGGTTTTGCAATAAAGTTGCGTTCAGTAGCTTGGCGAATTTCATTCTAGAGTAATAATTAATACTTAGTGCGCTTGCACAGTTGGAAATTATGAAGCCAGTAATATAGACAGCGGGTAAGTAAGAGTACATTCATTTATTCCCTGAACGCTTACTTAGTGTGTACTTTGGCCAAGGCTGTGGTAGGTCATGGAATGTAAATGATATTAGGAGGACCACACAGACTGGACCTGTTCCAGGAAACTCACAACCATGGACAAATTCAAATTTGAGGCTTTTTTGCATGGCAGTACAGGAGACTCACTGGCTTATTAATAGGTTTATTCCTTCAGCTGCATTCCTCAATACCTGTGATGGGTGCTGGCAGGAGGTACTCAGACCTTTCTCCTTAGAAATGCCTTACTATTCACAGTGCCACTGGGAGGGGCTGGGAGAGCTGTTTAGCGGGTCCTCGGGCTCAGCCCCTGTGTTTAGTGGGTCCTCAGGCTCAGCCCCTGTGTTTAGTGGGTCCTCAGGCTCAGCCCCTGTGTTTAGCGGGCCCCCGGGCTCAGCCCCTGTGTTTAGCGGGTCCCCGGGCTCAGCCCCTGTGTTTTAGGCCCGGGCTCAGGGCCTGTGTGTAGCGGGTCGGCTCAGCCCCTGGGTTTAGCGGGCCCCTGGGCTCAGGGCCTGTGTTTAGCGGGGCCCGGGCTCAGCCCCTGTGTTTTAGGCCCGGGCTCAGCCCCTGTGTTTAGCGGGCCCCTGGGCTCAGGGCCTGTGTTTAGCGGGCCCCGGGGCTCAGCCCCTGGGTTTAGCGGGTCCTTGGACTCAGGCCCTGTGTTTAGCGGGTCCTTGGACTCAGCCCCTGGGTTTAGCGGGGCCCGGGCTCAGCCCCTGTGTTTAGCGGGCCCCTGGGCTCAGGGCCTGTGTTTAGCAGGCGCTCAGGCTCAGCCCCTGGGTTTAGCGGGCCTTCAGGCTCGGGGCCTGTGCTGACACTGAAAGGGAGTAGTGTGCTTTCCAAAAGTTAGAGTGAGAATATCCTTGTCAAGGCCCTAAGTGACAGGCAGTATTGTTCTGCACCGCAGATGGCACCTCAGGAGATGTTTGTGGGGGCCGCAGAGCGGCAAGCCGCCTGACCTTCACGCCAGCTTCTGGTTCTGTCAGCTGGCTCATATTGCGCTCCCTCCAGAGACCATGTGTTATGGACGAAGGAGAAGTGCAAGGTTTTAATAAGTGCCTTGCGGAGAAGAGCTATCTTCATGGTTATATTATTTCCCTATTGTTTACGTGGCCACTGCTGGCATAGGGCGCAAAAGAGAGATCTGTTTCACTTTTTGGAAATTGAAAAATCTCTGTCCTTGCCTTTGCGTGTCCTAGTTGAGTGTTATACTGAAAGTGAAGATCATAAATTCACCAAAACATGTATGCCTTAGTGGATGAGCATTAAAAAAGTTCTTCAAGTTTTCCCTAGCCTAAGTATTTAAACATGTCAGCAAAAATAAAAATAAATAGCTAACTGGGTGTGGTGGGTCCCACCTGTAATCCTGGCACTTTGGGAGGCTGAGGTGGGAGGATTGATTGAACCCAGGAGTTCAAGACCAGCCTGGGCAACATAGTGAGACTTCGTCTCTTCGAAAAAAAAAAAAATCCGAGCATGATGGCCTGTACCTGTAGTCCCAGCTACATGGGAGGTTAAGGCAGAAGGATCCCTTGAGCCCAGGAGGTTGAGGCAGCAGTGAGCCGTGTTTGAGCCAATTCACTCCAGCCTAGGTGACAGAATGAGACCCTATCTCAAACGAAAAACTAAAATGAAGAAAAAGAAATTGCTTGTAAATTATGTTGAGATTATTTAATTTACTGGCTGCCTTGACATTTTCCTGATTTTTATCCAGTTTCCTTCAAGGTTTCCATAATGAAGGTCTCCATAGTTAAATAAAAGCACAGGTCTAGCTTATCCTTCTGTAGGATGGCACTTTTCTACAGGCCACGAGCAGCTTCTTGGACTAAAAATAAGAAATTGAGCAGAACAGAACAGAAATAGAGCTTTTTGTCTTCGTTCCCAGAGCATAAATTTCCCTGCTTCCTTGCCAGGTATACAAATAAAAGCGTCAGTGAATGGCTTGGGGTACACCTGTCCCCTATGCTCCTTTTTCACTTGCTTGTTAAACCTAATATGGAAAGAACCAAGATGGAAGGACGTTCCTGAGGTTCTATGGATCAGGGGTTTCAACTTAATCAGACTCTTTTAAAGAATCACTTCAACAGCTTTTGGGGGAACAGGTGGTTTTTGTTACATGGGTAAGTTCTTTAGTGGTGATTTGTGAGGTTTTGGTGCACCCATCACCTGAGCAGTGTACACTGTACCCAATGTGTAGTCTTTTATCCTCCACCCTCTTCCCATCCTTCACTGTTAGTCCCCAAAGTCCATTGTATCATTCTTATGCCTTTGTGTCCTCATAGCTCATCTCTCAGTTAGAAGTGAGAATATTTGATGTTTGGTTTTCCATTCCTGAGTTACTTCACTTAGAATAATGGCCTCCAGCTGCATCCAAGTTGCGGCAAAGCCCCTTATTTCGTTTTGTTTTATGGCTGAGTAGTAGTCTGTGGTATATGTATGCCACATTTTCTTTATCCACTCGTTGGCTGATGGGCATTTAGGTTGGTTCCATATTTTTGCAGTTGTGAGTTGTGCTGCTATAAACATGCGTGTGCATGTGGCTTTGTCATATAATGACTTCTTTTCCTTTGGATAGATACCCAGTAGTGGGATTGCTGGATCGAGTGGTAGTTTTAGTGTTTTGATAACAAATATTTGTAACATTTCTCTGAGTATCCTGAAATGAAATTAACAGGTAAATAACTTACCTATACATACTGTCAGAAAAGTGAATATAATGTGCATAAATAATACAATGGAAAAATATATGTAATTTATGATAAAATGATATGCACTTCAAAATGTTTGGACATGACTAACCTAGAGAATAAAATCAAGTAGTTGGATGCTTGTACCTGCATCCAATATATAGATTGCATCCAATATAATAGATTATAATAGATTCACCGTGAAGGTGACCAGTGAAAATACTTCATTGGTGGACTATGTCGGGGAGGGAGAGTCATTGAACAGCATTGGGTTCCATGGTATCTTTCTGAAATGGTGAACAGTATTTGCAAGTTCTGCACAAAACAAAGTAAAGCCTTTACTCAATATATACAGAGTTGCATTCCTGGGAGAGACAGGAATTAGTTAAATATGCAAAAATACTTTTTGATGATATGTAAAGTGGAAGTAGGTTTAAGGTTTAGAGAAGCATAAATAGATTTTTCATACACATAAATGTCAAGTGAGTTGCTCCAGCTGTGCAAAAGGCAAGATGATATTTTGCTGTGAAGAACTGTCCCACATGTGGGAATTCTAGCAGCATTGGCCCTGTGTCCCTTAAATGCCACTCAAGAAACCCCACACATATTTTAAAAAATTCCCCTGGGGGTGACCTACTTCCCCCTTCTTTCCTACCTCTGCCTCTGTTGAGCACTACTGGTTTGATAAATAAATAAATTCTACTGATTATTTGCAGTGATGAGAGATGGAGGGTTTGCTGAAGGGCAAGTTACTTTTGCTCAGAGTTTAGAATAATCAATGATTCTTTCCCTTTAAGATTATTATTTTTTATAAATTAACCTTTTATTCTGTAAGAATTCTGACATTCAAACGTTATCATCTTAATTCTTCTAAAACTTCAGCCTTGCAAGGAAAATATGAATGGATATTCCATTTTTCAGTGAATGACTAAGCAATACTTAGTCTAAATTGGTCACAGTCAGTTTAATCACTAGTGATTAAATTTCTGATTTGTGTACTTTATGTTCAAACCTTGTTCTGTATGGCAACAGAGGTTAAACCTTTTGTTTTTAGCTTTAAGTGAGTAAATTGTCTGAAGTTGGAATGGGCTGCCTTGTAGATAGATTTTGTAGAATAGAGAAAGGTGTGCAACTGTGTGACCACTTGTATGGATATCATATAATATTTGATTGTGTATAAAGAGTTGAACTTGTTATTTAAGACTGAGTTATATTTTATTAAATCATAGATGCTTATATTATTCCTAGAAGGCCAGAATAATTTATTAGAATTGTAAGGGGACTTAGAAACTTTCTATCTTAACTTTCCGGCCAACACAGGAATCATTTCAACATTGTCTTTGAGAGATGGCAGTGTAGATTGTGCAATGAATTTAAACAATATTTTTAATAGTGAAACATCAGTGGAATAAATATGTATAGCTCCCCAAAGTAGTTATTTTGAAGAGATAAAAATAATCTGAATATATACACTCTGGAATTTTGTTTTAAAGAAAGTTCTGTTTAGACATTTTATGACTCTATGCTGCTGCAGGTATTGGTCATTATGAGAAAAACAGGTAACAGAAATTCATGTCTTACCTGCCTAGGCTTACTGCCACTTGAAGCCATGGGCTTAGAGAAATATAATACTAGCTTGAAAATTATGTTTCCGCTTTCTTATTCCACAGCAGCTTCTCATTGTGGAGGTTTGGACTGAGGTCATAGCGGCCCCTTGATGGCGCTGCGCCCCTGGTTCTGGTTCTGGAGCTCTTCTGCACCCTTGCTCTACTGCACCCTTGCACACCACACACTTGCCTGTACATTCTGATTGCCTCTGTGCCCACGTTAGCCTGGTCTTGGTGATGCTGGAGGTGGCAACACATGGTATGTGGGGATGCTTTTCAAAAATTAGAGCCGCCTTGTGGGTGTGCACAGGGTGCACTTTCCCTACTGACTCTCACCTTTACAAAGTGAGTGCCTTATTATCCTAGAGAAAATTAGTTGTAGTATGAGACTTACCCATATATCGTTTGGCTGTAATACACTAGTCCTCATGTGCTTTTTCCTCACTTGAACTTTACCTCTTATAAGCTGTACTTTGCATTCTATAAGCTGTCTTCTTGCCCAGTGTATATTTTTCCGTGTGCACTTTTTGTGGTTTGGGAAGAGGGTGAGGGTGTGATTGGATTCCAGTACATTCTTACAGTTTGAATATGCTGTAAGGAGCAACAAGGACTCAAATTTCCACAAGGTAGTATTTTAATGGTTTTTGACAACTAGTCAAAATTCAGAGTCTGCAGCGTTCCATATAAAATTAATATGTGGCGATATCTATAAATGGTGCTTATAAGGTCTAAAAATTAGTATGTGCCATGTGTTGTTATTAAACACCCACACATCCTCATACGAATACGATCATTTTATTATTGATTTGGTAGTCATTATTGCCAGCGAGATATATAAAGGCATATTCCTCTTAAATTCAATTTGCTTGCCACTGTATAATTAGAGCCAGATGTAATGTCAGATTGTGTTTAAAGGGTAGGTAGGGCATGTGGTTTTATGAAGTCTTTTGCTAATGATGGGAGATGGAAGTGTGAGCAGATGGCAGCATCAGGTAGCTCAGGACAATGTCCCGCTCCAGGAGTGCACATTGAGGACACCTTGTGAGTCTCAGCTTCGACACTCAGCAGTGCCCAAGAAGAGAACACAAGAGTCAGGTTTTGCCTCAGTTGCTGTCTGCTTTGCTTGCGGTCAGCACCTGAGGCCTGTAACAGGTGGCTTGTCTCTCTCTGAACCTCTCTGTAGATTACAGTTCCCAGGGGATGTGCCTTGCTTCATTTCAGGAGTGAGCATGAAGCCGTTTTCTTGATTACTGCTTGTATGAGCAGAGCTTTTGGGATGCCTCCTAAGTAGTTTACAAAAACCTGGGCCAGGCACGGTGGCTCATGCCTGTAATCCCAACAGTTTGGGAGGCCAAGACAGGTAGATTGCTTGAGTCCAGGAATTTGAGACCAGTCTGGGAAACACGTTGAAATCCTGTCTCTACTAAAAATACAAAAAAATTAACCTGACGTGGTGTCATGCGCCTGTAGTCCCAGCTATTTGGGAGGCTGAAGTGGGAGGATCACCTGAGCCCAGGAGGTTGAGGTTACAGTGAGCCATGTTCGCGCCACTGCACTCCAGCCTGGATGACAAAGTAAGACCTTGTCTCCAAAACAAAACAAACCTAACCCATAGATTTTTGATCACTCTTCTTCAATATAACCCCTGGACTTTCTGTCACTTTTTTTGTCTCTTATTTCACTCTGTGTCTACAGGATAAGTGTAGAAATACCCAGGAAAAGTGCATTCAATAGTTTATCAGCTAATTTGGGTTTACACTTAAACCAGATGCAAAGGAAAGGGAGGAGATTGGCATATTAAATTGTTTTAGTTTTAGAAAACTTATCAACAGTGTAATTGTTGATACATTTAACATGAAACAACTTTTCAAGGTCATGATGCAGAACGTCCTAACTTTAAATTTTCTACCACATTTCTCTCTTTTTTTTGAGACAGAGTCTCGCTCTGTCACCCAGGCTGGAGTGCAGTGGCACGATCTTGGCTCACTGCAAGCTCCGCCTCCTGGGTTCATGCCATTCTTCTGCCTCAGCCTCCCAAGTAACTGGGACTACAGGTGCTCGCCTCCATGCCTGGCTAATGTTTTTTATTTTTATTTTTTTAATAGAGACGGGGTTTCACTGTATTAGCCAGGATGGTCTCTATCTCCTGACCTCGTGATCTGCCTGCTTCGGCCTCCCAAAGTGCTGGGATTACAGGTGTGAGCCACTGCACCCAGCCTCTACCACATTTCTTTACAGCACTATATTAGATGTATTTGTAAAAGCTTGTTTTATATTCCTGTATCACTTAATACTTATAGAAATTAATGTAGATTTCAGTTCTTCCTCTTTTCTTTTAAACATGTCCTGATATTGCTACACAGTGATTTCCCAAGGTCAGAGTTATTAGTGGTGGTTAACTCCTAGCTATCAGTTTTAAAGATTTCTGTGTTTGTTTTTATTTAAGAAAATTGTAATTGACTAAAACCATTGTGTTTTTCAGATAATCAAAAACTCAGAATTTCTGTAATAGAAGAAATGGTTGGGGAAGGAGCCAAAATTATTGGTATTCTGAATATTTCATTATATCATATAGAGACTATGAAGGGTCTTATTAAGGTTAGCTGAACAAAATGTACTCTGTTAATTCTCCATTAGCTATATTACCTAAAATAATTAGAGTTTGCTATTTTCTAAGATGTAAGTATAGCCGACACTTGGCATTTTGCTAGCTTTTGGGAAGATGGGAACTGCTGAATGTTCTTTGCTAAATTATATGTAGTCAATCGAAATTAAAATGAACTGGAAATCAATGGTTATGGCTGAGAATTAAGATGCAGTTAATATACCTTCAAGAACAAAGCCACGTATACAGTTAGGTGCCACTGTTTCCTTTTCCTTTTTCTTTCTTTTTTTTGAGGTGGAGTCTCGCTCTGCACCTAGGCTAGAGTGCAGTGGCTTGATCTCGGCTCACTGCAACCTCCGCTTCCAGGGTTCAGGCGATTCTCCTGCCTCAGCCTCCGAGTAGCTGGGACTACAGGCATGCACCATCACACTCGGGTAATTTTTGTATTTTTAGTAGAGACAGGGTTTCACCATATTGGTCAGGCTGGTGTTGAACGCCTGACATTGTGATCTGCCTGCCTCGGCCTTCCAAAGTGCTGGGATTATAGACGTAAGCCACCACGCCCAGCTTCCTTTTTCTTTCAAAGGTTTGGCTTAGTGTAAATAAAATATAAAGAGGTTTAATGTGGCTTTATTTAGATCTAGCCAGATTAAAAATAAATAGGAAAAGTACATTAGAAATCAGTTTGAGGTGATGTGTTTTAATATGTTTGGTGTGTTATTGAAACATATCTTCTAACCCACCAGCAGAAAGCAGCTGGTTGTTTTAGGATTGCTGAACAAACACTGGGGTGCTCCCTTAGGGTCCTCAGAGGCTGGCTTCTGGGTCTGGCAGATACCCTGAGTAGGTAAAGTGGCCTTAGGATGGGAAGGAGTGGTGGGCTTGTGGTGCCTGGGGCACATGTCTTTAGGGCCTCTGCAATGGATTGGTGCTCTTTGGGAGTTTGAGTCCTCTGTTCTTTTTTTCCCCCCCCAAACAGAAGTCTGAAATCCAGTTAAAAAATATGTGTGTGTAATTTCCTGGGTTTTGGAATAGTGTGAGGCACAATAAAAACATCTATAGGCTGAATGGGGCAAGGATTGCCAGCCTGAGACTTCTGGCGTATGCTTTTACCAAAAGCAAGAAGGCGAGGAGGTCAGACGGAGGAAAGGACTGTTTCAGAGCTTTTATCCTTTCTTTGCCTCTGTGATGTGCAAAGAACAGATTATGAGCTCAGCTCCCCAGAGAGGCCCTAAGCCTGACGTGATCCCAGGCAGCCCTTGTCCTTGCTGTTGGCATTCTGAACCCAGGATGGGATCATACTCCGCTCAGCACCTGGTTGCAAGCAGTACACCTCCACCTGCAGATGAGTGTGCTATCCAGCATTCCGTTGTCTTAACCTGCCACAGACCATTCATTACAGAGCCACTTCTCCCTTTCCTGTCCTCTGACCTCTTAACACTAAGTATCTGAAGTAGAGGCGTCCACATTCGGGGCTGTTTTCTATACCATTAAAACTAAATGTGAGCTTATAGAGAATTGCCAACTTATTCTTTTTGTTTTTGGAGTCAGGTCTTGCTCTGTCGCACAGGCTGGAGTGCAGTGGCGCCCGTCATAGCTCACTGCAGCCTTGAGAGAGTTGCCAACTTTTAATTTTCCATGTGCAGACAAAAAACAAACAAGCGACCATTTATTACTTACCCTTAAGAAGATCACCTTAACAACAAAAATGTAAGAGGGAAACTATCTCAGAATAATGGATGTTTCTTTCCAAGAAAGGGCAGGTGGCAATGTTTAGTGAATGGACACAGCGAAAAGGAGGGGTTACTATGGAACTTCTCAGATGTAAGAATTTTTTTTATCTTTTTCTTTTTAAATTTTTCTTTGAGACAGGGTCTTGCTCTGTCACCCAGGCTGGAGTGTAGTGGTGCCATCATAGCTCACTACAGCCTTGACTTCCTGGGCTCAAGCATTCCTCCCATCTCAGCCTCTCAAGTAGCTAGAACTATAGGTGCAAACCACCATGCCTGGCTAATTTTTAATTTTTTTTGGTCTCATTATGTTGCTCAGGATGGTCTCAAACTCCTAAGCTCAGGCGATTCTCATTCCTCAGCCTCCCAAAGATTACAGGCATAAGCCACCGTGCCTAGCCTGAAAAATGTTGATATAGATTTTATAATGATTTTTAAGATACCACACTGTGAACAGTTGTTTTCTTGATAGAGATTTTTCAATTTGGGCTCTTTGGACAGTGATATTTGAAATAAAGGTTGGATTATGGATTGTCCTGGTACTTCGATTTTTTAAATAAGAACTAAACAAAACAAGTTACACATAGCTATAGACAAAAAAGGACAACAGTTAACATTAGTTTTCTCAGATTGTTATACTCAGCATAATATAGGCTGCTTGTAGCTCTTAATCGTTTTCTAAATAAGATAATGTGCTTATTTACTTTCTTTTTCTGTGAACTCTGCGGAGAAGTACATTTACTGTTTTTAATGCTTGTCCCCTGGTCTCGTGCATTGCATGCTCAAGATGTGACATGCACACTCTGTGCATCGGTCCTTCTGTCTGCTCAGTGCGGCCGCTTGCTGCACTCCTTTCCTCGCTGTCTTTGATGTCTCAGTTCATCTGCATTTCATCGTAGTGTGTATATTTGGCTTCTCTACTCATGCTTCATCAGCATTTTTTGCTTAGTTTCTCAGAATTCCTAAATATCTATTTTTACACTTAAAACGCTTACTTGTTTGACTGAATAAAGAAACATTAAAAAAGTCCTGCCTAGCTTTAACTCCTTGGTTAGCCTTTTGTAGCTGTGTGAATGGCGGTAACTTAGTTAACAATGTGCCTCAGTTCCCTGTAGAAGAGGGTTGTTTTGAGGATCAAATGACTTTGTAAGCATAAAACATTTAGAACATAGTATGAAGATAGCTGTTGTTAAGTAACTGTCAGAAAGTGATTGTCAGTTGTTAGAAACACTTTTATGGATGGCAATATTGCCCCAATGGGTGATATAGTTAGTAACACATTGCAGAAACCATGTGCTTATTTCCCAGAAGAATAAATGAGCCATACTGAGAGGTACATTCTTTTCTTAGGAAGAACAATGCCACTGATGCCTTTGCCTATCCACGTCCCAGGAATGGTTTCCACATGGTCACACATGATGCTTCCTTACTAGTTGCTGAAGCCTGCACACAAAATGCATACCCTCTTGAACCTCATTTGTAGAGAGAACAATTTGGACTATTCTGGGTGGTTCAAGAGGTGCCAAGCACAGGCCAAACACTTTCCAACCTGGTGGGTGGTAGCAGATGAGGCTCCTGGTGTCTGGGCTGCAGAAGGGGCTGTGCCATCTCTGCCAGGGGCGCCTCCCACTGGGAGCCCAAGGTCCTGCATGGTCAGTCTAACACTGTGTAATCAAGAAGTCAGACTGGTCTACGTGATGGGGGTTCCTAGGAGCTTTGGATTACCCATGGGCTGTACAGTTACTGTTTGTGCATTGTTTGAATGATATTAAAAGAATGATTTAATCTTTATAAGAAGAGCCCTGTTTGAATCTTCATTTGGGAGATCTTTCTCATGACTGAATACTTAAATACAGAAAATTCAGTTTCAGAATGTGAGCTAGCTTCGTTTCCTTGAATAAGACTAAAATAGTATTTTCTTTCTTATATTTTTCTCACCTATACTGGCCATGCAAACATTTTATTTCTCAATTCATATGAATTAGATTTTTTTTTAACCCTGGATGGAAGAAAACACAGATTAAGATGCATTGTGAATATGACAGTTTTAATACTAGAAGTGCTTCGGTTGACGTCTTGGTCTTGCTTATTTTAAGACATTGGAAAAGAATCATTTTACAATGTTTTGTTCTTTTCTACATCTTTATTGTAGTTAATATCCATGGGAGTTAAATTATAAAATGATCAAAACAAAATTGAGTGTAGAACACCCATGTAATATGGTAATGTATTTAGCTGTTGTGGAGCAAAAATGCTAGCTGCATCTCCATTTTTGCAGTGTTTAATTGTGAATTTACTCCTCCCAAAGTGAAAGTTACCTCAACTTTTAAAACTCTGCTGCTACTAATCATATTATCTGAGACCATGATTAAAATTAATACATCATATGGCAGTGCCTATTTTTAGGACCGAGAACAGTAAGTTGGGTATTTAGGTACATATTTTGTGTCAGACACATCATTTTAGTTAGTAATACACTTTTAAAATAAAAGATGAAGTTTCCCTTCCTCTTTTTTCCCCCCTTTATATGTCAGTAAAAGGGGGCAATTATTTTGGCCATCTTTGCCAGGAGAAGCCAGAACATTTGGTGAAGTAGATGGAAAGGAAAGCAGAATGGGATGGATAGGGGTAGGACTGATGGGCAGCTGACCTGCTGCTGTGTGATGGGAGAGATGAGGCTGTGAGTTCATGGATAATGATCATTTGCCCACATTAAAGGTGGTCCTGGATGTAATAGTCTCATAGGTATATATAATATTTTGAGACAGGGTCTCACTTTGTTGCCCAGGGTGATGTGCAGTGGTGCCATTATGGCTCAATGCAGCCTCAACTTCTTGGCCTCAAGTGGTCCTCCTGCCTCTGAAGGTGTTGGGATGACAGGTGTGAGCCACTGCACTCAGCCTCATGATATTTTATGAAGTAACGGAACAAGATATTAGGGAAAGACATCTACATGTATGTCAAGGTATTGAGAATCATTAAATTTCTAAAGAAAGATTTATATTGTTTTGTGTATTGAAGGGAGGATAAATTTATTTTCATGAGATTACATTTGTAAACTGCAAGCGAATGATCTTTCCCTCTATCTCATATAGTCCCATGGATGTGTGCTGAAGAAAGTTAAAAATAGTCTTGTATGGGAGAATTGAGGACAGTTTATTCTTGGTGGTGAGGTGGGATCTTTCTTTTTTAGGGGTTGTTTTTTGCTTTTAGTAGATTTATAAAATTTATGTATAGTGGCATTATTTCAAATTAAATCATACAGTATTTGGTGTATAATGCCTAGTTTCTTTATTCCACAAATAATTATTGGGTGCCTGGCGTATGTCAGGCATTGCTGTAGGTGTTTGTGTACATCAGTAAGCAAAACAGGTGAAGCTCCTTTGTGAGGCTTATGTCCTGATGGGGGAGAGGACGTCAATAAGCAAGAAACATAACAAACAGGTAAATAATTTATCATTTTCTTTCCTTTTCTTTTATTATTTATTATTTTGTTTTTTGAGATAGAGTCTTGCTCTGTCTCCCAGGCTGGAGTGCAGTGGCACAATCTTGGCTCACTGTAACCTCCACTTCCTGGGTTCAAGCGATTCTTCTGCCTCAGCTTCCCACGTAGCTGGGATTACAGGCGTGCACCACCACACTCAGCTAATTTTTGTGTTTTTAATAGAGACCAGGTATCATCATATTGGCTCGGCTGGTCTCGAACTCCTGACCTCATGTGATCTGCCCACCTTGGTCTCCCAAAGTGCTGGGATTACAGACGTGAGTCACCACACCCGGCTGTATTTATCATTTTAAAAGGTGATAAATGTTATGGAAAAGCAAAAGTAACATAGAGTAAAGGTAGTGGCAGCACTGGGCTGGGTGCAGACTGTTGTGTTGAAAGGGTAGTCACAAGGAAAGGGGAGTAATGTGGATGGTGTCTGAGGAAAGACTTCCAGACAGAAGGAGCAGCTAGAATGGACTTGAGGCCAGAGGGTGTGGGCTTGGTTAAGGGACAGGAGACCCATGTGAGCAAGGGGAGAGCAGAAAGTGGTGAGGGAGGAGAGGTAATGGAGTGCTCGGTAGCCAAGTGAGGGCTCCATGTTCATTGGGACAGGGGCGCCCTGGCAGGAGTCAGGCAGAGGGTTGACAGGGATGGACCTAAGCTTTATGATTATTATTGGCTGTGGAGGCCAAGGGACACCTGCTAGGAAGGTCATGATCACAATCCAGGTGGGAGATGATGTAGCTCCACCCAGGGTGGTAGCAGGGTCTGTGGTGAGAAGTGGCTGTATTCCAGATTTATTTTAAAAGGAGGGCCAGTGGGATTCCCTGAATGAATGGCTATGGAGGAGAGAGGAGTCCCCCATGGCTCCAAGGTGTTTGGCTTAAGCGACTGTCCTGAGAGTGTTGCTGCCTGAGACAGAGATAGTTTTGGGTGGAGAACAATGTGAGTAAGCCTGCGGAAAGTGCTTAGAACAGGTCTGCATGCGGTTGCTACTCAATAAATGTTAGCTTCGAGCATTAGCGTTAGTTGTCAGAGCATTGTGGGCTTTCATTTCAAGCTTATTTCTGATCCTCTCCCTGTGTTGCCACCCGTGCTCCCTGTGAGAGTTAGGTGGCATAGAACACAGTCCAGCAGCCTGGACTCAGCAGGAGTCAAGTGAACTGGGCTTATCCTTTCCTCCCTCTGAATTCCGGTTTGGGGCTAAGTTTCTGTCCTAGTAACATCACAGAAAGCTAACGTGAGACAGTGCACAGAGAAATTAGTTGCATATCTAAAAAAGAAAATGTATGTGATTCTCATAATGTGTGATTTTATTTGGCCCATTGATTTTGCATAAATTAAATATGATGTCTGGTTGGCTCTACAGGGGATTTATTATTTTTATGGTTAAAAATTTTTTTTTAGTTCAGTCACTTTTGGGTTACAAGTGGTTTTTGCTTACATGGTTGAATTGTATAGAGTGGTGAATTCTGAGGTTTTAGTGCACCCACAAGCCAAATAGTATACATTGTATCCGAAATGTAGTATTTTGTCTCTCATTTCCCTCCCACTCTCCCCTCTTCTGAGTCTCCAAAGTTCTTAATACCACTCTGTATGTCTTCATGGGCTCATAGCTTAGCTCACAACTTTTAAATGAGAAGATATGGAATTTGGTTTCCCATTCCTGAGTTACTTCACCTGGTTTAATTAGGTTCCATTTATTTATTTTTGTTCTTGTTGCATTTGTTTCTGAAGTCTTAGTAATAAATTCTTTGCCTAGGCTGATATCTGGAAGAGTTTTTCCAAGGTTGTCTTCTAGAATTTTTATGGTTTCAGTTCTTAAGTCTTTGGTCCATCTTGAGTTGATTTATGTATAGGGTGAGAATTAGGGATCCAGTTTCATTCTTCTACATGTGGGTATTCAGTTTTCCTCGCACTATTTATTTATTTATTGAGACTGAGTCTCTCCTTCTGTCACCCAGGCTGGAGTGCATTGGCACAATCTGGGCTCACTGCAACCTCTGCCTCATAGGTTCAAGCGATTCTGCTGCCTCAGCCTCCCGAGTAGCTGGGATTATAGGCATGTGCCACCATGCCTAGCTAATTTTTGTATTTTTGGTAGAGATGGAACTTTGCCATGTTGGCCAGGCTGGTCTTGAACTCCCAGTCTCAAGTGATCCACCCACCTTGGCCTGCCAAAATGCTGGGATAGTGGATGTGAGCCACTGTGCCTGGCTCCAGCACCATTTATTAATGGCGTGTCCTTTCTCCAATTTATGTTGCTGTATGCTTTTGTTGTAAGTATTTGGCTTTATTTCTGGGCTCTCTATTATGTTCCATTGGTTTGTATGCCTACTTTTATACCAGTACCATGCTGTTTTGGTAACTATAGCCTTATAGTATAATTTGAAGTCTGGTAATGTGATGCCTCCAGATTTATTCTTTATGTTTAGGGTTGCTTTGGCTATTGGGGCTCCTTTTTGGTTCCATAAGCCATATGAATTTTAGGATTGTTTGTTCTAATTATATTAAAAATGATATTGGTATTCTGATAGGAATTGCACTGAATTGTACTTTGGACAGTATGATTATTTTCACATTATTGATTCTTCCAATCCGTGAGCATGGGATGTGTTTCCATTTCTTTGTGTCATCTGTTATTTCTTTCAGCAGTGTTTTGCAGTTATCCTTGTAGGGATCTTTCACCTCTTTGGTTAAGTATATTCTTAGTAGTAGTAGTAGTTGTTGTTGTTTTGCAGATGTTGTAAAGGGATTGCGTTCTTGATTTGAGTCTCGGCTTGGTCATTGTTGGTATTTAGCAGTGCTATTAATCTGTGTACATAGATTTTGTAACCTGAGACTTTACCGAATTTGCTTATCAAATCTAGGAGTCTTTGGAGAAATCTTTAGGATTTTCTAAGCATATGATCATACCATAGGTGTACAGTGTTAGTTTGACTCCCTCTTTTCCAATTTAGATCCCCTTTATTTCTTTCTCTTGTCTGATTGCTATGGCTAGTGTTACTACCACTTTGTTGAATAGAAATGGTGAAAGTGGTCATCCTTGTCTTGTTCCAGTCTCAAGAGGAATGCTTTCAACTTTTCCCTATTCAGTGTGATATTGCCTGTGGGTTTGCCATATATGGTTTTAATTATTTTAAAGTAAATCTCTTATATGCCTAGTTTGTTGAGGGTTTTTATCAAAAAGGGATGTTGGATTTTATAAAATGCTTTTTCTGTATCTATTGAGATGATAATATGGTTTTTGTTTTTAATTCTGTTGTGTGATGTGTCACATTTATTGACTTATGTATGTTAAAACATTCTTGCATCCCTGGGATGAAACCTACTTGCTTATGGTGTATTATCTTTTTGATATGCTGTCGGATTCAGTTAGCTAGTATTTTGTTAAGGATTTTTGCATCTGTGTTCATCAGGGATATTGGTTTGTAGGTTTTTTTTGTTTTGTTTTGTTATGTCCTTTCCTGGTTGTGGTATCAGGGTGGTACTAATTTCATAGAATGAATTAGGGAGGATTCCCTAATCAGGACCAGTTGTTCTTTGAATGTCTGGTAGAATTCAGCTATGAATACAACTAGTCCTAGGTTTTGTTGTTGTTGGTGGTGATTTTTAAATTACTGATTCAATCTCACTGCTTGTTATTGGTCTTTTCAGGTTTCCTGATTTAATCTAGGAGGGTTGTATGTTTCAAGAACTTATCTTTTTCCTCTAGATTTTCTAGTGTGTATGCTCTATGCACACCTCTGTGGTGTGCATAGCAGTCTTGAAGGATTTTTTGTGTTTCTGTGGTATTGGTTGTAATGTCTCCACTCTCATTTCTAATTGAGCTTATTTGAATGTTGTCTCTTCTTTTCTTGGTTAATATAGCTAATCATGGTAGGTAAATTTTGTTTATCTTTTCAAAGAACCAGCTTTTCGTTTCATTGATCTTTTGTATTTTTGTTTTTCAATTTCACTTCATTCTGTTCTGATCCTTGTTATTTCTTTTCTTCTGCTAGCTTTGAGTTTAGTTTGCTCTTGTTCTCTGATTTCTTGAAGCGTGACAATAAGTTGTCAATTTGTGAACTTTCGGACTCTTTGATGGGCATTTAACATTGTAAACTTTACCCTTAGCATTGCTTTCTCTGTATCCCAGAGGTTTTGATAACTTGTGTCACTACTATTCATTTCAAAGAATTTTAAAATTTCCGTCTTAATTTTATTGTTAACCCAAAAATTATTCAGGAGCAGATTGTTTAACTCCATGTAATATATGTGTGTGTGTATATGTATATTTATAGATATATAGTCTTGAGGGCTCCCTTTGGAGTTGATTTCTAGTTTTATTCCAATGTGGTCTGAGAAGATACTTGATATGATTTCAGTTTTTAAAAATATATTGAGACTTGTTTTTTTGGCCTATCATATGGTCTGTCTTGGAGAATGCTCCATGTGCTGATGAGAAGAATATATTTTCTGTAGTTCTTGGGTAAAATGTTCTGTAGATACCAGTTAGCCATTTGTTCTTGCGTGTAGTTTAAGTCTATTGTTTCTTTGTTGACTTTCTGTCTTGATGATCTGTCTAGTCCTGTCAGAGGGGTGTTGAAGTCTCCTACTAGTATTGTTTTGCTGTCTATCTCATTTCTTAGGTGTAGTAGTAATTGTTTTATAAATTTGGAGCTTCAGTGTTAGGTGCATATATATTTAGGATTGTGATAGTTTCCTGTTGGTCTAGTCCATTTATCATTGTATAATGTCCCTCTTTGTCTTTTTTTTTTTTTTTTTAACTGCTATTACTTTAAAGTTTGTTTTGTCTGATGTAAGAATAGCTACTCCTGCTCACTTTTGGTTTCCATTTATGTGGAATATTTGTTTCCACCTCTTTATCTTGAGTTTATATGAATTCTTATATGTTAGGTGGGTCTCTTAAAGACAGCAAATATTTGGTTTGTGATTTTTTTTTAAACGCATTCTGCCAATCTGTATCTTTTAAGTGGATCATTTAGGCAATTTATATTCCATGTTAATATTGAGATGTGATGTATTGCTCTAGTTATCATGTTAATTATTACCCAGCTACTTTGTTTTCTTTGTTGTGTTGTTGTTTTACGGTTTTTGAGTTTAATGCTTTCAAGGGGTTCTATTCCGGTGTAGATTGAGCTTTTGTTTCAAGATTCAAAACTCCCTTTAGCATTTCTTGTAGGACTATTCTGGTAGTGACAAATTCCCTCAGCATTTGTTTATCTGAAAATGAATTTATTTCTCCTTCATTTGTGAAAGTTAATTTTGCTGGATAGAAAATTCTTGGCTGGCAGTTGTTCTGTTTAAGGAGGCTAAAGGTGAGACCGCAATCCCTTATTACTTGTAAGGTTTCTGCTGAGTTTATTATTTTTTCAATTTATTATTTTAAAAGTGATACCTATACCTTGTGACAAATCAGAGCCCGGAAAGGCTTATGATCACAAACAATAGTTTCCTGCCTGCCTTTCCCTGTTGCTAGTTCACCCATTCCCTAGAGGCAAACTCTTTTCTGTTTTAAGCACCTTTTCTGGTTGGCTCTGCTCCTCCTTCCCTTCTCCCAGTGCCCTCCCCTGTTAAGTACCACTGACACCTGGACTTCACTGCTCTGTTGCATGTGTTGGGGACTTAGTAACCTGTTTGGAAGGACCCAGCATATCTCAACACAGCCAGTGTCCATCTGCCCTGGGCCTGTCCCCTCAGTTCTACCTCTGAGCTGATAGTCTGGTTCTGAAAAAAGAACATGAAACAAATATCCATAAATGTTTTGTTAATTACACAAATAAATCCATATATACCATATTGCTTAGCCAGATAATTGTATGCTTGCCTTTCTGTGCATTTTCAATTTCTTCTCCATTTTAGCCTTTTCCCTCCCTCATCCTTTCCTTCCTCTTTATCCATAACAGCATCCCCCGGCTCCACTGGAACTCACTTTCCTCACCTGGTAGTTCTCTGAACTCAGCTGGGACAAATTCAGTTCACTGTTTATAAAGGTTGCTAATATTTTATGGTATGATGATGTACCATAATTTATTCTGAAATTTCTATATTGTTAGGTATCAACTTCTTTACTATCAAAATTTGTCTGCAAATAATGCTGGCATGTCCAGGGACATGTTTTATTCAGACATTCCCATATTGCTCAGCAGTACATTTTTTCTGATTTTTCTTCTCAAATAATGCCAGAATAACCATCCTTAATACATTTATCCTACATCCGAGTGCTTTTATTTTTTTGGCATAGATTCCCAGGAGTGGATTGTTGGTACTTGCATTTTTTATGTTGATAAATCCTTTCAGGTTATTTCCCAAAAGTACACTTAAGAAAGTACCCTTTCCCTTACATCATAGCTCTTTTTAATTTTAGAACAATCTAATGGATATAAAAGGGTATCAGATTGTTATTTTAATGTGCATTTCCCTGGGTCTAGTGAATTTGAGCATCTTTTTTACCTAATTACTGGCTATTTTTCATTTACTCCTCCACACTCTAGATAGTGTGTCTATGCCTCTATGACTTCTTAATCAACTTATTTATTTATTATTATTATACTTTAAGTTCTAGGGTACATGTGCACAATGTGCAGGTTCGTTACATATGTATACATGTGCCATGTTGGTGTGCTGCACCCATTAACTCGTCATTTACATTAGGTATATCTCCTAATACTATCCCTCCCCCCTTACTCCACCCCACAACAGGCCCCAGTGTGTGATGTTCCCCACCCTGTGTCCAAGTGTTCTCATTGTTCAGTTCCCACCTATGAGTGAGAACATGTGGTGTTTGGTTTTCTGTCCTTGCAATAGTTTGCTTAAAATGATGGTTTCCAGCTTCATCCATGTCCCTACAACGGACATGAAATCATCCTTTTTTATGGCTGCATAGTATTGCATGGTCTATATGTGCCACATTTTCTTAATCCAATCTATCATTGGTGGACATTTGGGTTGCTTCCAAGTCTTTGCTGTTGTGAATAGTGCCACAATAAACATATGTGTGCATGTGTCTTTATAACAGCATGATTTATAATCCTTTGGATATATACCCAGTAATGGGATGGCTGGGTCAAATGGTATTTCTAGTTCTAGATCCTTGAGGAGTTGCCACACTGTCTTCCACAATGGTTGAACTAGTTTACAGTCCCACCAGCAGAGTAAAAGTGTTCCAATTTCTCCACATCCTCTCCAGCACCTGTTGTTTCCTGACTTTTTAATGATCACCATTCTAACTGGCATGAGATGGTATCTCATTGTGGTTTTGATTTGCATTTCTCTGATGGCCAGTGGTGATGAGCATTTTTTCATGTGTCTGTTGGCTGCATAAATGTCTTCTTTTGAGAAATGTCTGTTCATATCCTTTGCCCACTTTTTGATGGGGTTGTTTGATTTTTTCTTGTAAATTTGTTTAAGTTCTTTGTAGATTCTTAATATTAGCCCTTTGTCAGATGAGTAGATTGCAAAATTTTTCTCACATTCTGTAGGTTGCCTGTTCACTCTGATGATAGTTTCTTTTGCTGTGCAGAAGCTCTTCAGTTTAATTAGATCCCATTTGTCTATTTTGACTTTTGTTGCCATTGCTTTTGGTGTTTTAGACATGAAGTCCTTGCCCATGCCTATGTCCTGAATAGTATCGCCTAGGTTTTCTTCTAGGGTTTTTATGGTTTTAGGTCTAACATTTAAGTCTTTAATCCATCTTGAATTAATTTTTGTATAAGGTATAAGGAAGGGATCCAGTTTCAGCTTTCTACATATGACTAGCCAGTTTCCCCAGCACCATTCATTAAATAGGGAATCCTTTCCCCATTTCTTGTTTTTGTCAGGTTTGTCAAAGATCAGATGGTTGTAGATGTGTGGTGTTATTTCTGAGGGCTCTGTTCTGTTCCATTGGTCTATATCTCTGTTTTGGTACCAGTACCATGCTGTTTTGGTTACTGTAGCCTTGTAGTATAGTTTGAAGTCAGGTAGCATGATGCCTCCAGCTTTGTTCTTTTGGCTTAGGATTGTCTTGTCAATGTGGGGTCTTTTTTGGTTCCATATGAACTTTAAAGTAGTTTTTTCCAATTCTTTGAAGAAAGTCATTGGTAGCTTGATGGGGATAGCATTGAATATATAAATTACCTTGGGCAGTATGACCATTTTCACAATATTGATTCTTCCTATCCATGAGCATGGAATGTTCTTCCATTTGTTTGTGTCCTCTTTTAATTAGTTGAGTAGTGGTTTGTAGTTCTTCTAGAAGAGGTCCTTCACACTTTTATACACTCTTTGTTGACGTTCACATGGGGAAGGTGAAAACTATCTTTATTTATACTACTTCTGCTCCTCTCCTTTTCAGAATAATTGTCTATGTCTTTTCCCACCAACTTTTGTCAGCTTCTTTGGCTCCCCACTCATCACAATTAGGGGCTTTGCAGCCCTTCTTGTCTTACGCCTTCCCTACTGCCACCTTCCACCTTCTCTTGGCTGCTGTTACACATTGTGAGAGATGTTAACAATTAAATTTTATTTTCCAAAACCACATCTTCGGTGTTTTGCCCAGTAGCCAACTCTCAGGGTTGAAAACTAGTAAAATATACTTAAAACACAGAACATTATAGCTGAAAGACCCAGAGATGTATTTAAATCAGAACATCGCAAACTCTTCCATTAAAGAGTGCCAAATGCCAGTGAAACATGTATGTGCTTCTGCTCCCTAAATGCACTTTTGTGTAGATATTTAGGCAGTGTTTTCCCTTTCACTCATACTAGATTTTTGTTTTAATAAATAGAAGTAGTAAATATAAATTACCCCTGAGTCTGTTAATACAACTAACTTTCTGGGAAGACTGGTAAGATTGCAGTGTGGCCTGAATGCTCATATGGGTATCCTAGTTTGAGAAGCACAAATCTAACCATTTGTAGACAAGGGGATGGTGGTAGCACAGAGACGACAGCCTTAGGTGAAGGCGTCCTGTTTCAGCTTCCCCTGGAGGTTCCCAGACTTCAATTTGGAGGATGATTTTTGATCAAACCCAGCCTGTATTTCTAGACTAACTTTCTCTTGTGTGTGTGTGTTTTGCTAAAAACCTGGGAGTCATTTCTTTTTCTCTGTAATCCTGTCTGTCACCAGTCCTGGCTGCTGTACCTTTGAAATGTTTCTGGATTCTGGCTCATTCTACTGAGCTCTAATGCTGTCTCCCACCCCCAAGCCACCATCCTCTCTCACCTGCATTACTGCTACAGACTCTTCAGTGGCCTCCCTGTTTCTGCCCTTGCCTTCCATAGGGTTCCTTAACTGTTCCATTCTCTTCATAACCCTTTAGTCTCATTCCCATGTCATTCATAATAAAATGAAAGTCCATTCCAGGATCTGCAGGGTTGCCTGCAGTCTGGCCGTTTCTTGCCTTTCTGGTCTCATCTCTTGCCTTCTCCCCCTTTGCACACCCTGCTCTGTCTCATTGGCTTCTGTTGTTCCTTGAGCAGCTTAATAAGCAGCCATCTCAGGACTTCTACACTTCTCCTTACTGGGAACACCCTTTACACAGGTCAGTTTCCACTCCCTTATTGCTTCGTGTTCAGATCCTCCTGTGGCAGAGGCCTCCCTGACATTAGCACTCATCACCACCTGGCATATGGATTATTTGTGTGTTTCTTTAGGTTCTGTCTCCAAGTTAGAATGTGAGCTCTGTGAAGACTGGGACTTTGCTTTGTTCACTGCTTTATCTGCAGTGCCCAGCACAGTGCCTCACATGTAGTAAGTGCTCAGTAAAATTGTTGGTGAGTGCATGAAAGAATCTTGCTATGTTGCTCCTCACCCTTGTCAGACACAACTGTTTCCAGTCAGTCATCCCTTCCCCAAACATCAATGGCAGACCATCTGCACCAAGGCCTATGGTCTTCTCCCTGTCATGCCTTTGCTCACAGTGTTCACATTTTCTCAAATATTGTTTTTCTTTCTCTACTTGTTGGAATCATTCCCATTCTTCAAGCTCAACTCAAAATGCAGTGAAACTTCCAATCCCCAAGTTGTAGTGCAGGCTTTCTCCCCTGTGTGTGCCCAGTGTGCTATCTGCCATTCTATTTAGTACATTCTGCCTTGATTGCAATTATTTATATACCTGGCTTATCCCTCCTACTGGATGGAAAACACTTTTCTTTAGGAAATTCTTATCTTCCCTCAGTGCTTGTTCAGGTGCTTTAGAGTGTCACATACTTGTGAAGTGGTTGTTGAAATGAATTATGTGTGATATTTATACCTTTATCTATGGTGTTGACTCAAGTTTAGAGACAGGTTCAAATTCTGATTGAGGGAGATTTTGGTGTTTCCTAAAGATAATAAGAGAAAGTGAAGGACTAGCTGATGGACTATATAGGAATTGAGTTTATTCCTCATTCGACCTTTTGGAGAGAGATTTAGGAATAAGGAAAGGGCATTCTGAAAGTAATGTTGGGCAATCATTCTTGCCTTCAAGAGGATAAAGAATTAATTTATATAATAACTAATAATTAAGGCTTAATATGTGAAATAACTTTGAATGATTAATTTTAAAGTTGTGAAATATTTTCTCGGAGAGCTTGAAGAGTGGTTAAACAAGTGTTACTTTGAATGAAGATAGTGGTAGGCTTAAAGGGATGAATTCTAGAACCTCATTGAACATGTTGCTTCTGAATGGTTAAATGAGTCATCTCTGTTTCCTCTGTTTTAGTGACTGTTGGGACTCTTTACCTCTTCTGTTAAGCTTGTTTAATTTTAATTTTAATATATTATTTATTTACTTTTGAGACAGGGTCTCGCTCTGTCACCCAGGCTGCATTGCAGTGGTGCAGTCACAGCTCTGAGCATTGCAGTGGTGCAGTCACAGCTCACTGCAGCCTCAAACTCCTGTGTTCTAGTGATCCTCCTGTCTCAGCCTCTAGAGTAGCTGGGACTACAGGCACATGCCACTATGCTCAGCCAAATACTACATATTTTTTGAGATGGAGTCTTGCTGTGTTGCCCAGGCTGGTCTCGAACTCCTGAACTCCAGCAATTCTCCCACCCTGGCCTCTCAAAGTGCTGGGATTGCAGGCGTGAACCACTGTGGCCTGCCCCTTTAAGCTTTTTATCGCATTCTAATGCCATAGAAATAGTGAGATATTTTGTTTTGAACTTACCAACTTCTCTCCCTTCCATATCCAAATTTCTGCATCATCTACTTCTCTTTTTCCTTCATTCTCTATTCTCCCTCGAAGGAAGACCTGTCGCTCCTTCTTTCCAAGGCTGACAGAATTCTACCAGCTCCCTGTCTCTAGGCATGTCTCTAAGAGTTGTCCCTTCTCTTTTGAACATTGCGTACCTCTTGCTCTTCTTGTCCCAGGCGAGTCTCTCCACAGACCGCATGTACTGTTGAGTGTCCTCATAACATGGCAGCTGGATTTCCCCAGAGACCACCATCCCTGATAGACAGCAAGGCAGGCAGAAGTCATTCTTTTATTAACTAGGCTTGGAAGTTACTTCTGCCACATTCTTTTCAGGAGGAGAAGCAAGTCACTGAGTCTGGCCCACATTCAGACCAGGGTGGGGAATTAGAATCCACTTTTGATGCAAGGAATTGTTAAAATATTTGCAGACATATTTTAAAATCATTGCAGCATTATTAGAAAGAGTGCCCCAGATTCAGTGAAAGGAGAGAGTTTTTATAAATTTATTTGTTTTTCAAAAAGTCATACATGCACAGGGTACACAATTCAACAGAATGTGTCTGCGTTCCACCCCATACTCTGGCTGCCCTGTGACACTACCTGAAGACAGCCATTAGTACCACTTTGTGTATATATTTTCAGAAAGATTCCAATTCCATGTGGCTACAGGTATATGTATATGGATGTATCTGTATACATGAACGTTTGTATGTATGAGTTTTTGTGTATATATATATTTTATATATATTTATATTATATATATTTTATATATACATATATTTTAATATATTTATATAAATTATATTTATATAATATTTTATATATAATACATATTTTATATATTATATATATTTTAAATATATATTTTATTTATTTTATATGTGTATATATATTTTATATATACACATATATACACACACACATATATATGTATGAGTGTGTGTGTGCATAATCCTCTTAGGCATGAATATATATACAAGAAGAGACCTTTGATGAGGTCATGGGGCAAGGCCTCTGCCTACTCAGGTAAGTGGGTCCTGCAGAGTGTGGCAGCAGTGGCTTCCTCCCTCTGATGAGTGAAGAGTGTTCCTCTCTGAGGCAGGACAGGAGTTCCCAGATATAGTTGAACATCACCATTACAAAGGAAGCCGTTTTTAAAAAGTCAGTTATCGGGGTTCCACCCTTAGAGATTCTGATTTGGTAGGTTTGGAGTGGGGTCTAGGAATTTTTATGTTAAATATTTTCCAAGGATAAAAAGGCACACCCTTAATGAAGGCAATTTGGTAATATCTTTAAAAACTGTACCTGATCCTAAAGTCTCACTCACAGGTTTTTTATCCCACAGTTAGAGGAGCCAGTGTATGAAATAACACTCATGCAGGTTGTACGAGAAACTTACCAAAGCAAACAACTCAGGAAACTCGATTTAATAGGGATTGCTGGCAAGATGGCTGAACAGGAACAGCTCTGTGTGCAGCTCCCAGTGAGATCGACATAGAAGGTGGGTGATTTCTGCATTTCCAGCTGAGGTACCCGGTTCATCTCATTGGGACTGGTTGGACAGTGGCTGCAGCCCGCGGAGAGCGAGTTGAAACAGGGCGAGGCGTCACCTCACCCAGGAAGCACAAGGGGTTGGGGAATTTTCTCCTCTACGCAAGGGAAGCTGTGAGGGATTGAGCCAGAGGAACTGTGCACTCCAGCCCAGATACTGCCCTTTTCCCGTGGTCTTCACAACCTGCAGACCAGGAGATTCCCTCCGGTGCCTACCCCGCCATGGCCCTGGGTTTCAAGCACAGAACTGAGTGGCTGTTTGGGCAGACAAAAAACTAGCTGCAGGAGGTTTTTTTTCATATCCCAGTGGCACCTGGAATGCCAGCGAGACAGAACCATTCACTCCCCCGGAAAGGGGAGTGAAGCCAGGGAGCCAAGGAGTCTGGCTCGGTAGGTCCCACCCCCATGGAGCCCAGCAAACTAAGATCCATTGGATTGAAATTGTCACTGCCAGCACAACAGTCTGAGGTCGACCTGGGACACTTGAGCTTGGTTGGGGGAGGGGCACCCGCCATTGGTGAGGCTTGAGTAGGCAGTTTTACCCTCACAGTGTAAACAAAGCTGCTAGGACGTTCGAACTGAAACTCAGCAAGGCCGCTGTGGCCAGAATGCCAGAGATTTTTCTTCTCTGGGCAGGGCATCGCTGAAAAAAAGGCAAAGCCCCAGTCAGGGACTTATAGATAAAATCCCCATCTCCCGGGACAGAGCACCTGGGGGAAGGGGCAGCTGTGGATGCAGCTTCAGGAGACTTAAACATCCCTGCCTGATAGCTCTGAAATGAGCAGTGGACCTCCCAGCAGAGCGTTTGAGCTCCGCTAAGGGTCAGACTGCCTCCTCAAGTGGGTCCCTGACTCCCGTGTATCCTGACTGGGAGACACCTCCCAGTAGGGGCCAACAGACACCTCATGCAGTAGAGCTCTGTCTGGCATCTGGCAGGTGCCCCTCTGGGAAAAAGCTTCCAGAGGAAAGAACAGGCAGTAATCTTTGCTGTTCTGCAGCCTCTGCTGGTAATTCCCAGGAAAACAGGGTCTGGAGTGGACCTCCAGCATACTTCAGCAGACCTGCAGCAGAAGGGCCTGACTGTTAGAAGGAAAATTAACAAACAGAAAGGAATAGCACATCCACTCAGAGACCCCATCTGAAGATCACCAACATCAAAGACTAAAGGTAGATAAATTCACAGAGATGGGGAGAAACCAGCACAAAAAGGCTGAAAAGTCCAAAAACCAGAACACCTCTTCTCCAAAGGATCACAGCTCCTCTCCAGCAAGGGAACAAAACTGGTTGGAGAATGAGTTTGATGAATTGACAGAAGTAGGCTTCAGAAGGTGGGTAATAACAAACTCCTCCGAGCTAAAAGAGCATGCTCTAACCCAATGCAAGGAAGCTAAGAACCTTGAAAAAAGGTTAGACAAATTGCTAACTAGAATAACCAGGTTAGAGAAGAACATAAATGACCTGATGGAGCTGAAAAGCACAGCCCAAGAACTTCATGAAGCATACACAAGTATCAAGAGCCGAATTGATCAAGTAGAAGAAAGGATATCAGAGATTGAAGATCAACTTAATGAAATAAAATGAGAAGACAAGACTAGAGAAAAAAGAATAAAAAGGAATGAACAAAACCTCCAAGAAATATGGGACTATGTCAACCGACCAAATCTGTGTTTGATTGGTGTACCTGAAAGTGATGGAGAGAATGGAACCAAGCAGGAAAACACTCTTCAGGATATTATCCAGGAGAACTTCTCCAATCTAGCAAGATAGGCCAACATTCAAATTCAGGAAATACAGAGGAGACCATAAAGGTACTCCTCGAGAAGGGCAACTCCAAGACACATAATCATCAGATTCACCAAGGTTGAAATGAAGGAAAAAGTGTTAAGGGCAGCCAGAGAGAAAGGTCAGGTTACCCACAAAGGGAACCCCATCAGACTAACAGCAGATCTCTCTGTAGAAACCCTACAAGCCAGAAGAGAGTGGAGGCCAATATTCAACATTCTTAAAGAAAAGAATTTTGAACCCAGAATTTCATATCCAGCCAAACTAAGCTTCATAAGTGAAGGAGAAATAAAATCCTTTACAGACAAGCAAATGCTGAGAGATTTTGTCACCACCAGGTCTGCCTTACAAGAGCTCCTGAAGGAAGCACTAAACATGGAAAGGAACAACTGGTACTACCCACTGCAAAAACATACCAAATTGTAAAGATCATTGACACTATGAAGAAACCGCTTCAACTAATGGGCAAAATAACCAGCTAGCGTCATAGTAACAGAATCAAATTCACACATAACAATATTAACCTTAAATGTAAATGGGCTAAATGCCCCAATTAAAAGACATGGGCTGGCAAATTGGATAAAGAGTCAAGACCCATCAGTGTGCTGTATTCAGGAGACCCGTCTCACGTGCAAAGACACACACAGGCTCCAAATAAAGGGATGGAGTAATATTTACCAAGCCAATGGAAAGCAAAAAAAAAAAAAAAGCAAGGGTTGCAATCCTAGTCTCTGATAAAACAGACTGTAAACTAACAAAGATTAAAAGAGACAAAGAAGGGCATTACATAATGGTAAAGGGATCAATGCAACAAGAAGAGCTAACTATCCTAAATATATACACACCCAATACAGTAGCACCCAGATTCATAAAGGAAGTTCTTAGAGATCTACAAAGAGACTTAGACTCCCACACAGTAATAGTAGGAGACTTTAACACCCCACTGTCGATATTAGACAGATCAGCAAGACAGAAAATTAACAAGGATATTCAGGACTTGCACTCAGCTCTGGACCAAGCAGACCTAATAGACATCTACAGAAGTCTCCTACCCCAAATCAACAGAATATACATTCTTCTCAGCACTTCATCACACTTATTCTAAAATTGATCATATAATTGGAAATAAAACACTTCTCAGCAAGTGCAAAAGAATGGAAATCATAATAAACTGTCTCTCAGACCACAGTGCAATCAAGTTAGAACTCAGGATTAATAAACTCACTCAAAACCACAAAACTACATGGAAACTGAACAACCTGCTCCCAAATGACTACTGGGTAAATAATGAAATGAAGGCAGAAATAAAGTTGTTCTTTGAAACCAATGAGAACAAAGACACAATGTACCAGAATCTCTGGGACACATTTAAAGCAGTGTGTAGAGGGAAAGTTATAGCACTAAATGCCCACAAGAGAAAGCAGGAAAGACCCAAAATTGACACACTAACATCAAATTAAAAGAACTAGAGAAGCAAGAACAAACAAATTCAAAAGCTAGCAGAAGACAAGAAATAATTTAGATTAGAGCAGAACTGAAGGAGAGAGAGACATGAAAAACCCTTTAAGAAATCAATGAATCCAGGAGCTGGTTTTTTGAAAAGATCAACAAAATAGATAGACTGCTAGCCACGCTAATAAAGAAGACAAGAGAGAAGAATCAAAAGACACAATAAAAAATGATATAGGGAATATCACCGCTGATCCCACAGAAATACAAACTACCATCAGAGAATATTATAAACACCTCTATGCAAATAAACTAGAAAATCTGGAAGAGATGGATAAATTCTCTAAACCAGCAAGAAGTTGAATCCCTAAAGAGACCAATAACAAATTCTGAAATTGAGGCAGTAATTAATAGCCCACCAACTAAAAAAAGTCCAGGACCAGACTGATTCACAGCCGAATTCTACCAGAGGCACAGAGAGGAGCTGGTACCTTTCCTTCTGAAACTATTCCAAACAATAGAAGAAGAGAGAATCCTCCCTAACTCATTTTATGAGGCCAGCATCATTCTGATACCAAAACCTGGCAGAGACACAACAAAAAAAGAAAATTTCAGGCCAATATCCCTGATGAACATTGATGCAAAAATCCTCAATAAAACACTGGCAAACCGAATCCAGCAGCACATCAAAAAGCTTATCCACCACGATCAAGTCAGCTTCATCCCTGGGATGCAAGGCTGGTACAACATATGCGAATCAATAAACATAACATCACATAAACAGAACCAATGACAAAAACCACATGATTATCTCAACAGATGCAGAAAAGGCCTTCGACAAAATTCAACTCCCCTTCATGCTAAAAACTCTCAATAAACTAGGTATCGATGGAACATATCTCAAAATAATAAGAGCTATTTATGAAAAACCCACAGCCAATATCATACTGAATGGGCAAAAACTGGAAGCATTCCCTTTGAAAACCAGCACAAGACAAGGATTCCCTCTTTCACCACTCCTATTCAACATAGTATTGGAAGTTCTGGCCAGGGCAATCTCAAAAGAGAAAGAAATAAAGTCTATTCAAATAGGAAAAGAGGAAGTCAAATTGTCCCTGTTTGCAGATGACATGATTGTATATTTAGAAAACCCCATGGTCTCAGCCCAAAATCTCCTTAAGCTGATAAGCAACTTCAGCAAAGTCTCAGGGTAAAAAAATCAATGTGCAAAGATCACAAGCACTCCTATACACCAACAACAGATAGAGAGCCAAATCATGAGTGAACTCTAATTCACAGTTGCTACTAAGAGAATAAAATACCTAGGAATACAACTTACAAGGGATGTGAAGGACCTCTTCAAGGAGAACTACAAAACACTGCTCAAGGAAATAAGAGAGTACACAAACAAATGGAAAAGTGTTCTATGTTCATGGATAGGAAGGATAAATATCATGAAAATGGCCATACTGCCCAAAGTAATTTATAGATTCAATGCTATCCCCATCAAGCTACCATTGACTTTCTTCACAGAATTGGAAAGATCTATTTTAAACTTCATATGGAACCAAAAAAGAGCACACATAGCCAAGACTATCTTAAGCTAAAAGAACAAAGCTGGAGGCATCACACTACCTGACTTCAAACTATACTACAAGGCGACAGTGATCAAAACAGCATGGTACTGGTACCAAAACAGATATATAGACCAACAGAACAGAACAGAGTCCTCAGAAATAACACCACACATCTACAACCATCTGATCTTTGACAAACCTGATACGAGCAATGGGGAAAGGATTCCCTATTTAATAAATGATGCTGGGAAAACTGGCTAGCCATATGCAGAAAACTGAAACTGGACCCCTTCCTTACACTTTATACAAAAATTAACTCAAGATGGATTGAAGACTTAAACGTAAGACCTGAAACCATAAAAATACTAGACAAAAACCTAGGCAATACCATTCAGGACATAAGCATGGGCAAAGACTTCATGTCTAAAACACCAAAAGCAATGGCAACAAAAGCCAAAACAGACAAATGGGATCTAATTAAACTAGAGAGCTTCTGCACAGCACAAGAAACTATCATCAGAGTGAAGAGGCAACCTACAGAATGGGAGAAAATTTTTGCAATCTATCCATCTGACAAAGGGCTAATATCCAGAATCTACAAAGAACTTAAACAAATTTACAAGAAAAAATCAAACAACCCCATCAAAAAGTGGGCAAAGGATATGAACAGACATTTCTCAAAAGAAGACATTTATGCAGCCGGCAAACATGAAAAAATGCTCATCATCGCTGGTCATCAGAGAAATGCAAATCAAAACCACAATGAGATACCATCTCACACCAGTTAGAATGGCGATCATTAAAAAGTCAGGAAACAACAGGTGCTGGAGAGGATGTGGAGAAAAAGGAATACTTTTACACTGTTGGTGGGAATGTAAATTAGTTCAACCATTGTGGAAGAGAGTGGCAATTCCTCAAGGATCTAGAACTAGAAATACCATTTGACCAAGCCATCCCATTACTGGGTATATACCCAAAGGATCATTGTCATGTTGCTATAAAGAGAAATGCACACGTATGTTTACTGTGGCACTATTCACAATAGCAAAGACTTGGAACCAACCCAAATGTCCATCAATGATAGACTGGATAAAGAAAATATGGCACATATACATCATGGAATACTATGCAGCTATAAAGAAGGATGAGCTCATGTCCTTTGCAGAGACATGGATGCAGCTGGAAACCATCATTCTCAGCAAACTAACAGAGAAACAGAAAACCAAACACTGCATGTTCTCACTCATAAGTGGGAATTGAACAATGAGAACACATGGACACAGGGAGGGGAACATCACACACCGGGACCTATTGTGGGGTGGGAGGCTAGGGGAAGGATAGCATTAGGAGAAATACCTAATGTAGGTGACTGGTTGATGGGTGCAGCAAACCACCATGGCACGTGTATACCTATGTACAAAAACTGCACTTTCTGCACATGTATCCTAGAACTTAACGTATAGTACAAATAATAATAATAATAGTAATAATAATAAAAACCAACTCAGGAAACTCCCAGTCAAGGGTGTGTGTGTAGGTAGTGTGGAGACAAGTGGACAGGGACAGAAAAGGAGGTAAGATTTCTTCACCTGTACCTATTTATATGGTCTTGACTTTTGAACCAGATAAGTTTATCAGTTACTCAGTACGTGAATGGATGAATTTGTAACTAAACAAATAAACAAAACACAGCACAGTGCTCCTGGTGGCCAGCCAGGTTTGTGACCCTCGAGACAGGAGGCCAGGTGAGGATCAGAGAAATCCACTTCCTGTCTTTTCCCTTTTCCTGTTTGTGCTCCGTGCCCTCCTCCAAAGCTTTATTTGCTTTTGGTTGATAGAACTTTCTGGAATTTGTGATAGTCAGCATTACTAGCCTCCTTAGATAGTTGGCACTTTGTATCACCTTTTGTATTTTCACAACGGTTTCAGTGGGAGGGCAGGAGATGGCAAATCCCATCTTGCTACTTTCATTCCTCCATTCAGATATTCATTTAACAGATGTGATGAGCTAGTAGCAAGGGCCATACACTGTTCTAAGTGCTCGGGCTATGCTAGCAAAGAAAATGGTTGCGGAGCCTGACTACGTCTTTTGTTTGGTTGTTTGTTTGTTTGTTTTTTGAGACAAGGTCTCACTCTGTCACCCAGGCTGGAGTGCAGTGGTGCCATCAAGGATCACTGCAGCCTCAACCTCCCAGGCCCAAGTGATCCTCCCATCTCAGCCTCCCGAGTAGCTGGGACTACAGGTACACACCACCACACTCAGCTAATTTTTGTTGTTGTTGTTGTAGAGATGGGGGTCTCCCCAGCCCAGGCTGGTCTGAAACTCCTGGTCCCAAGCAATCCTTCCACTTCAACCTCCCGAAGTGCTGGGATTACAGGCATGAGCCACTGTGCCCAGCTGGGGCCTTACTTTGTGTACCCTGTAGATAGGATGGACAGACAACAAATATGCAAAAGAAAGGAACAGACAACGTCAGTTCATCAAGTGTTTAGTGATGCAACTAAAACAGATTGATGTGACAGTGAGTCAGGGGGTGCTACTGTGGATAATTTTCATGATTGACATGAGGAGGTGATGTTTGAAGTGGTACCTACATTAGGAGGAGCAGGAAGCCCTGCAAAGATCTGGGTGCCGTGCTCCAGGTGGGCTGCAGTGAGTGCACAGGTGCTGAGGAGCATCTTGCTGGGCACCTCTGGGGACAGTGGGAGGGCCACCGTGGCCAGTGAGGCAAGCAGGGAGAAAGCAGACTGAAAAAGTGGGGTCGGAGAGCTTGAGGGGCTAGACCTAGTGCATATGTGGCCTTGTAGGACTCAGTGACGAGTTTGGAGTTTCCTTAATGTGCTGGGAAGCTACTGGCATCTTGAGCAGGGCAGGGACGAGTTCTTAGCCACGACATTGTGGGCACATGTCTTGGGACACCTCACGTTTAGCGTGTCTACACCTAAACCAGTGCCCTCGCCTCAGTCTGTGCTTCTGCCGATTTCTTGGTGAGTGGTTTTCTCACGTTGCTGCCCAAGTGGAGATTTGACGTCCAGGCCAGGCCCTTCTTTCTTTATTATTGCCCACGTCTGTTGTGTCACCAGATCCTACTGGCTTCCACCCCGTTCTTTCTCGGTTTTTCTCTATTTCTCACCCTGACTGTTGCAGTTAGGCCATTGTCATCTCATTTACTAAACTGGTATTTATTGACGACCTCCTGTGCCCCAGACGTGATTCCAGGTGCTGGAGATACGGTGACAAAGAAGCCTCTCGGAGGACTCAAGTAAAGGAACTAGTATGCGAAGTGCTGAGTGTGATTCTAAGGGAAGCGCTGGCTGTGGAGGTGCCCCTCACCTAGCCTGGGATCGGGGTGGTGGTTGCAGGAGGCATCCGAGGAAATGACATTTACACAGAGGCCCCAGGGGCAGCGAGGTGGTGGGAAGGTGGCTCCAGGTAGGAGGTGAGAAGAGAGTGCACAAGGTCAGGTTGTAGCACAGTCTGGCTTGGAAGAGAAGTTGGCTGGTCAGGTGGGAAGCCAGGTCAGGAGGTGCCTCAGAAGCCATGGCAGCCTGGACTGTATCCTTAGAACGGGAGAACCACGGAGGGGCCGTAAATAGGGGAGAGAGAGCCAAGCCATAGGGGCATTTTAGGTCCACATACGGACAGTAGGTTTGGAAGGTACAAAGGCTGGAGTTCCTGTATCGACTGGGGCAGGTGCAGTGATCTAGGTGGCTGCCAGTGGAAGGCGCCTGTGAGTCAGAGTTTGCAATTCCTGTGGACATCTGAATTAATTCTGCAGATCAGACTGCGTTACACTGCAGGAGCAGCCCGAGTTTCCCAATGCACCAAAGCAGAAGCTTTTTGGAAATCTATATATTTTTTCATATTATTGGGAATCTCTTCAGAATATGAAGGCTTTATTGAATTGCGTCTGAAATGAATTTCATTTAAATACTGAATTAATTGAAAGCTTTGCTTCTGAATATTTTTCCATAGATTTCACGGTGCTTTAGAAATTTCATTTTGCCTCATGTTTTAGTATTGGCAATAACTGCCAGTAATAGAAGTGGCAATGTTGAGGGAAATGATGGTGGCGAGTGTGGGAGGGTCTCAGTGGTCAGCTTTCTTACGGTGAGGAGAGGCGGGGATGGCTGGTTCTATAGTGTTTTCACTGGGACCAGGACTCACTGTGGAAGGGGAGGAAGTACCACTTTGTGGTGAGAACAGCACACAGGCTCCTGTTTACCATCCTAGTGGTTTGAATTTAATGAAACCCTTTGGAATTTTGACTGTAATCATGGAAGAGGTCATTTGCTTCTTTATTTGTACAGCTTTTTGTATCCATCTGTCCCATGAATATTTGTTGACACTCACTGCCTATTAGGCACGATCCCACAAAAGAAATGCGGTATTTGCCGATGAAGTAGGCCTCAACGTTGCCTTGCATCTAAAAGGCGAGACATTGCCAGGGAGTTTATTTTGTAGCTCTCTTGATAAAATGTTTTAGCAAACACTAGTGTGCCAGGCTTGGTCCTAACTCTCTGCCAGTGTTAACCCATGTAATCCTTGTGACAGCTCTGTGTGGTTGGTGCTGTTGTTACTGGCATTTTACACACAAAAGAACCAGAGCACAGGGGATAAGTGACTCACCCAAGTCACAGCTGTTCAGCAGTAGAGCTGGATTTGAACCCAGCCACTGCCATTCCAGAACTGGATTTTCAGGAAGATGCAGCAGGAGTATGAAGGGCGGGTGTGTGCTTCTGCTATTTGTGTATGCACAGGGGGAAATGTGGGTAACCAGGGGGGGCTTTTATTTTACTTGAATTCTTCAGAGACCACTGAAAATTTACAACAACGAAGAAAAGTCATCTCTTAAACCTATAAATTTTGTTTCAGTTATGAATTTCTAAGACCATCCTTTAAAAACCCCCAATAATTCAGCTTTGTGAGTCTCTTAGGAAACAAAACAAAACAAAATAACACAGTTTCTGTTTTGAGTAATCTGTCATATTCAAGTTTATTATTATTATTTTTTAACATTTTAGTTTATGGAAGTGGTAAAGTGGGGGTATTTCTTTTTATCAATTCACTTGACATTTGGGCAGATCTGATGGAGTTTGTAAATCAAGGCTTGCACTGTAATTCCCTTGTACTTTCTCTGGGATTTTGCTACTGTGATTCACTTGAAGATGTATTTTGTACGGTGCATAATCTGTTTAATCGAGAGCCTGCTTTGCCAACACTAGGTTGGATTCCTTGTTGTCAGGGTACGTTTGGGTAGAGCGACTTCTCTTTGCACTTTGTCAAAGCTCTAAGATCTCACTGTGTGTAGGGGTGTGTGCAGGGCAGATAGGAACAGGGGTTTGGTGAAGAACTGAGCATGGCTGCTGCCCCTACAGCAGATCAGCTAGCGAGGAGTCGATGTCAAGGACATCAAGTGGAGTGTTGGCCTGTGTTTTTATGCAAGTAGGAATGAAAGGGACCTCACTCCCGTTAAACCTGGTGGAGAGCATGCATAGGGTAGCGGAAAGCCCAACCCTTTTGACTGCCCTTTGGGAAGGTTTGATAAAGGACTACTTTGTTTCAGGTTGTTTCTTTACTGTGCAAGAGACAAGCTCTCCAGTTCCCAGCATGGATGAGGTTGCAGAGACAAGGATGCGCAAATTGGATAGCTTCCCAGAATCTGCAGAGTCACATCTTCATGGTGCTGCCTCATTATATTTCTTAGAGAAATTTTTTCCCCAGAATATTGTCGGGGAAGGAGCCATTAACATCACATTTAATGAAAGATCAGATGTATGTGACTTTTTTTGCATCATTCTGTTTTGGATGACAGTTTTCAAAAAGGAAAAAATGGTCAATATTTAAATGTGCTTTGCAACAATGAAACACTTAACGACCATTGATTGTCATCTTGCTTCTAGAGGACACAGAATTTAAACTTTCTTCCCATTATTTGCAGAATATAATTATGGTGGGTTAAGTTCCTGCGGGAAAACGTGTTTTAAGTGAAAGAATTGGAGTCAGACTGTTGTTTCATTTTTTTGTTTGTTTGTTTGTTTTTAAAGAAAAATGATCACAAACAAAACACTGAAGCAATTTACAGCAATTACATATCTGTCCATTTGGTTATATGTAGGGTGATCATGTAATTTAATGTACAGGTGAGAACACTTTGGAGAGTGAAAGGGGGCACTTAGTGGATTGGAAACAGTGGGTCAGCAGGTGTGCACTGGGATTGCTTTGTGCAAAACCAGGAGCTTTCACCACTCATAGTTTAAGAAGCCTTGCTGAAGAATGGATATTGAAAAGAGGAAAATGAAATAAAGAGTTGCAAATTTTCATTTAATATTGAAGAGAATTATAGCTGGTTCTGGGATTTGATTTTACCTTGCTTTCAAACTAATAAGATACTGTTACAAATAAGCCTGTTATTTTTCATGGGTGCTGGCAGAGGACACGAGGCTCCTGGGTCAGAGGAAAAGGGGTGTCTATTTCGTAGTACAGCAAGCACAACAGCATTGGCATATTTATGTCAGTTTCCCTTGCCCCCCACATCCCCATAGGGCAGCTTGCTATGGACCAGGTGGATGCTGGACTTGCAGTGTGTTTTCATCATAGCAGAGTTGCACACCCAGGCAGGGGCAGCCACCACAGTTATAGCAAGCAGTAAATACGCCTAGTCTTTCCCAGGGGCTGAGAGAGGGAGGTGGAGAAAGGAGGAAAGAAGGTAACTCGTCTCTCAAAGTTGCCAGCTGCATAAACAACCTTAGGAAATGACCTGGGTGGGAGGGTGGTCAGGGCCTGAAGTCTTGGCACCGCTGACAAGATGTGTAGGGGTCCAAGCGCCCAGGAGCACTGTCTCTCCCAACAGTTCTGAGTTGTGACATGTATCCTCTTTATGGCTTCAGGCCTGTGTTCATTGCGTCAAGGTAGACATTGAAGAGAGGCTATTGTGGAGAGCCTCATGGAATTCATGGATGTCTTTATGGTGATATTGATAAGCTTCTTGAGAAACTGAGCCTGGAATTAAAAGAATGCTTTCTTATAGTGTTCTGAAACCGAGAACAAGATCAAATTATTAGGCTTTCTGCTTTATTACAGGTTGGCATCTATTTTCTTAACCACAGTTCAGTGAACTATGCATTTGTAGCTAAATTAGGAAAGTTCTCTAAGCATTATTTGTTATTACCAAGCACCAGTGCCCTGCCTTAACAATTCAGTAACATTTGGGGCGGGACATGTGAGGAAGGCCATTGTTGGAAGAGATGCTCTGCGGTAGTAAGGGTTTCGGTGAAAGTTTGGAGGATGATTTGCCAGGCAGAGTTGGCTTTCCTCAGGATCGTGCAGCGTTTTATGCTTGAGTTTCCTAGGTGTGTCGCTGTTTCCCAACGTGAGCCTGGGCTGTCCTGGGCCCTTAGCTTCCTCCGAGAGGCTCTCCCCGCAGGGTCTCGCTTCCAGAGTAACCAGCCCTGAGGCTGTCTTCCACCCTCATCAAAACCTGCTTTTCACAGGCATTTCCAGAACTCCACTCTGGGTGTTCTGCTGAGTTCTCTGATGGTTTGTATTCTGGCTCATCAGCTGACAGTACAGGTGTAAGCCAGGGGGTGGCAAGTCATAGCCCAGTGGCCACATCTGGCCCGCTGCCTGTTTTGTCAGTGTTTTTACTGGCACACAGCCATGCCCATTTGTTTTCATATTGTGTGGCTCCCTCGTGCTCTGATGGCAGAGTTTAAGTAACTGCCGCAGGGACTATGACCCTCAAAGCCTAAATATTTACAGTCTGGACTTAAAAAAAACAAAACTGTGCCGACCCTGGGTCTAAGTTAATAGATCAACTGGACAGAACCTTCCTTGGCACTGCAAGGCTTTTGCTGCTGTGCATTTCCCACAATGCTCTGTGCACAGAAAGTGCTGCTGTGCGTTTCCCACAATGCTCTGTGCACAGAAAGTGCTGCTGTGCGTTTCCCACAATGCTCTGTGCACAGAAAGTGCTGCTGTGCATTCCCACAATGCTCTGTGCACAGAAAGTGCTACTATTCGCGTTTCCCACAATGCTCTGTGCACAGAAAGTGCTGCATCAGCATTTGGTAAGTGAGGAAAGATAAACGCTGGTTGGTGAAATGCGCATGAAAAGCGCTGGCCTGCAGTTGTGGAAACCCAAATGTCTTTTCTTGCAAACTTTTAATTTTTAAAAATTTTTCTGAGTCAGCTTGCTGGGGAAAGCCCGTACATCTTAAGAGTGCATTTGGTGGGGGAAGTCTTCCAGCTCTGTATCACATCAACTGGGGACAATTGGCCTGGAGTTTATCAAAATGACTCGTCTCCCAACAAGTCCTGTCAGGGAGGACCCTTCACCACCGCCGAACCTTTGAATCATATGCACATTTAACTTAGGTGACTTCATCTCTTTTGGCCACCGGTAGTGGGTGTGATTCTGCCACTGGCCCGGGTGGGAGGGGGCCTGCTGTGCCCTCATGTGTGCTGGGTTATGTAGGCCTGAAGGGACTGTGCTGTGCTGAACAGGAGGCGTGGTTTCCTTCTGGGTTCCCACTGAAGAACCTGCAGTGTTTCCCCCGCTGGAACAAAAGCTGACTTTATTGCTCCTTTAGAGGCATTTATCATTTTCCAAGTCTGATGGGATTGTATGTAATTTTTCCCTTTGCATGAGGACATTAGAACCTAACTTCCCGTAACATGCCAATCTGCTGTGTTTATGATTCATGCATCAGGATTTATGCCTGCTCTCTGCCAGGCACTGTCCTGGGTGCACAAGCAAGAGAGGGAGACAGAATAAAAACCTCACCTATGCCTTCCCTTCACCCGTGTCCAATAGTAAGCCAGGTCGGTGCTTTCTTTTGTGCTTTTTTGTTTTGTTTTTGTTTTGAGACCGAGTCTCACTCTGTCACCCAGGCTGGAGTGCAGTGGCATGATCTCTGCTCCCTGCAACCTCTGCCTCCCAGGTTCAAGCAATTCTTGTGCCTCAGCCTCCTGAGTAGCTGAGACTACAGGCACGTGCCACCATGCCCAGCTAATTTTTGTATTTTCAGTAGAGACGGTTTCATCGTGTTGGCCAGGCTGGTCTTGAACTCCTGACCTCAAGTGATCCACCCGCCTCGGCATCCCAAAGTGCTGGGATTATAGGCGTGAGCCACTGCGCCTGGCCGGTGCTTTCTTTATACGGCATTTTACTACCTTTTCTCCCCTCTAACTAGAAACTGCTGGTTACTTTGCACCTGGGCTATTCTAGCAAATCTTCCAGCTGGATTCTGGGACTCCCTGACTCTTGGCTCTTGTCCTGTGAATGTCATCCCAGGTCTGTTGCATATCCCCCTTTCCAACCAAATCCAGCTGTAATCCTGCTTGGCTTTCACAGCCCTCCATGAAGCCTTCCTGGGCAACATGATTTCCTCTTATTCCTCATAAGAAATGGCCTCCCATGTATCTGAGCTCTTTTCTGTTTCTGAGCCACGGCCTGTGTTATTTCCCTTGTATAGAGCGACCCCTTCTAAAGATTCTCCTTCCTCTGTATAAGGCTTTTTAGCACCATTGACGGTTTTGGACCAGAGGGTTCTTTGTGGTGAGGGGTTGTCCTATGCTTTGTAGGGATGTTTAACGTGTGGCTGGCCTCCGCCCACCACATGCCAGCAGCACCCCTCCCCACCATCCCCTGGAGGACACATTCCCTCACTTTCAACCTACTTTCTTATATTTTCTGTTCGTTTCTTATATCAGCATATTGATGAATTATGATCTTTATAGAGATTGCTGATTTCTGTCTTTTAATTTGTGTACTTTTGAGAACCACTGCTTTCAAACTGTATGTGGGGGACACACTGCCCCAAGTGGTAGCCCTGCTTCTCCAGGAAGCGTCTGTTGACTGCAGCCCTTGCTCACCTTCTCTTCCTTCGACTAGTGTAGCGCTTGTGCATAACAGGCATTGACTTTTTTTTTTTTTTTTTTTTGAGACAGAGTCTCTCTCTGTCACCCAGGCTGAAGTGCGGTGGCGAGATCTTGGCTGACTGCAGCCTCTGCCTCCCAAGATCAAGGGATTCTCCCACTTCCGCCTCCTGAGTAGCTGGGACTACAGGCACGTGCCACCATGCCTGGCAAATTTTTGTATTTTTAGTAGAGACAGGGTTTCACTGTGTTGCCCAGGCTGGTCTCAAACTCCTCACCTCAAGTGATCTGCCCACCTCGGCCTCCCAAAGTGCTGGGATTACAGGTGTGAACCACCACGGCCAGCCTCCAGGCACTGACTTTTATTAAGATTAATAATTAGACAGCACTGTTTGCCAGTTGCTTACAGTGAATGAATCTTGTTCCCATAATTATGTTGTAGGCTCCTAAAGTCAGGGACTACATGGCATACTACTTTTCTGGGTCTTTTTGGAAGTTTCTTAAACTTTCTGTGGCTCCATTTTCTCATCTGCAAAATGAGGACAACAATACCTATACCTCAGGGCTGTTTTGAAGTTCCACGAGTTAGTGCATGGAAAGTGCTTAGCAGGCATCTTGGCAGACAGTAAGCACACGGTCAGCTATCTACCTGCTGTGACTACTGTTTATCACCCAGTGTCCCTAGCAAAGTAGGTAACCCAGTGGGTAGTCAAGTTCACTTTTACTTCTTTAGGGAAGTGACTGGAATGGGAGCATGTGGGCTGCGGCCTCAACAAAGATCTTCTGGTGTTTTCTCTCCTTTGCTTGCACCCCAAATATTTTTATGCTGTTGGCATCAGTTAAAAGTAAGCACTGATTGCCGCGTCACTGTGAGCCATGGAGGAGCAGCACAGAGCAGGTCATGGTGGATGCTGGCGACTGGAAAGAGTGTAGAGGATGAAGGGAAGATGGTGCCTCCCTCGCCTGTGCTGAGGTCTTTATGCATTTGTGTGTTGACTCTCTTTCGTGTGGCTTTCTTGTGAGCTCCAGGGAAATCATGCTGGCTTGGTATCCCTCAGCAACTCAAAGCTGAAGTGTGTTCAGCCACATCTTCCTTCCAAGCATGTTCTTCCCAGGACTTGGTTTTGGATTCCTGTTTCATGAGCTTTGTGACTGTAACCTGTAGAACTTCCATTTCTTTATAAAATGGGAATGATTCTAATATCTCCTTCCCAGGGTTGAAGTGAGGGCTAAAAGAGGTAATGCTGAATCCGTATCTTGTGAGTAAAGCTCATGGCATCTGTTAAGAGGCAAATCACCATCCTCTGTGACCATTAGTGCTGTTTACGATGTGCCTTCCTAGTGGTCATGGGAAATCTGGAAATGGGCGGCATTCCGAAAGCAGCCTTGGCCTCACAGTACTTTATCTGAGTGCTCTGTCTTTAGGTCAGGTGGCTTCTGGGGCCTTCTGAGCAACATGCACAAGCTGCGACAGCTACTGGCAAAGGAGTGTGAAAAGAGGTTGTCAGGGATTGCCCTGACCCCAGCTTCTGAGAGCAGGTGCAGCGCGTGTTTCTGATTCGGTGGGCGAGGCCAGGTGAGAGGGGTTCTGTGTGAAGACATTCTCTGTGGGCCAGGGCGGAGAGCACCCTGAGGAGGCAGCACTGATGTGGTTAATCCATTGGCCTCCTAGACTGGTGGGAAGCCTGTTCTCGACGGGAGGCCACTCATTTTCCAGGAAGGACACACTGGCCAATAGCTTAGGCCTTCGGCAAGAGTTTATTTTAAAGTGAGGTAATGGCGATGGTAACAGGGGTGTCTGTGAGGCTGTCTTCTTGGCCTTCACAGTGATGGTTTCTAGGTAAGTTTTGAAAAGAGCACACTTCTGTGTTTTACTGCAGAATGAAGGGTTTTCTAGGCGTGTATGTGAGGAATAAGATTACTGCCCACTCAGAAAAGAGGGCATGGCATGCAATCAGAGGGACCTGACAGAAAGGTTAGCTCCAGGGTTAGGCAGTCGGGTTTGGGATCCTCTTAGCTCCTGCTGGGGGAGCGTCTCTCCTGGCCTTGCCTTCTGGCACCTGCTGTGGGCTCTGCTAGGGACTTGTGTTTTGTGCCCTGTTTGGGTTCGGTGAGTTAGGTCACTGCCAGGCACTGCTGCTGCGTCTCTTTCTAATGCAGAGATCTGCTCCACAGATAGTCTCTTTGGCTAGAGTAAAAGGAGATCTTCCTGTGGGTATACAGTACATTCAATAATTTCCTTTTAAAGCACTCATATACATCCTTGAATCTTTTAGAAAAAGGCAGGCAAATGATGAGAGAAAGTCTGGCATTTTGATGGCATCCCAGTCTCCTTGGCATTAAACAAACATCTGCACTCAGCAGAGTTTTCCTGTCACAACATCGTCCATTCAGCTAGATTCTGGCTGGGAATAGTCTTTTTGGGAATGTGTGAAATTAGACACCTATTTAAAGTTGTATCCAGAGCTTTGCTTTACAATACTAATAGAGATATGTAGAATTCATGAATATCAATTCCTTGTATAGATATATTCATAGACCTTCTCTAGTCCCTGTATTATGCACTTCTTGCCTTCATTTGGAAAGAACAACTCCTAGATAATATCATTATTTAAAAACACAAACTTTTCTATCTTAAGAATTCAGTGATACTGTGAACACTTTCAGATGTCGGAGGATGGCCTTAAAATAGACACTGATGCTATTATGCTATCTTTCTCTAGACATAGTAGCCACAGTTTGTTCTCTGACATGAGTGTTTGTCTGTATTTTCTGTATGGCCACAGTTCTAGGAGCTCAGCATGTTGCAACGTTGTTTAAAGAAGAATGTGCTGACCATCTGTGGACAGGCATTTTCAAGTTAATACTATGTCAGGGAATGCATATGAAATTACTTGTCTGTTCTGTATGGAGAAATTATTACATTTAGTTATTAAGTTTACAAGTTTTAGACATAATTTTTAAGTTTATGCATTTAGAGAAGGAAAGGACTATAGAATTAAATAAAAGGTTTGTAGGTTTCTTTCCTTAATCTAGCCCAGGCATGTATATAATTGAGGTTCCAGAAGTATGCTACGGCCACCTTCCCATCTGCACTCCTAACAAAGTCCACCCTGTTGGCTGTGCCCTTGTGAGGTGCATTTGGCTAAGGTTGGATGATTTTTTTTCACAACTTGTGCATACGTTGACAGTGTCTGTCCTCTTTATTTAATATGAGAGAGTAATATTGCTTAAGTGAATTCAGCTTAGGAAATTATTTTAAAAGAGTGACTTAGTGCAGATTGTAATGTCCCTTGAAGAACTAGTGATAATTTGAAAATCATTTAGCTTGCAAACAATACAGTGTTTCAAGTAACTTTTCAAAAGCTGGTGTTTTTGCAGAAGATAGAAGGGACTGTGGAGCCAATTTGTATCAGAGATAGTAGCCTGGATTTTGTTCTTTCCTTGACTTTACAAGTTCTTCTTGCTCTGTGGGTATTTTTTTCCTTATCTGGAATGTGGGATCTGACAATTTAAACCACACTATTGTTGCTGCCTTATCTTCCTATGAGAAACCTGAGCCATTTTCTTCTTTAGATGGCTAAAATGTCTGTTTTCAAATAGGACAGGGCCAATAGAATAAATCTTCCATTTATTTCTTTTGAGCAGATAGAATAAGTTAACAGCATTATCATGTGCAATTATGGTTAACCTACTTTTATTTCTTCTTGAGTTCATAGCGTATGTCTTTATGTCACAAAGCTGGGAGGAAAATAACAGCTCCTTAGACATTCCATTGAACAGTGATTTTATTATCTTTTCCTCTCTGTTTCTCTTACTCTCTTTTTTTGCCTGTGTAAAACATAATGTTTATACATTGTGTAACTTTTCTAAAGTTTTTTGTGTGAAGGGAAGCATGTTTATTCCATAAAACATATTCGTAGGTGCTTGATATCATGATATGATAATCTCAGTATTTAATAAATATTTTTAGTGATAATTTTGATTGCATTGATTATATGCATGAATATTCAAGCCTAAGTTTATAAAGATACAGAAATATATCTAGTAACAACAGCATGAATAAACATTTTATTTAATTTGAAAACTTAGACTTTTGATTTTTTTTGCTATAACATATATTTTAAAAAATAAACACTTGTCCTCACTCTTGGTTACTAGTCTTTTTTTATGGGTATGGAAGTTAATAGTGTCTATTTTTTTTGTAGCTGCTTTTGAAATATGCCTTAAATTTTGTTTACAAATATAATCTAAATTGCCTAGATGGTAAAGACTTTACTGACATCTGAGATTACAGTTATGAAAATATTAGGCATTGTGTAGAAAGTATATATGATAGATACAAATTTAGAGTGTTATAATTTATCCTAATGAATTTTAAACATGCCACAAAATATATCCTTTTGATTACACTTATGGGTAAATTTGTGTTATGTGTAAATTATGATGACATCTAATTTCATCAGTTTTAAAGTTTAGCAGTTTATTTAATGATGAAAAAATTGGTCAAAAGAAATGTTACCAGTGACTCTTTTACTTAGGAAGTAACGATGAAGCTTTTAGGTTTGAATTGTGGACTCTGTTCTCTGTAGAAATAAAGGACTAATTTGTATTTTTTAAGACTGGAGTTCTTAACTTTTTGGTCTCAGGATCCTGTTATACTTTTAAAAACTACTAAGGACCCAAAAGTACTTTCAGTATTATATGTGTCTTATATAACAATATTTATGGCATTAGAAATTACAATGGAAAAAATTAAGAATATTTATTAGTTTATTAAAAAATAACAATATAATCATTACTTAACATAAATAATATTTTAATGAAAATAATTATATTCTCTGAAACAAAAATATTTAGTGACAAGAGTGGCATTGTTTCACATTTTTGCAAATGTCTTTAATGTCTGGCTTAATAGAAGACAGCCAAATTCTTATATGTATTTCTGCATTGCAGTCTGTTGCAATGTGTTGTGTTGGTTGAAGTATAAGAAGAAAATCCAGGCATGCATAGATACAAGGGTCGACAAGAGAGGATGTCGAGGACCCCTTGAAAATATGATGGAGACCCTCAGGGGCCCTTGGACGACAGTTTGAGAATCATTTTTAAGACAACGGGTAGAGTTTTAGTGATACCCTCTTCCCCCCCACCCCCAAATGTTAGATGTCGAGGGAGTAATAGTAATTATGAGAAGTCATCTGAACTTGGAGTAAGGCTTGCTGCTGTTAGTAAGTTATGTGAATTAAGCTTGTAATACCTTTGAAGCTCAGTGGTTGTTTTTACAGTATGATTCAGAACAGCATAGCAGTTAAGTGGGCATGGGAGCTCCAGATGGAGACTGCCTGGGTTCAAAACTGGGCTCCTTCACTGAGTGGCTTCATAAGTTGGGGCAAGTTTCTTAATCTCTGTAAACTTCAATTCGTTCCTCTCTAATATGGGAATAGAAGAGTCGTTTCTCCTGGAATCACTATGAGGCTTAAGGGGTTAACTCACATGAAGTATTTGAAAGTTTGGCAAGGAGTAAGCACTCAGCAAGTTAGCTGTTAGTATTTTTGTTACATCTGGGTTTCCAAAAGTAGCTTAATGGCCACCATTTTCTTTATCTTTGTAACTTCTGACATTGTGCTTTCAGTTTGCTTTTTAATACATGTACTTGGGTGGACTTTCCCTGTCAACTCTCATAACATTGCAGTTTGGAGGTGGTGGGAAGTGGTTGAGAAGACACGGAGATTCCTGGAGGGGCACTGGGGCAGCCGCGGGGCCTGGGTGTCGGGTTAGACGTGTACTGAGCCATCAGGGACTGCTCCTGGACGTTTCATACCTGGGTTTTCCATGAAGGGGTTTGTTAGAAGAAACGCTTCCAAAGTTAAACCAAGTATGAAATCCACTTGCTGCCACAATTTACGAACTGAGGAAACAGAGACTTGACCGCTTTTTGGCGATTTTTCTTTCATTTTTTTTCCCACTAGGAATAGAAGAATATCTGTGTCTAGCATTTAATTTTATCCCTGATATTTGTTCTAGACTATTATTTCCGTCAGATTTCATAGAAAACAGCCTCTTCATTTTCACAGGAGCTATGGGAAAAGTGTTTTAGAGCGGAGACTTTTCCTCTGTGGTTCACAGTAGATGAGTGCTGTACGCGGGCATCAGTGTGTGGCGACTGAAGGGCAGTGCGCATGTGCACACACTTTCTTCTCCACCTTTCTCCCCGAAAAAGCCAGTACAGCCTGGGATTTGGGATTTAACATTTCTAATAAAAACTTGCATTTGTTTTTTCCCATATATTATATTGCTTTCTTTTCCCACTGTTTTCCAATACCTTGTACAGAAAGTGCTCAGTAAATATTGGTTCATGAGTTGTTACTAAGATGTTGTAAGTTACCAGGGAGGGAAAGGGTTATATTGGAAAAAGTGCACATTTTAAAGTCAGAGATACTTGGGTGCAGCTACTGGCAGTATCATTTCTTGGTATTGTGATTTGTGTATAATTTCTCTGAGCCTTATTTAAAAAATAGTTATAATGAGACTTCACAGGGATGTCATAGAATTGCAGATTACATAAATGAAGGTAGCCATCCTCCACTAGACCCAAGTGGCTGGGGAAGGAACAGTTTTCCAGCAGAGAGAGGCGCTGTTAGCAGAAGGAGAGAGGGCTACTGGGCTACCGAGCAGACAAAACTATAGAGATGGTGTATGTGAGCTCTTCTAGTGCTGGTCTCTTCATGCCTTTTCCTTTCTTTTACTTTTCTTTTCTTTTGTTCTCTTCTCTTCTTTTCTTTTCTTCTTTCCTCCTCCTCTTTCTTTCTCCTTTTCTTTCTTGAAACAAGTTTCTTTCTTTCTCTTTCTTTCTTTCCTTCTTTCTTTTCTTTTCTTTTTCTCTTCTTTCCCTTTCCTTTTTTTCCTTTCCTTTCCTTCCCTCCCCTCCCCTCCCCTCCCCTCTCCTCTTTTCTATTCTTCTTTTTTTTGATAGTGTCTTGCCCTGTCACCGAGGGTGGAGTACAGTGGTGTGATCACGGCTCACTGCAGGTTTGAACTCTTGGGCTCAAGGGATCCACCCACCTCAGCCTCTCAAGTAGCTGGGACTATAGGTGTCTACCACCATGCCTGCCTAATTTTTAGTAGGGATGGGGGTCTCACTATGTTTTTCAGGCTGGTCTCAAACTCTTGGAGTAAAGCGGTCCTCCTGCCTCTGCGTCCCAAAGTGCTGGGATTGCAACCACACCCAGCCACAATTTATTTCTACTACTTAGGCTCCTCAGTTGCTCAGAGCAGAGGCCCACTAGAGAAAGCCTAAGGAAAGAGACGACGTACATGGAAACCTTTGGAGGTCATCTGTGGAACCCCTGCATAGGACTGCAGCCAGCTGAAGAAGCAGAACCTGGCATTGGCACACTGTCAAGGACTGTCTCTTTAAAGATCACCTTCATTCTCCTTTCCCACTGCAGTCTGGTTTCCTCCATTTCCACATGAGGAAAATAGGTTCTGCCAACGATTTCCAGCCTGTGTGTTACAATCTAACCTCCCAGAGAAGGGTTAATCTGATCGACCTTAGTTCCTACTACAGATTCCTTGTACGGAATCTGATTTGTCCAGCTTGAGTCTGGAGGCCACCCCTGGATCTGTGGGCTGTTGCCAGGGCTATGATCATGTGCGTACAGGGCAATTTCTCATGCAAAAATTTGCACAGTGGGGGCAGGCGGCGGTGGGGAGATGCAGCAGTTCCTGAGAAAGAGATGTTGGCAAGAGAGCCTGGTAGACTGTCATTACTATTTATACTGGAAAGAGAACTGAATTTAGTGTGAGAAGATCTGTGTTTGAGTCTTGGCTCTGCTGTTTTGAGCTACCAAGGTCCTGAGCATTTCTCTTAATGGGGCTGTGACTCTCAGTGTCCTGCTGGGTGTCACATGCTTCACCCATTGTAGGCCACAGTTAAAATATCAATAAGGGCTGTTACTATTGCTGCTGCTGCTGTTTCTGTGATTACTAATTACTGGTGTTGTTATAATCATCATTATTACTTACTTTGCCCACCTAGTATCTTTTTTTTTTTTTTTTAACAGAGTCTTACTCTGTTGCCTAGGCTTGAAGGCAGTGGCACAATCACAGCTCACTGCAGCCTTGGACTAGACTCCTTGGCTCAAGCAGTCCTACCTCCTCAGCCTCCCAGGTAGCTAACACTACAAAAGTATGCTACCATGCCCAGCTAGTTTTTTAAATTTAAATTTAAATTTCTTTTTTGTAGAGATGAGGTCTTGGTATGTTACTCCAGCTGGTCTTGAACTCCTGACCTTAAGCAATTCTCTTGCCTTGTCCTCTCAAAGTGTTGGGTTTACAGGCACGAGCTAGCACTGCACTCTGCCCCAGTATCATTCTTGAGAGCATCAAATCGTATAATGTATGGGAAAGCAGTTTAACCCCATACACGTGCTCATTAGGGATTATGATTTAATCACCATCTCACGGTCTAATGTCATTCTCTTCATTCTTCCTGCTCAACCTTTGATCTCTCAGTTTATCTCCGTGTAACATTAAAGTGATAAATCTGCTTTTCGAGTTAATTAGCTTTTGTAAAGTTTTTGGATGTTTGATATATAAGATCCTAGAAAAGTGAAAACCTCTAGAATAGAGGATAGAAGAGTGACTGATTTAATTTCCTGTCTCATCTGGCTTTATTTAAATTTTTTTTTTTTTGAGACAGGGTCTTACTCTTTCACCTAGGCTGGAGGAGTGCAGTGACACATTCATAGGTCACTGCAGCCTAGAACTCCTGGGCTTAAGGGATCCCCCTGCCTCAGTCTCCTGAGTAGCTGGGACTACAGTACACACCTCCACACCCTGCTAAATTTTGTATTTTTTATAGTGATGGGGGTCTCACTATGTTGCCCAGGCTGGTCTTGAACTCCTGACCTCAAACTATCCTCCCACCTTGGCCTCTGAAAGTGTTGGGATTATAGACATGAGCCACTGCTCCTGGCCTCAGCTGGCTTTAACATTCTCCTTATAGAGTTCTGTTTCTCTATAAGTACTGTATTCATGAAACAGAGAATGACATTTTACCTGCCAGCTTGTTGTTAGTATGTCATGTGGTACTTCTGAATTATTAGCTCACACTTAAGTAATTATGAAAGCATGAAGAGAGGACAAAAGGGAAGACCATGAGTTTCTGAGTCATACACCCCTTTAATCCATTGTGTCCGCTGCCTTCTGCTTGCCCCCCACACTAGGAGGAATATGAGGAGTGAGATGCAGAGAACGTTCAGTCTCTTTCATTGAAAACATAAGTCTGTAACGCACTCACAGGTCTCCTTTGCATAAGGATCTGCTTTGGTCACCTAGTACTTCAACAGAGTGCTGAAATCTCAGTCTGTCCAAATCTCTGGGAATTTTTGAGAGTTTAAAATAGATTTGGTTTGAAATTTCCCCCAGAAATCCCTAGAACAAACAACTTATTTAGAATGCTTTAGATTTATTTTTTTAGATATGTCATAGCTTCACCCTCTTCTAAGAGTTATCTATGCTCAAGTGAAAAAAGATGTTTAGAGAAAATTTATTTTAGCCATTTTCTCAGGATTATACTAAGTAATTGTTTGAAGTCATGATTTCTCTTTTTTCTTTTAAGCTGGAGTCTCGCTGTGTTGCCCAGACTGGAGTGCAGTGGCATGATCTCGGCTCACTGCAACCTCTGCCTCCCAGGTTCAAGCCATTCTCCCGCCTCAGCCTCCCAAATAGCTGGGATTACAGGCATGTGCCACCATGCCTGGCTAGTAGAGACAGGGTTTCACCATGTTGCCCAGGCTGGTCTGGAACTCCTGACCTCAGTTGATCTGTCCACTTTGGCCTCCCGAAGTGCTGGGATTACAGGCGTGAGCAACCGTGCCCAGCTGTGTTTGAGGTTATGATGTATTATTAAATGTTGGCCTGAGAATTAAGTAAGTTGCTAAATTTTATACCTTTAAATAATTTCAGAATGTTTTAAATGACTGATTAAGCTTGTGTTGCAGGTCTGGACTATGAAAGTAACTGGCACAGAATGAAAACACTAGATTTTAATCAGTAAATACGGCATGAAAAGACCCAAAATGTGATTCTTTGCAAGACATTTTCATAAACTGAAATCATACCTGGGCTTTCCACTGGAATATGGAACAATGCAGAAATAGACATGGCAAGTTCTCCACTTGGTCCCCATCTGCACAGGGCTCTCCCGTGGAGCCCTCAGGCAGGTGCTCCTGCTCATTCCTCTCCCCATTGGTTACCTCGCTTCAGGGAACTGGCCTCTCACTGCTTTCCATGTGCAAAAGGGCCAGTCTCCTGTGTGTTTGAAGAGCCAAGTTTCCTGAGGGTAGACGTTGTAAACTTAGATGACACAGACTTTCTGAAGCTTGTGCCGGTTAGATCCTAGGAGGTCTTGGATTTGGTTTGGGGAGCACGGGAAGGTGGGCTGGGGAACTGGAGTAGCTGGCATGACCAGGTGTCACTTTCTTATCCATAAGCCTTAGACTTTTGCTGCAGCTTTCTTTCTTTTTGGGTGACTTCCTTTAATGCTCTGTTCTAAAACTGCAGGGTTTTGGAGGGATCTGCCTTGAAGTGGAGCGACATCGATCAGTTGATACCTTTTTTGGAGGGGACTCTTGACTAGGTAGTGGGCCAAGGTGCAGGAAGCCCTGGAGTGTGGGCTCAGCCCAGGGCTGTATCCCTGAGCATGTGGTCAGCTAGCTGCATGACCTTGTCTCATTTCTTTGGCCTTCAGTTTTTCTTTCTGTAAAATAAGAAGGTTGGATTAACTTGCGTCCATCTTCCAAAAAAGCTTTGTCATCAAACACAAGTTTATTTAATCGGCACTCTTAGTAAAGTGTAAGTTAGACCCAGAAAAGGTCTTAAAGGTCATTTTCTAGGATAGTCTAAGCCACTGATTTTACAAATGAGGTCGTTAACTCCCAGAATAGTGAAGCACTTGGTTTAAAGCTGCGTAATTTATGGTAAGTTGGTTTTCTGCACCTTGATGGAGGGAAGGGTAGGCGAGGCTGCGAAGGAGACGGACGTGTGCTTTTCGTGACGTTTGCTCTGCTTTGTCTTCATCTGGCCAAGGCTTGGTTGAAGGCATTTTCTAGTGGCTGTGGTTTTGTGTCTTCCCAAGGAACTGAAAGAGAACAGTGAGATAATGAGATTATGTTCTGAACTTTGAAGCACTAAATGCAGTCAGCCTGGAGATAAAGCTTTTAACGATGCATGCGCGAGTAATTTCATTGTGATAGTTGTATCACAATTTATGCTTTTTACATAATCCACAAGGCTTAGCCAGCTGACTTATCCACGAAGTGACCAGAAAATCCTGTCATTCTCTGTCGTATATGCATATGGTTTGACTTTTCTCTAATGATTTTTTTTCAAAAGTCCTGATTGTGACAATTAGGCCCCAGTCATGGAGGGGGATTTTCACAGTTGCTTATGTATATGTAGTATCTTGAAGACAGTGATTTAAAACCTGGTAGTCAGCATTTGGAGGACTCCTGCATTCCTTTTAAGAACAAGAGGAATCTCTTTTTCTCTCACACATTTACTACATAGAATTAGAATAGATCATTGGTAGGGGATGATGGGGGTGGCTGGTTTTATAGAAAAGGTACCAAAATTGGCCGGGCACGGTGGCTCAAGCCTGTAATCCCAGCACTTTGGGAGGCCTAGACGGGCAGATCACAAGGTCAGGAGATCGAGACCATCCTGGCTAACACGGTGAAACCCCGTCTCTACTAAAAAATACAAAAAACTAGCCAGGAGAGTTGGCAGGCGCCTGTAGTCCCAGCTACTAGGCAGGCTGAGGCAGGAGAATGGCTTAAATCTGGGAGATGGAGCTTGCAGTGAGCTGAGATACGGCCACTGCACTCCAGCCTGGGCAACGGAGTGAGACTCCGTCTCAAAAAGAAAAAAAAAAAAAAAAAAAGAAAAGGTACCAAAATTAAATGAGCTGCAGAATGAAAAGAAGGTGCTAGTTATTTCACTGTTCAGGATTTTTTTGTTTGGTGCTTTTACATATTACTAAGTTTTTTCTTCTGAAGTTCCACCCAATAAAGACTTAGGAATTTCACAGAATGTCTCAAGATTTGATGAGAAAGTAAACAAGAAAATATATAGTAGTCTCAAAGACTCCAGCCTGTTGTCACCATTTCTTTTCAAGATAAATGGAGTTTCTTAATTACATTTTTTGGGGATAGACTTAAGCAGACTGAAACAAGATTTCAGGTGGGAGCTAACTTGATAAGATATCAATGCTTTGGATGAGATATAGCAAAAGTCAGATAAAGTCACGTGGCGCACAATGACATTTTCATCAGTGACGGACTGCATATATGACACTGATCCCATAAGATTATAATGGAGCCGAAAAATTCCTGTCACCCAGTGACAGTGGGCAGCTGTGGCAGTGTTGTAGCCCATGGTATTACTCATGTGTTTGTGGTGATGCTGGTATAAACGAACCTACTTTATACTTTATAAAGTAAGAAGTTATAGTAAGCTAAGACCCACTTATCATTGAAGAAAGAAAAATTGTTTTTAGTAAATTTGGCATAGCTTAAGTGCACAGTGTTCATAAAGTCTACAGTAGTGTACGGCAATGTCCCAGCCTTCCCATTCACTCACCATTCATTCACTGATCCACCCAGAGCAGCTCCCAGTACTGCAAGCTCCATTCATGGTAAGTGACCTCCGTTTTTTATCTTTTATACGGATTTTTTTATTGTATCTTTTCTATGTTTAAAGAAATACTTACCATTGCGTTACAATTGCCTGCAGTATTCGGTGCGGGTTTGTAGACTAGGAGCCATAGGCCATTCCACATAGCCCGAGTGTAGTAGGTTCTACCCAGTAGGTTTGTGTAATTGCATTATGGTGTTTATGCTAATAACGCATTTCTTAGAACAAATCCTGTTGTTAAATGACAAATGACTGTGTGTTTATGTTGATCCAGGCAATCAGGAAAAAAAAAATCCATCTATGAGGAGGATAAGCACATGATGTTTAAGTTGTGGGACAAATACAGTTTGGCAGAATGCTGGACTCTGTTAACGTTGATTGCCATCTCCTCTTTGAGGTTTGACCTGTGGTTCTCTATGAGTGGGAGTGGTGTCCTCTCTCTCTCCAAGGCATTCTTTGGAGTGTAAATGCCATCTTGCACCAGGTGCTGGGATGCTGACTCTGTGCAAACACAGAGAATACTACAGAATTATTTTGGATTTTAAAAGGTACAGACACAGAAAGCCCAGGTGACTCATAGAGCTTGTGTTAGTCACTAGAAAGAGAGCTGACAGCATCATCGCTGTCTGAAGTTCAGGCCTCTTTTTTGAGGGCTGTGATCGAGCAGTGGAGGAGCTCTAGAGGTCTCAAGCCTGCTGCTGCGGTAGCCTTTGATTGTGGTCTCGTAGAAACGGAGGTGACCAACCCTGCTGGCGATGAATCACGCACACGCTGGTGAATCACTTATCGTGCACATAGTACTAGCTTAAGAGCTCACTACTTTGTTTTTATTTTAAATTGAAAGAGAAAAGTAATTCAAATGAGGATAAAGTGAGGGTGCTAAAGTTTATCTTTACCTAGCACACTGTTTACTCATAAATTATGTAACTTAATGGGTTTTTAATATTGCAGGAGGTTGACTTACATACAGTTGATATATTTTAAGTCATTGAGGTGAACTTATTGAAGCTAGTCGTATGTCTTTAAATATAATCAAATGATAATTCTTTAGAACAATTCCATTTTCCCATCCTTTATATTCAGATAGTTGTTTCTAGCTGTTAGATTGTTCACGTTGATAAGCATCTTGAGAAGTCATCTATTTTGCTCAAGTTCTGAAGTGCTTTGTAGACAAAATGGATGAAGGTTACTACTGTTATCCTGTTCTTTGACTTTCAGTTTGACTTTCAGGTTTTTATTTTCTAAAGAAAAAAAAAACTCAACAAATATGCTTGCCTTATCATAATATTATTGAAAACATTACAGATGAATAAAGAGTTAATTTATTAGAAATCTTAAAAATTTTCTTATTTTAATTTTTATCGGTTCATAGTCGATGTATATATTTATGGGATGCATGAGATGTTTGATACAGGTGTGCAATGCATAATAATCACATCATGTGAAAAGGGGTATCTGTGCTCTCAAGCATTTATCCTTTGCATTACAAACAGTCCATACTGGTTATTGAAAAAACATAAAAAAGCCTAGTGACTTCCAGTTCCATCCATGTTGTTGGAAATGACAGGATCTCATTTTTATTATGGCTGAATAGTACTCCACTGTGTATTAGTACCACAGTTTCTTTATCTGTTCATCTGCTGATGAACACTTAGGTTGCTCCCAAATTTTGGCTACTGGGAACAGCGCTGCAACAAACATGGGAGTGCAAAAATCCCTTTGACATGCTCATTTCTTTTCTTTTGGGTATATACCCAGCAGGAGGATTGCTGGATTATATGGTAACTCTATTTTTAATTTTTTTGTGTCTGTGGGACCTCCAGACTGTTCTCCATAGTGGTTGTACTAATTTACATTCCGCCAACAGTGTACGAGGGTTCCCTTATCTCCACGTCCTCACCAGTGTTTGTTATTGCTTGTTCTTTGGATAAAAGCCATTTTAACTGGGGTGAGATGATATCTCATTCTAGTTTTGATTTACATTGCTCTGATGATCAGTGATGTTGACTTCCTTTTCATATGTCCATTTGCCATTTGTATGTCTTCTTTTGAGAAATGTCTATTTAAATCTTTTACGCATTTTTAAATTGTTATTAGATTTTTTTCCCATTGAGTTGTTTGAGCTCCTTATTTATTCTGGTTATTAGTTCCTTGTCAGCTGGGAAGTTTGGAAATATTCTCTCCCATTCTGTGGGTTGTCTCTTCACTTTGTTGTTTGTTTCCTTTGCTGTGTAGAAGCTTTTTAACTTGATGTGATCCCATTTGTCCATTTTGCTTTGGTTGCCTGTGCTTGTGGGATATTAGTGAAGACATTTTTGCCCAGACCAATGTCCTAGAGAGCTTTGCTGATGTTTTCTCAAAGTAGTTTCATAGCTTTAGGTCTTAGATTTAAGTCTTTATTTTCATTTGCCTTTTGTATATGGTGATAGATAGGGGTCTAGTTTCATTCTTCTGCATATGGATATCCACTTTTCCCAGCTCCGTTTATTGAAGAGACTGTCTTTTCCCCAGTGTGTGTTCTTGGGACCTTTGTTGAAAACAAGTTCACTGTAGGCATGTGGATTTGTTTCTGGGTTCTCTATTCCACTCCATTGGTCTCTGTGTCTTTTTCAACGCCAGTGCCTTGCTATTTTGGTACTGTAGCTCTGTAGTAAAATTTGCAGTCAGGTAATATGATTCCTTCAGGTTTGTTCTTTTTGTTTAGGATGTCTTTGTCTATTCTGGGTCTTTTGTGCTTCCATATAAATTTTAGGATTCTTTTTTCTATTTCCGTGAACAATGTCAGTGGTATTTTTGAAAGAGATTGCATTGAATCTGTAGATGGCTTTGGGTAGTATGGACATTTTAACAATATTGATTTTTTTCCAGTAAAAAATGGAATATCTTTCCATTTTTTGGTATCCTCTTCAATTTCTTTCATCAGTGTTTTGTAGTTTTCATTACAGAGATCTTTCACTTCTTTGGTTCATTCCTAGGTATTTAATTTTATTTCTAGCTATTGTAAAGGGGATTTTTAAAAAATTCTCTTTCAGATTGTTCACTGTTGGCATATAGAAATGCTACTGGTTTTTGTATGTTGATTTAGTATCCTGCAACTTTACTCAATTTATCATTTCTAATTTTTTTTTTGTGGAGTCTTTAGGTTTTTCCAAATATAAGATCATATAATCTCCAAACAAGGATAATACAAACATTTTAAGAAACTTGCTTAGTGTGTTCCTGACAGAATTTATTTTAAAAACATATCACTTATGTTTTAATGTAATCATATCTGCTTAACTAGTGTCCACAGAATTCTTGCCTTATGCATAAATTCAAACTGCTGTAGTAAGGATGCTTATTGAAAATGGTGAGTAGAATAATATATAAGTGATTAGTGGCAAATAAGTATTTTTTTTTGTTTGTTTGCTTTTTTTTTTTTTTTTTTGCTTTCATCATGAAAGTTTTGGTTTTAGAGCTCTCTCATGAACCGTCAGTTGTGTTGATTTGTGTCATACTGTGAGTGTGTCAATGGCAGAAAGCCATTATATTTTCCATCATAGTTTTTCAAGTATGTATTGAAAAGAGACAAAATATGCGGAAAGCTTACGAAATAGAATGTGCCCTTTTAAAGAAACACTGCACTAGGTTGCATTTATTTATGGTAAGTTATAATTTACATATGTTTAGTTTAGTTTATTGAAAAACTATAATTTTGTTCATTTAGTTTATTCTAGAAGGTTGCAGGAGGTATTTGTCTTTTAAAGTAAGAATTTGTATAAAATGTATGATATTTATTCTTTCAAATGGTTTGAAGAGCAATTTAGGACAAAAATAGAAGGAAAATATTACTGACTGCTTAAAGTTCCTGAAAAATGTCTCTTTTCAGTTTCTTCCACTTTTGAGGCTACCAATTAGATCTCCTTTTTTTTTTTAAGGTTCTCAGCACATAGGAAAGACAGTGAATAAATGGATAAATGGTATGGTCATGATATAGCATCCCTTTGCATTTTCCTGGGAGCAGCAAGGTCACTGTCTGTATCCTGCCTTCAGGAAAGTGTGGTTGCAAATTTTCTGGCCTCTGCCTTGGGGAAGGCAGGAGTCATAGTGTGGGGAATGATCTAGATGTTAAGTAGCTGGCAGTGACAAATAGTCACATTAAAGTTCATAGTTATCTCATCAACCACTTATTTTTCCTCTATATCGGAAGATAGAGCATGTTATATGGAAGTTTTCTTAGCTACCATGAGAATATTTACCGTCTCCTTTTATCATAATAGGCTCTCAATAAATTTTGAATGACTAATAATAAATATTTAAAATTTATTGAGAGCCTTCTGTGGAATGGACTGTTCTAAGTGAATGCATTAATTTATAGATCTAAACTCAGCCAAAAGATTCAGCTCATAAAGATGAGGAGATGGGATTTCAGAAGAGGAGGTAATTACTTTGAGGTGAAATGATCATGATGTGTTGGGATCTTTGGTTGTGTCCTTTAGGTGGCTAGGTGCTCCAGATTTTAAAAGATTTGGCAGAGAATGCTGAGAGTGACCACGTTTTGAGTAATTACTAGGAGTGAGAAGGGAGAGAAGCAAAAAATTTAAACCCACCTGTCTTTCCTTCTTGGCAGGAGGAAATTCACTTATAGTACCAGCAATTAGTACAATACCCAGAAAATAATATAAGCACAATAAACTTTTTATAAAGAAATCAACTTTTGACTTGAGTGGCGGCTCATGCCTGTCAGCCCAGCACTTTGCGGGGCTGAGGCAGGAGGATTGCTTGAGGCCAGGAGTTTGAGACCAGCATGGGCAACATATTGAGACCCTGTCTCTTAAAAAAATCAACATTTAGACCGGGTGCGGTGGCTCATGCCTGTAATCCCAGCACTTTGGGAGGCCGAGGCGGGCGGATCACGAGGTCAGGAGATCGAGACCATCCTGGCTAACATGGTGAAACCCCGTCTCTACTAAAAATACAAAAAATTAGCTGGGCATGGTGGCGGGCCCCTGTGGTCCCAGCTACTTGGGAGGCTGAGGCAGGAGAATGGCTTGAACCCAGGAGACGGAGCTTGCAGTGAGCTGAGATCATGCCACTGCACTCCAGCCTGGGTGACAGAGCAAGACTCTGTCTCAAAAAAAAAAAAATCAACATTTAAAAATCGTGGTATAATATACATAATACAAACTTTACTTAACCATTTTCAATGTATCATTCAGTGGCATTAAGCACATTCACATTGTTGTGCAGCCACCACTACCATCCACCTCCAGAACTTTTTCATCATCCCAAACTACAATTCTGTATTCAGTAAACAATCATTCCCCATTGCCTCCTCCCCCAGACCCTGGTAACCACCATTCTACTTTCCGTCTTCATGAATTTGACAATTCTAGGTACCTTATATAAGTGGAATAATACAGTATTTGTTCTTTAGTATCTGGCTTATTTTCCTTAGCATAATGTTTTCAAGGTTCATTCGTGTTGTAGTATGTGCTTTTTTTGAGACGGAGTCTCTCTGCGTCTCCCAGGCTGGAGTGCAGTGGCATGATTTTGGCTCACTGCAATCTCCGCCTCCCTTGTTCAAACGATTCTCCTGCCTCAGCCTCCTGAGTAGCTGGGATTACAGGTGCGTGCTACCATGCTTGGCTAATTTTTAAAAATATTTTTAGGAGAGATGGTGTTTCACCATGTTGGCTAGGCTGGTCTTGAACTCCTGACCTCAGGTGATCTGTCTGCGTTAGCCTCCTAAAGTGCTGGGATTTCAGGCATGAACCACCGCACCTGGCCTAGAATTTCATTTTTTAAGGCTGAATAATATTCCATTGTATGTTTATACTACATTTTCTTTATCCATTCATCCATAATGGACATGTAGGTTGTTTCTACTTTTTGGCTATTGTGAATAATGTTGCCATTTACATTGGTGCACTAATTTCTGTTTGGGTCCCTGCTTTCACTTCTTTTCAGTTGACACCTGGAAGTGAAATTGCTATATCATGTGGTAACTCTATGCTTTATTATTTTGGGAACCGCCATACTGTTTTCTACAGTGGCTGCACTATTTTACATTCCCACTTGCAACACACGGGGTATCCACTTCTCCACGTCTTTATCAACACTTTCTGTTTTCTGTTTTTTTTTCTTTTTTATATTAGCCATCCTATGTGCAAAGTGATATCTCATTGTGGTTTTGATTTGTATCTTTTCATATGATTATTGTCTATTAGTATACCTTCTCTGGAAAAATGTCTGTTCAAGTTCTTTGCCCATTTTTCAACTGAGTCATTTGTATTTTGTTGTTCAGATTATGAGTTCTTTATATATTCTGGATATTAATCCCTTATGAGATACATGATTTGCAAATGTTTTCTCCCATTCAATGGATTGCCTTCCACTCTCTTGATATTGTCCTCTTATGCACAAACGTTTTCAGTTTTAATGGAGTCCAATTTATTTACTTATTCTTTTGTTGCTTGTGTTTTTGGCAACATCGTCATTGCCAAATCCAATGCCGTGAGGGTTTTCACTTATGTTTTCTTCTAGGGGTTTTATAGTTTCAGCTATTATGTTTAGGTCTTTTATTCATTTTAAACTAATTTTTGTATATGGTGTAAGGTAAAGAACCAGCTCCATTATTTTGCATGTGAATATCCAGTTTTCTCAATGCCATTTGTGGACTCAAACTTAAGTAAGCTTTTTATTAAACTATGACATATACAAATGTATGTATAACATAAGAATACGGTGTAATAGATTTTTTTTTTTTAACTAAGTGAAAACATCTGGAAAACCAGCATTCAGATCAAGAAACGTTATATTACTAGGACCCTAGAAACCTTCTCCCTTCTTGCCCCTTCCAGTGACTGCTCCCAAAGCCCCTCCCACAACAGGTGATTACTCTCCTTCAGTTGGATTTGCATATTCTTGAACTTATATCAGTCAAATCAGTGAGTATTCTTTTTTTTTTTTTTTCTTTTTTTTGAAACAGGGTCTCATTCTGTCACCCAGGTTGAAGTATAGTGGTGCAGTCACAACTCACTGCAGCCTCAATCCCCTGAGCTCAAGTGATTCTCTTGCCTCAGCCTCCCAAGTAGCTAGGTGCATGCCACCAGAGCTAGCTAATTTATTCACTATTTTAGGGGAGACGGGTTCTCACTATGTTGCTCAGGCTGGTCGTGATCTGGCCTTAAGTGATCCTCCCACCTCGGCCTCCTGAAGTGCTTTGATGATAGACATGAGCCACTGCACTGAGCAAATGTGTATTCTTTCATGTTTGGCTTCTTTTTTTCAGCATAATGTCTGTAAGATTCAGCTGCACTATTCTATATAGCAGTAGTTAAAAAATTTTTTCTGTAGTATTTTATTGTATGAATACACCACACATTACTTATTCATTCTACTATAAATGGATGTTTTGATTATTTCCAGTTTGGAATATTAAGAATGTTGCTGCTGTGGACATTATTATATATGTCTTTTGGTGAATACATTTGTTGAGTTAACAGCTAGGAGTAGAATTGTTAGGTCATAGGGTATGTATATGTTCAGTTGTAACAGTTACTTCCAAATGGTTTTCTGAAGTGGTTGTTCTAATTGACATGACCACTGCACTGTGGTAGTTAATGAGAGTTCTAATTGTTTCACCTCCTATCTAGCACTTGGTGTTATTCATTTTAACCATTTTGGTGGCTATGTAATGGTGTAACTTTATAGTTTTAATTTGAATTTTCCTGATTAAAACTGAAGTTAAGCATCTTTTCAAATGTTTACTGGCCACTTGTATGCTTTCTTTTGTCAAGTTCCCATTCAAAGCTTTTGCCCGTTTCTCTACGGGTTATTTGCTATCATCGTCAATTTGTAGGATTTCTTTGTATTTTCTGGGTGAGCCTTCCATTTGACCAATGTGTTGCAGATCCTTTACTTTTTGGATTGCTTTTTCACTGTCTTAATGGAGCCTTTTAATGAACAGATGGTCATAATTTTAATGTAATCTGGTGTATATACCTTTTTATTTTATGGTTGGTATCTTTTTGTATATTATTCAAGTAATTGTTACCTAAGGCCACGAAGGTATTTGCCAGTTTTGTTTTTTCCTCTAAGCTTTGTTGCTTTACTTTTTAACGTTTAGATCTACAGTACATCTGGACATCCTTTTGGTGTATGGGTTAGGTAGAAACCGAGATTCTTTTTATACTGTATAGGCATCCACTGGCCCCAGTACTATTCATTCAAGATCATCTTTTTCAATCACATGCCCTATTGCATTTCCTTATTTAAAATTATGTATCTGTTTCTGAACTTTCTAATCTGTTTCAGTGGTGCCTGTTTATCTTTCTGTTGGTGTCTTGCTGTTATGATTATTATAACTTTGTAATATCATGCTATCTGTTAGTGCAAACCATCTAGATTTGTTCTTCATCTTCTTGGCTCTTTGTATTTCCATATAAATGTTAGGATCAGTTTTATCTTTCTGTTGGTGTCTTGCTGTTATAATTATTATAACTTTGTAATATCATGCTATCTGTTAGTGCAAACCATCTAGATTTGTTCTTCATCTTCTTGGCTCTTTGTATTTCCATATAAATGTTAGGATCAGTTTAACCAATTTCTTTAAAAATCCCTCTAGACTTACTAGGATTTTTAGTGGATCACTTTGGGGATAATTGTCACCTTTACTGTACTGAATCTTCTAATCCATGTATATGGTATTTTTTCATTTACTTTGGTGTTTAAAATTTTTTCTTAATAATGTTCTATGTAGTTTTCAGTTTAAAGTTCTCATTCATATTTTGTTAGATTTAGTGTTAGGTCTTTAATATTAATCAATGCTATTGTAAATGGCATTTTCACATTTTATTTTTTTTGTTGCTGATATATGGAAACAAGATTGACTCTTTGTATGGATCTTGTATTTATCAATCTTGGTAAATTCACTTAATCTAGTAGTTAGTCAATTTAACTTTCTTTTGTGTTCAGATCCTGTTGTCTGGAAATGTTGAGAATTTTCTTTTTTTTTTCCTTCCGATCCTTATGCTTGTTTTTTTCTTTTTCTTGCATCATTACACTGGTTAGGACATGTAGTATAATATTAATAGAAGTGGTGATAGTGGGCATCCACATCTCTTCCAACTCAGAAGAAAAGTTGTCAATAATTCACCATCATGTATGATGTTTGCTGCACATCTATAATAGATACTCTTTATCAGAATTAGGCGGTTCTTGTCTATTTCTGTTTCATAACATTATTTTTTTTAAAGTTATGAATTGGTGTTAATTTATGTCAGTTGGTTTTTTTGTATCATTTGAAGTCATATACTTTCCTCTCACATTTTATTTAATTAATTTTAGTGTATTGAAGTATGATTGACATATAAAATGAGATATATATATATTTTTTATACATCTTGATGAGTTCGAAGAATATATACAACCATGAAACCATTATCACTATAAAAGCCATAAACATAGCTGTCACCTCCCTAAATTTTCTCTTACTCTCTTTTTTAATTATTATTGTGTTTTTCTTTTTTTGTATGTGTGGTAAGAACACTTAACATAAGATCTACTCTCTTAACAGACTTTAACTAGACAATACAGTATTGTTAGTTATAGTATCTAATGCTACTATGCTGTATGGTAGGTTTTCAGGACTAATTTATCCTACATAACTGAAACTTTGTACCCTTTATCCATTACCTCCCAATTTCCCCCTTTCCTCAGCTCCTGGCACTATCATTACACCTTCTCTTTCTGTGAATTTAAGTATTTTGGATCTCACATAAGAAATCATACAAGATTTATCATCCTTTTTGGCTTATTTCACTTCATGTGATGCCCTCTAGATCCATCCATGTTGTTGCAAATGGCAGGATTTCCTTCTTTTTAAAGGCCGAATAATGCTCCATTGCATATGTTTACCACATTTTCTTTTTCCCTTCCTCTGTCAGTGGACATTTAGGTTGTTTCCACATCTGGCTATTGTGAATATCGCTGCAGTGAATATGGGAGTACAAATATTTCTTTGGATACTGATTTTAGTTCCTTTAAATATATGCCCAGATGTGGGATTGCTGGATCATATGGTAGCCATATTTTTAGTATTTTGAGGAATAGCCATGCTGTTTTTCATACATTCCCACCAACAGTATACAAGGGTTCCCTTTTCTCCACATATTTGCCAATATTTATTATTTTTATCAATTATGTAATAGCCATCCTGACAGTGTGAAGTGGTATCTCATTGTGGTTTTTATTTGTATTTCCTTTTATTTGTATTATTTGTATTTGATGATTAGTAATGTTGAGCACCTTTTTCTATACTTGCTAGATATTTGTATGTTTTATTTGGATAAATGTCTGTTCAAGACCTTTGCCCAATTTAAAATCAGGTTTTTAAATTATTTTTGTAGTTGAATTGTATGAATTGCTTATATATTTTGTATATTAGCCCCTTATCTAATGGTATGGTTTGCCAGTATTTTCTCCCATTCCATAGGTTGTCTCTTCATTTTGGTGATTGATTTCCTTTGCTGTGTAGAAGTTTTTTGGTTGGCGGTGGTCCCACTTATTTATTTTTGCTTTCATTGCCTGTGCTTTTGGTGTCATATCCAAAAAAATCATTGTCAAAACCAATGTCAAGACACTTTTCCCTTACATTTTCTTCTACTAGTTTTAGTTTCAGGTCTTATATTTAAGTCTTCAATCTATTTTGAATTGATTTTTGTGTATAAGATCTTCATTTTGCACACACACACACACACACACACACACATATATATATTCATTTTTCCAATACCATTTCTTGAAGAGACTGTCCTTTCTCTATTGTGCATTCTTGCTGCCCTTGTCAAAAAATTAGTTGACTGTATATGCATGGGTTTATTTCTTGGCACTCTATTCTGTTCCATTGGTCTATATATCTGTTTTTATGCTAGTACCATACTTTATGATTATTATAGCTTTGCAATGTAATTTGAAATAGGGAAAGTGATGCCTCTAGTTTTGTTCTTCTTGCTCAGTATTTCTTTGACTATTAGTGGTCTTTTGTGGTTCCATATTAATTTTAGGATAGTTTTTCCTATTTCTGTGAAAAATGCCATTGGAATTTTGATAGGGAATGCATTGAATATGTTGATCAGTTTGAGTAGTGTGAATATTTTAACAGTATTAATTTTTCCCATCTGTGAAAAGGGAATATTCTTCTCTGTATTTGTGTCTTCTTTAATATCTTTCATCAATGTGTTACAGCTTTCAGTGTACAGATTTTTCACCTTCTTGGTTAAATTTATACCTCATAATTGTATTCTTTTTGATGTTATTGTTAAGGGTATTGTTTTTTAAATTTTATTGGATACTTTGTTGTCAGTGTATAGAAACGACTCGTTTTTGTATGTTGGTTTTATATTCTGCAAATTCACCAAATTTTTAAAATTATTTCAAACAGTTTTTGGCGGAATCTTTATGGTTTTTTTTTTTTTTTTTTTTTTTTTTTGATGGAGTCTCACTCTGTCGCCGGGCTGGAGTGCAGTGGCACCATCTTGGCTCACTGCAACCTCCGCCTCCTGGGTTCAAGCAATTCTCCTGCCTCAGCCTCCCGAGTAGCTGGGAGTACAGGCGCATGCTGCCACGCCCAGCTAATTTTTATTTATTTATTTATTTATTTTTTGTATTTTAGTAGAGATGGGGTTTCACCATGTTGCCCAGGCTGATCTCAAACTACTGAGCTCAGGCAATCTGCCTGCCTAGGCCTCCCAAAGTGCTAGGATTATAGGCATGAGCCACCATGCCTGGCGTATGGTTTTCTATATATAAGACATATGACTTATATATAGATAAGTCAAAGGCAGACAATTTTACTTCTTTCTTTCTGACTTGGATGTCTTTTTTTGTTTTTCTTTTGCCTAAGTGCTCTGGCTAGAACTTCTAGTACCATGTCAAGAGTGGGCATCTTTATCTTGTTCCTAACTTTTCACCATTATAAATGATGTTACCTTTGGGCTTGTCATATATGGCCTTTATTGTTTTGAGGTCCATTACCTCTGTACCTAATTTGTTGAGAGTTTTTTAATCATGAAAAATGCTTTTTCCCCATTTATTGAAGTGATCACGATTTTTATCCTTCATTCTGTTAATGTGGTATATGACATTTATTGATTTTGATATGTTGAACCATCCTTGCATACCAGGGATAAGTCCCAGTTGATGAGAGTGTATAATTCTCTTTAATATGCTGTTGAATTTGCCAGTATTTTATTGAGTATTTTTGTATGTATGTTCATCAGGGATGTTGCTTTGTAATTTTCGTTTATTGGAATGACCTTGTCTGTCTTTGCTATCAGGGTAATGCTGGCTTCATGAGATGAATTTGAAAGTGTTATCTCTACTATTCAATTTTTTGGAAGGGTTTGAGAAGGATTAGTGTTAGCTCTTAAAATGTTTGTAGAATTTACCAATGAAGGCACCAGATACTGGGCTTTCTTTGTTGGGAATTTTTAAATTACTGATTTAATATTACTTGTTCTTTGTTCAGATTCTCTATTTCTTTATGTTCAGTTTGGGTAGACTGTATATTTCTAGGAACTTATCCATTTCTTCTAGGTCATCCAATATGTTGGCAAATAATTGTTCATAGTAGTGTTATGATCATTAAATTTGTATTTTTGTGCTATCTGTTGTAATGTCTCTTATTTCATTTATGATTTTATTTATTTGAATCATCTCTTTTTTTCATTGTTAGTATGGCTAAAGGTTTGTCAAGTTTATCATCTTACATAATCAATTATTAGTTTTATTTGTCTTTTTAATTGTTGTTCTAGTGTCTATTTTATTTATTTTTGTTCTAATCTTTATTCCTTTCTTCTGCTGTTTGGGCCTATTTTTTTTTTTTTTTCCTCTAGCTCCCTGAAGTATAAATCTGGACTGGTTTTTTTGACATCATTCTTATTTTGTAATGGAGGCATTTATTGCTGTAAACTTTTCTCTTAGCACTGCTTTTGCTGCCTCCCATAAGTTTTAATATGTTTTATGTTTCCATTGTCTCAAAATATTTTGGATTTCCCTTTTGGTTTCTTATTTGACCAACTGGCTATTCAGGAGCATGTTGCTTAAGTTATACATATTTGTGAATTTTCCAATTTTCCTCTGATTTTTAGTTTCATACCATTATGGTTGAAAAAGTTACTTGACATGATTTTCAACTTCTTTCTTTCTTTTTTTTTTGAGGTGGTGTCTCTCTCTGTCACCCAGGCTGGAGTGCAGTGGCGTGATCTTGGCTCACTGCAAGCTCTGCCTCCTGGGTTCATGTCATTCTCCTGCCTCAGCCTCCTGAGTAGCTGGGACTACCGGTGCCCACCACCAGGCCCGGCTAACTTTTTTTTTGTATTTTTAGTAGAGATGGGGTTTCACCGTGTTAGCCAGGATGGTCTCGATCTCCTGATCTTGTGATCCGCCGGCCTCACCTCCCAGAGTGCTGGGATTACAGGCTTGAGCCACTGTGCCCAGCCGAACTACAACTTCTTAAATTTGTTAAGACTTGTTTTGTGTCCTAACATATTATCTACCCTGGATAATGTTATGTGTATGCTTGAAAAGAATGTGTATTCTGCTGCTATTGGATGGAATGCTCTCTATATATCCGTTAGGTCCATTTGGCTTATAGTGTTGCCGAAGTTCATTGTTTCCTTATTGATTTTCTGTCTGGAGGAAGTAGGGGTTGTTGAAAGTGAGGTACCGAAGTTCCCTACTACTATTGCACTGCTGTCTATTTCTCTCTTCGGTCTCTTTAGTTCTGTTAATATTTGCTTTATATGTTTATTTGCTCTTATGTTGGGTGCATATATAATTGTTATATCCTCTTGATGAATGGACCCCTTTATCAATATGTAACAACATTTGCTTTCTTCTGTGAACATTTTTTACTTAAAGTCTAGTTTTTTATTCTGATATAAGTATAGCTATTCCTTCTCTCCTTTGGTTACTATTTGCATGGAATTTTTTTTTTCTGTCCTTTTACTTTCATTCTGTGTGTGTTCTTAAAGCTAATGTCAGTCTCTTAGAAACAGTTCATAGTTGGATCTTTTTTAAAAAAAAATTTCAGTTACTCTTTGTTTTTGGATTGGAGAATTTACATTGAAATTTAAAATAATTATTGATAGACGAGGACTTACTATAAGTATTTCAGTAATTGTTTTTTTCACTGTTCTGTAGTTTATTTATTTGTTCCTTTCTTCCTCTGTTGCCATCTCCTTTTGTTAATGATTTTTTTTGTGGTAGTATGTTTTGATTCCTTAGTCTTTCTCTTTTATATACCTAACACATCAGTTTTCTTTGTGGTTACCACAGGCTCACATAAAACACTTATAAGTTACAACAGTCTATTTTAAGCTGGTAACAACTGATAACAGTTCGATTGCATTAAAAAACTCTATACATTTACTTCACCCCACAATATTTTATGTTTTTGGTGTCACAATTTACAACCTTTTTCCTTTTTTAATATGATAAATCTATCTTTATTGCATTCAGACATTTTACAACTTTTTATATTGCATATCCATTAACAAATTTTGTAGCTATAATTATTTTTAATACTTTTGCCTTTTAACTTTTATACTAGAGTAAAAGTGATTTATTCACCTTCATTATAGTATTAAAGGATTCTGAATTTGATTATGTGCTTACCTTTACCAGCGAGGTTGATACTTTCATATGTTTTCACGTTGCTAATTAGTGTCCTTTTGTTTAAACTTTGAAGAACTCTTTTAACATTTCTTGTAAGGCAAATCTAGTGATGATGAACTCCCACAGCTTTTGTTTTTCTGGGAAAGAGTTTCTGTCTCCATTTCTTAAGAACACCTTTTGTTGTATTTTTAGTTGACCGCTTTTCTCTTTCAGCACTTTGAATATATATCATCCCATTCTCTCTTGAAATGCAAGGTTTCTGCTGATAAATTCATTCACAGTCTTACAGTGTTTCCCTTGTATGTGATGAGTTGCTTTTCTCTTACTACTTTCAAACTTCTTTTTTGTTTTTCATTTTTGACAATTTGATTATAATGTGTCTTGGTGGAGACATTTTTATATTCTGCCATTTGACGTTCTTTGGACTTCCTGGATCTTAGTGTTCATTTCCCTCCAAGATTTGGGAAGTTTTCTGTCTTAATTTTTAAACTAACTTTGCTTTCTCTTTGTCCCTCTTCTCCTTCTCTGCTTCTTCTAGGACTCCTATAATTTTTATATTTGTCCACATGATGTTGTTCCATAAGTCCTGTAGACTTTCTTTATTCTTTTTCATTCTTGTTTTATTTTTATTCCTCTAATTTTAAATAACCTGTCTTTGAGTTCACTGATTATTTTTTCTGCTTGATTGAGTCTGCCATTGAAGCTCTTAGTTGAATTTTTCAGTTCAGGTGTTGTATTCTTCATTTCCAGAATTTATGTTTGGTTCTTTTTAAAGGTGTGTATCTTTTTGTTAAACCTCTAACTTTGCTTATGCATTGTTTCCCTTATGTAATTTAGTTTTCTATCATTTTTTTCTGTTGTGGCTCACTGAGTTTTATTAAAGATAATTACTTTGAATTCTTTGTTGGGCAATTCATAGGTATCCATTTTTTTTAAGATCAGTCTCTGGAGCTTTATTTTGTTCTTTTGGTAGTATTGCATGTTTTTGATTCTTTGTTTTCCTAGAAGCATTGTGTTGTTTCTTTGCATTTGAATAAGGAGTCACCTCTTCCAGCCTTTACTGATTGGCTTCAAGAGAGGAAGACCTTCACCAGTGAGCTTGTCACTGATGAGACCTTTGTTAGTGAGACTCTCTACATTTTGGAGGTCTTGAGACCTTATCAATGGATGCCCATACTTTACTGCTCTTGTTCCTTCTTATAGGAGAAGTCTTAGCATTGTGTGCCTTTTTCTGATCCCACAATGCCAGGCCTGGAATGAAGGCCTCCTATTTATTTTCCCTAGTGCAGTGACCTGATGTGTTCAGATCACACACATTATCTCAATCTAGCAGAGTTGGATTGGCTGCTAAGATCTGCACCTACTGTTGAGATGTGTGTGCTATCTGCAAGGGGTTCATGTGCATCATTGTGGGGACCTATAGGAGACCGTGCTTGGGGATGTGTGGGGCACAGGCCATTGGGGGAGTATGATGTGCTAGTGGTATGGGTCAACTGGTTGCAAGGGTCCACAGGAGAGTCATTTTGAGGAATTTGTCAGTGAGTCTCTTAGTGGAGTTTGCTAGCTGATTGGCAGGATCCATGGCTGGCTGTTGTGATCTGTGCACTGGTTGCAGTGAGCCCCTGCCCCTTTGCCATGCTCTCAGCTATCCCCAGATGATGCTGTTGTACTGATCACTTCAGTATTCTGGGTGAACAAGACAGAAGTGGGCTAGACAGCATCCCACAAGGCTGGGGAAGGTGGGTGCTCACTTTGCTCTTTGTTTCCCCTGTGGGAGAAATTCTGTGCCAAGGAGGCTTCTCTTGGTACTGAGCTGTGCCACCTTGGGGGAGGGGTGATGTGGGTAATGTGAAATTGCTTTTCACCCTTTTTAATGCATCCACTCTCAGATTTTTTTGCTTTATCAAGCTGCTAGAAACTTAGCTAGACTCTAGGGTTCTCACAAAGTTATTTTTGTTTGTGGATAGTTGCCAAAATTGGTGTTTTTGTGGTAGTATGGGGGCTGGCATTTGCTATTCTGCCATCTTGCTTACATCCCTCCCTCTTTTTAAAAGGATTTTTTAAAAAGATGTTCATAAAAATTTGGTCTGTAGTTTTTTCATAATGTTCTTAGGTTTTTAGGCTATTGTTATTTTGGCCTCAAAATAGATTGAGAAGGTTAATCCTTTTCTGTTCTCTGGAAGAATGTGAGCTTTGTGTTATTTTTAAACAAATATTTGGAAGAATTCACTAGTGAAGCTCTCTGGGCTTGGAGATTTCTTTATAGAAAGGTTTTAATAAGAGCTTCAATTTATTTTATAGACAAAGTAGAATTCAGATTTTTAACATTTTCTTGATTTGATATTTCATTTTAAAGAAATTATATTCTATAATTTAATTTTTCAGATTAGTGAGAAGTTGTTTATGATGTTTTTCTACATCTTTAATATATGTGTGATCTGTACTCATATCCTTCCTTTCCCTGCCTGATATTGTCAGTTTGTATTTTCTTTTCTTTTGCTTTTTGTCTTGCCTTGAGTTTGTCACTTTTATTAATCTTTTTAAAGAATAAACTTTTGGCTTTGTCTATTGTGCATTTTATTTCCATTCCATTGATATTTTCTCTTTTAAAAAATTATTTTCTTTTTAAAAAACTTTCCTTGTATTTGATTTTCTGTTCCTTTTCTAGCTTATGACGATAATCCATTTAAGGCTATACCTTCTTTCTAAGCACTAGATTTAGCTGCATCTCACAAATGATGGTTTATCATATCTGAATTATTCAGTTCAAGCTATTTTCACATTTCTGTTGTGATTTATTCTTTGATTATTTTCATAGTAGAAGCATTCAATTTCCAAGCAGTTGAGGATTTTCTGTTAAATGTTTCTTATTGGTTTCTTGCTTAATTACACTGTATTTAGAGAATATTTTTTGAATGACTATAATTAAACTTTTTTGAAGTTTGCTTTATGACCTGGCATACATAGTCAGTTTTGGTAAATGTTTCAAGTGCTTTTGAAATACATTTTAAAATTATCTTTGTTGGTGCGGTGTTGTATACATGGTCGAATTTGTGAACTGCATCATTTAGCCCTAATGATTTGATGTTTGGGTCAGTGGTAGGGGTGGATTTTGGTTGTTTTATAAGCTACTGATAGTGCTAAGTCTCCAATATATTTGTGGGTTTGTTCATTTCTCCCTTTAGCAGTCAATTTTTGCTTTACATGTTTTGAAATTCTGTTAATGAGTACACACCAATAGAGAATTCTTATTTTTTCATAAGGGATCATTGCTTTTATACTTATGAGGTGTTCTTTTAAAAAATATCTGGTAATATTTCTTGCCTTACAGTCTAGATTTTCTTATATTAGTATCGTTTTATCAGTCTTTTAAAAAGTTTTTTTCATGGTAAGTCTTTTTATGTTAAAACATATTTTTCAAGTCTTTTATGTCTCTATATTTAAAGCATTTCTCCTGTAGGTAAACAAGTTTACTGTTTAGGTTTCTAACATCCACTCTGATAATTTTGTTTTTTTAATTTGAGTATTTAACTCCTTCACATTTAATAAAATTGATGACCTTTGTTCATATTTGTCGCCTACTCTTTGTCTTCTACTTGATACACTCTTTTGACCTGATATTTATCTATTTTTTACTGGCCTTTGTGTTTACTATAATGATTAGACATGTCTATCCTTTCTTTATAATTATAGGAAACAATTTGTTGCTTAATTTCCTTCTTTTTCCTTAGAAAATGTCAATTTAATTTTCCTTGTCATCTTTTGTATTATTATTGATATGGATATTAATTCTAGACATAAATATAACTCAGGATCCAATATTATTATATATCAGTATTGATTTATGTTTACCCACATGTTTGCCTTTGTTGTTTTCATTTCTTTTTGCATTTCTGTGTTCTGTTGGGGATCATTTTTCTTCTACCTGAAGAACTCTCTTCTCTCCTCTCCACCATCCATATTCCTTCTTTCTCTCCTTCTCCTCCTCCTCCTCCTTTTTTCTTCTCTCCTCCTCCCCCTCCTCCTCTTTCTCCTCCATCTTCTTCTTCTTTTAGTATGATTGTTAAAGTTTTTATTTGTTCAAAAACATCTTCATTTCAATTTTTATTTTTAGAGAATATATTCATTGTTATAAAATTCTTGGCGAGGACTTGGGGTTTTTTTTGGTTTGCTTTAAAACACTTTAACAAGGCCATTCTATTGTCTTATGGCTTTCATTGTTCCTGTTAGAAGTCAGCTCTATGTCTTATTGTTGCTCATTGAAAGTAATGTATTCCCTTCTCCTTCCTCTCCATCCCATAGTACTTTTAAGATTTTTTGCTTTGTGTTTATGTTAGTACTCTTATTAGCATATGCTTATATTTGGATTTCTTTATTGTTATCTTACTTAGGGTTTATAGAGCTTCTTTCATTTAAGTAAACTAGTCATTGAACTTAAACATATATCTGTAAAAGTGCATCAAATATACGTGTTCAGTTTAGTGAGTTTTCACAAAGTAAATACATCTGTGTGTCCAGCAACTATATTAAAAACAGAACATTCCGAGTACTTTAGAAACCCTTTCTTAGTTACTATTTTCTATAGATACTATTTTCTTTCTTTCTTTTTTTTTTTTGAAATGGAGTCTCGCTCTGTTGCCCAGGCTGGAGTGCAGTGGCGTGACCTCGGCTCACTGCAAGTTCTGCCTCCCAGGTTCACGCCATTCTCCCGCCTCAGCTTCCCGAGTATTTGGGACTACAGGCATCCGCCACCATGCCCGGCTAATTTTTGTTTTGTTTTGTTTTGTTTTCTTTTGTTTTTGTATTTTTAGTAGAGACGGGGTTTCACCATATTAGCCAGAATGGTCTTGATCTCCTGACTTCATGATCCGCCCGCCTTGGCCTTGCTGGGATTACAGGTGTGAGCCACCGTGCCCAGCCCTATAGATACTATTTTCTAAAGGTAATAGCTGTCTTGACTTCCCATGCTTTAGGTTAATTTTGCCTGTTATTGAACTTTATATAAATAGAGTTGTATGGTATGCGTCCCTTCAAGTCAACATAATGTTTGTGGTATTTATCCATGTAGATACATGTAGTTCTAGTTTGTTTATTCTCATTACTATACATTGCTTTTCATTCTGTTTAATGACTGTATCATAATTTATCCATTCTTCTCTTGATGAACATTTTGTTATTATAAGTACACTGCGAACATTCCTATGTGTCTTTTGTTTGATACTTGTATGCATTTCCATACTAGGAATGTTGGTGAGAGTCTATTGTTTGTTGGTGTTTTTCTCAGTTTTGGAAATTTTTTTGGCATTTTTCCCTTCAAAGATCAATTCTATAGTTTTCTCTTTTTTTTTTTCCTTTTTGGGATCCCAATTACATTTTATGTCTTTTTATTGTGACCTATATATTTTATGTTCCTTTTCTGTCCTTTTTATTCTTCCTCTCTGTTTAGTTTGGATATGTTCTACTGACTTCTTATTCAAATTACCGCAATGTCAGTCTGACGTTAAACCCATCTATCAATGAGTTTCAGATATTGTATTTTCCAGTTCTAGAATTTCCATTTGGTTCTTTTTACATATTCCAGATATCTGGTGAAGTATACTATCTTTCATTAATTTAATTTAATTTTCTTTAATTTTCTCGAACATAATTATTTTAAGGTCTTTGGTATTAGCTCTAATATCTGAATCACCTATGGGTCTATTCTAGTTTTAGGTCATATTATCTTACGTCTTACTATGCCTAGTAATTTTTTATTGAATGCTAGGCTTTGAGTATAAAAAGTTATAGAGGTTGTAAATGTTACAAATTGATATTATTTTCCTCTAGAGAGGGTTCACCCTGTTTTCTGCAAGGCAGATGAACTGGGGGATGTATCACCTTAATCTAGCTGAGGTGAAGTTAGGTTACAGTTTCTGTAAGCCTCAGTCTATCTCTGGTTGGACCTTATTCCTCAAGCATTCCCATCCACAAATTTACTGAGAATTCTTTTGCGTTCACTTCCTCTCCTTGTTGAGTTTTCAGTGTTGATCTTTAGTCTTCACAGTACTATGTGACTGGTAGAAAAACTCTACTTTGCATTATAATGTTTATGGCTTAGATTTTTTGCTTACCTTGCTGAATATCAGAGTAATACTGTTCATGTGTTTGAGAGTCTTCAAGTCTCCAATTCTGATCCTCTGGCCTTCTAAGATCACGTAAGCTCTGCCATGGTCCTTTACCTGTGTAAACATAACCAGGAAAAATGTCATATATTGACAACTTACCTCTCTGAGTTTCTCCTGGTTTTTTTTTTGGTTTTGGGTAATCTTACACTTTCTAGTTCTTATTTCTTTCATAGCTCTCCAATGCCTTTATTAGTTTAGTATTTTATGTAGTCTCTTTTGTCATTCAAGAAAGTATTGGTTAGTCTGCCTGAAAGTATTACATCCTACTCAGATGCCCTCAAAGAATGTTTATTTGCAAACTTAAACAGTTTTTAGAAGCACTTGACATCATAGGGCTGGCCTGTGACTACTTGTGACCTTTCTTTTGAGCCGTTAGCTACTAGATTTGATTTAATACATGAATTAAGGAATTAAGGAGTGACTACATACAGCTTGTATTAGTCCGTTTTCATACTGCTATAAAGATACTACCTGAGACTGGGTAATTTATAAACAAACGAGGTTTAATCGACTCACGGTTCCTCATGGCTGGGGAGGCCTCAGGAGACTTAAAATCCTGGCGGAAGGAGAAGCAGGCACCTTCTTCACAAGATGGCAGAAGAGAGTGTGAGCGTGTGAAGGAGGAATTGTCAGATGCTTATAAAACCATCAGATCTCGTGAAAATTCACTCACTATCAGAACAGCATGGGGGAAACTGCCCCCATGATCCAATCACCTCCCACCAGGTCCCTCCCTTGACATGTGGAGGATTAGGAAGATTACAATTCGAGATGAGATTTGGGTGGGAACACAGAGCCAAACCATATCACAGTTGTTCGAAGAATAACCCAGATTTGATAGGTGATCTTTAATGCATATCATTAGAGCAAAGAAGCATGCATTATTTTTAGTTTGTCAATTGATTTTAGAGTAGTCATGACAATCTAATACCCATAAAATTAGTGTGCTGTGATAGCATATTATTTTTATCTCTAAAAGAGCAATTGAGGCCAGGCGCAGTGGCTTACGCCTTTAATCCCAGCACTTTGGGAGGCTGAGGCGGGCGGATCACCTGAGGTCAGGAGTTCGAGACCAGGCTGGCCAATGTGGTGAAACCCTGTCTCTACTAAAAATGCAAAAATTAGCTGGGCGTGGTGGCGGGTGCCTGTAATCCCAGCTGCTCGGGAGGCTGAGTAGGACAATTGCTTTAACCTAGGAGATGGAGGTTGCAGTGAGCCGAGATTGTGCCACTGCACTGCAGCCTGTGTGACAGAGCAAGACTCCATCTCAAAAAGTAAAAAATAAAAATAAAAAAAAAAGAGAGCAATTGATTTCTGAGACCCTTGATACCTTAGAAAGACAAATTTTGGAGAGACAAAGGTAAACCATTAATGGTTCAAGAGAGGTCTTGGTACATGCTTTTCTTAGTGTTGCTAGAGTTATATTTTTCTTTCAGTGATTTTGGACATGTATAAAGGGGACATTTCAGAAATATGTTTAATGATCTTATTTAAATCCAGACACAGATTTGACAGAGGAAAGATAAAAATACATAATTATCAACAGAGATTTAAAATTACATGGGCAATATGGTAAGGAAATCAGCTCATATCTTTTTGGGAATCACAAAGAAATCTCCTTACCCCCAAACAAACTATATCTTTCATAAACTAGAAGGTAGATTTGCTATGTATGACATTCCTGTAAAAATTACTGTGTTTCCTCCACTAAACTACTGCCTGTAAGCTACTTCATTATTTTAAGGACCACTAGTAAGAAAAAACAATGACAGTTAAACAATTATATTTTGATGTTTTTAATCATGAAGAATGTATGTTCCTTTTTGAAGGAACTCCCCTTTACTTTTAAAACATATTTTATCATCATTTTGTACATATTTAAGAGAAAATTATTAGTCTAATAAACTGGATTTAAAAAAAAAAAGTTATCACCTTCTGAGTCTAAGTACTGAATCACTTTTGACTCAGAGTCATTGATGCCTGTGTTTTCCTGTACAGTATCACCCTTTGTGCCCTTGGGGGTGTTAATGTTGAATCATTTCTTAGGAGGGTGTTATAATATTGTCTCTGGGTTTTTCTTCCAAGCTATTGACATGCACTCTGCATGTGATGATATCACCAGATAGTTTACCTGACAACAACTGGGACTCCTGTTCCTTTTTCAAGTGGTCTTAAGTCATCCTTTGTTGACCTAAGCATCAAAAGGTTACAGATGTTCCGTCAAGCTGCCAAGAGGCACAGCCAAACCTGTGCTTAGGCAGGCAGTGATGACTACATAAGACCCACTACCTGTTTAGCAGCACTGCAAGACTATCTTGATTTCACATGTGTCAAAATGTATAGAATGTGCTTTCTCAATCAAATATGGCATTGTTTGGAATGCTTTATGGCCACTTAATATCTGGCTACTTCATACAGATGTGTTCTATATTTCTGGATAGAACATAGATAGCACAGATATATGTAACTTCCTGCAGAGAGAATGGAGAAAAAGAATGAGTTTAGTGCACTTACTGGCATTAATATTTGATATTCAAGGGTTATGGGGAAGATCATTGTAACATTATTGAGTGACTAGGAACATAAAGAGACACAGAGACCTTGAAAGTTGATGACAGAAAAAAGATGTCTTGTTTCCATTGATTTGCCGGAGAGACGCTTGTGGTTGTTCTCTTATGGCTGGAGCTATGCTCCCAGTTATGTAAACACATATGTGTACATCTCTTCCCACCACACCTGCATCCTGCTTCTCCACACTAATCTTGTTCATAAACAATTAGGTGTTTTTTATTTTTTCGTTTAGATGGAGTCTCACTTTGTCGCCAGGCTGGAGTGCAGTGGCGCAATCTTGGCTCACTGCAACCTCCACCTCCGGGGTTCAAGCGATTCTTCTACTTCAGCCTCCTGAGTAGCTGGGACTACAGGCATGCGCCACCACGCCCGGCTAATTTTTGTATTGTTAGTAGAGACGGGGTTTCACCCTGTTGGCCAGGATGGTTTCAATCTCTTGACCTCGTGATCTGCCCACCTCAGTCTCCCAAAGTGCTGGGATTACAGACATGAGCCACCATGCCCGGCCCAATTAGGTGTTTCTTTTTGTTTTTGTTTTTGTTTTTGTTTTTTTGGCACCAAAACCTTATCTCTTTTTGCTTTTTTGTTTTCTAAAACCCATTCATTATCATTATTATTGATTTCTACCTTTGAAAGTTTTGATACTTTTATTTTGTGGCAGCTCTTAATTTTCCTAAAATTTTAAATGCCATATTTTATTTTTACATTTTAACTGATTAAAAAGAATTTTGTTTTAACTTGTTTATAATTTTTGAGGTCTTTTAAGGTAGTTGGAAGAACTCTTAAGACATTACAGAATGCAAATGGCATTCACAAAGTAGGGTGTAGTTAATGAGTTAGAGTGACATTGGGATTACAATCCCAATCTTTCTCAGGGTTTTAAATTGGAGAACTATTTAGAGAGCATCTATTCTCATGCTGTTGCCGCTGCTACTCTACTGCTGCTTTCTAGCTTTCAAAATTTTTATGAGTCTGGATTCTTCTAGTTGCAAAGAACAGAAATGGCTGAACCAGAAAGGGAAGTTATTAGCTCACAAGACTGAGCAGTACTGGGGTGGAGTTGGACCAGTCATGGCTGACTCCAGTGGCTAGTCGCTCCCAACACTTGTCCCACCTTCCTCTGCATTGTCTTTGGTCTGAATGGACCTTTCTTTTATGTAGCAGCCCCTGCAGATCTAGGCTTACGTTCTATGAACCTAACAGTCCTAGATAAAGAGGTTCTTCTGCATAGTATTTCTGATAAGAATCCTAGAATTGAATCTCTTTGGTTTTGATTAGGTTATATATCCATCCCTGAACCAATGACTATGGCCAGGAGGGTGAATTTTATTGAATTGGTCCTTTCTAAGTTACCTGCCTACCCTGGAACCACGTGACTCAGAATGAAGCTCCTCAAACTAAAAATCAGGTAGCTGGACAAAGAAAAAGGATGTGGGGCTGGCTAAACCAATAGGTTCTTCTTAACACATTGTATGCTCTGAGCAGAAGCCCAGTGGTCTTCAGAACATGCAAATGATTTGACTTATCTTAACCAAGAGAATAGTTAAAACTACAATAGGGAATCCGAATTAGATTCAGCTCTGACTCGCTCAGGGCTTGTCGGGTAACATTATTTCCCTGCTTTCAAATTATGTCAGTTCAAGCCTGAAGGGTGAGAAGCTGATGACATGATATGAAGGCAGAATTTCAAGGTGGCAAAAGTCCTTTCCTGGGAGTCAGGAGTCCTGAGTGCTATTTTCAGCTCTGAGAACATAGGCCAGTGATTTTTCTGCTGGATTGTGAGCTCCTGGAGGTCAGGGACTGTGCTTAATCTTGCTTTTTACATTATTTCCTCCCTTTTTGTTTTTAAATCTCGCCTTGTCAATGTACTGTTGGATATATATTATCTTAATTTATCCTCCATGTATCTTCTGCTTGATAATTTTTAGTGCTTGATCTTCCTGTGATTTATTTTGGGTGATTGCCTCCAATATACCAGTTTTCACTTCTAAAAAGTAAACTTATTTGACATACCCACAGATGCTTTCATACTGTATTATGCATTTTATTTCCAGATTTTGTGTTTACTTCTTTTTCAAATTTGCTCTTTTTAAAACAAAAAAAATTGAACAATGTTTTGTTCTTATCTTACCAAGTCTGTTTTTTTCACATATTTCATCAAGAGTTTATACATACTTGATTGTAACTTCCTCTAGGCTTTTTCTATTATGAAGACTTCTAGGGTATTCATGCTTCTGTTTGTTGCTTCTTATGACACTTAGGTTGGTGAGTTTCCTTGTGGGCTTTCTAGTTTTAGTCGAAGAGTTTATCTTCAGTGAGACTTTTTTTTCATACTAGTTTTGAGAGCATCCCAGGTTGTTGAGGTATTGCTATGGGGCAGTTTTACTATAATTGATTTGAGCTTTCTGCATTGCTGGGTGGGGGGAATTGGACCTCCACACCTGTGTTTAGTACAAGCTTGGATCTCTGATCTCTAAGTGACTCTTGTTTCAACAGTGTTTTAGTGGAGTGGTCCTCCTCTGTGATACTGCCTAAGCCAGCGAGTGAAGGTTTATTAGTCCTTAATCAAAGATAGGACAACCTTTTGGATGATGGAGACACTTTCTAGCTCAAACCCATGCATTTAGCTTATGGCTTCAGTTTCTATCCCCCGATAGGAATGAAAAACAAAGCACTTAATATGTGTATCTGATTTAGTTCCTCAGTTGTTTTTTGTTTGTTTCTGACATTTCTGTTTTTTAATAATCCAGAACTCAGTTGTGTGATATAAATAACTTTACTGTATTTTCCCAATATTTCTTTTTTTCTCTGCATCTGCTCAGTTGACCTCTTGACCAGAAGTTACTTATTTTATATTTCTGTAGCCCCTAGTGTCTTGTGTTGCACAAAGTGGAAAATAATTAGATATAGATTTACAACATTTAAAATGTGTTTTAATGTTTAGTAACTGCAAAAATAGTTTTTCTAGTTAGAGAGAAGAATTATAAGGCTAATAAGAAACCAGGTCTGCTACATAGAAAGAAAGAAGCTTGAGTCTGTTTTATTGTCATATAAAGTGTTTGTAGTAGAAGTTTTAAAACACTTTCACAATAGATGCATACTCTGGGAGGTAGAATCTTGACCCTCAAAGATGTCGGTATCCTGCTCCTTGGAACCTGTGAATATGTTATGTTGTATGGAAAGGTGGAAATAAGGTTGCCAGTGAAATTAAGGTTGCTGATCAGTTGACTTTAAGGGAGATATTCTGGATTTTCAGGTGGAGCCATGTAGTCGCATACTTACTTTAAATGTGGAAGAGGGAAGCAGAAGAATCCGTGTCTGGGTGATATATCCTGAGAAGACTTGATAAGCCAATGCTGGCTTTGAAGACGGAGGAAGGGGTCATGAGCCAAGGAATGCTGGAAGCATCTGGAAGCTGTGAAAGGCAAGAAAATAGATTCTCTTCTAGAGCCTCTGGACACACCCTTGGCAAAACCTTGATATTTAGCCTAATGGGATCTATTTAGGACTTTTGACCTCCTTAACTGTAAGATAATAAATTTGTGTTGTTTCAGGCCACCAAGTTGGGGTAAGTTGTTACAGCAGCAATAGGAAATTAATTCATATACTCTGTGACCTGCGAGTTCCACTCCTAGGTATGGACTTAACAGAAATGTACTGAATGTATGTTTTAGCAAAATAAGTATAGTAGAATGTTTGAGTAGCATTTTTTGTAATATCCCAAAGCTGGAAATTACTCAAATACTCATCAGCAACCAAATGGATAAATGTGTTTTACACACTCTACAATACAAGAGTAACATCTGCATACAACAGTATGGATGGGTGTCGCAAACATTATGTTAGTAAAAGAAATGAGACACAGAAAACCATGCATACTGATACGATTTGAATGTCTGTTCCCTCCATAACTCGTGTCGAAACTTAATCCCTAATATGGCAATATTGAGAGATGCACAGCCTTTAAAAGGTAAGAGCCTTGAATGGATTAATCCATTTGTGGAGTAACAGATCAATGGGTAAATGGATTAATGGGTTATCATGGGAGCGGAAGTGGTGGCTTCATAAGAAGAGGAAGGAGACATGAGCCAACGTGCTCAGCTCCCTCACCATGTGACACCTGTGGGCCTTGGGACTCTGTAGAGAGTTGCCACTTCAAGAAGGCCCTCACCAGATGTGTCCCATTCAACCTTGAACTTCTCAGCCTCCATAAGTGTAAGAAATAAATTCTTTTTATTTATAAATTCTTTTTATTTGAAAATTAGTTTCATGTGTTACGTTATAAGCAACAGAAAATGGACAAAGACAAATACTCTGTAATTCCATTTGTAGAGTGCATAAAAAGAAACAGAAGGCCGGGCGCGGTGGCTCATGTAATCCCGGAAGGCCTCCGAGCACTTTGGGAGGCTGAGGTAGGCAGATCATGAGGTCAGGAGATCGAGACCATCCTGGCTAACACGGTGAAACCCCGTCTCTACTAAAAATACTAAAAATTAGCCAGGCATGGTGGCAGGCGCCTGTAGTCCCAGCAACTCGGGAGGCTGAGGCAGGAGAATGGCATGAACCCGGGAGGCGGAGCTTGCAGTGAGCCGAAATCAACCCCCTGCCCCCCGGGGAAAAAAAAAAGAGCAACCCCTCCCAAAAAAAAAAAAAAAAAAAAGAAAGAAAAAAGAAAAGAAACAGAAGTCATCTATTGTGTTAGAAGATGGGACAACCATCAAGATTTGCCTTGATTGAAGTAGTGACCAAGGGGTACACATTCGTATGTTCTGTTTCTTGATTGGGATGCTAGTTACATGTGTTCAGTGCATGAAAATTTATTGAGCCGTGCCCTAAGCTGTTATGCATTTTTCTGCATGTATGTTACACTTCAATGTTTAAAAAGAATATATTCCCAAACATCGTCCCATTTTCCAGCAGAGCCCTGCAGTGTATTCAGTGTGGGTGAGGCTGTGATTTGCCTTGGTCTCCGTGCCAGCTAAGCTGGAGAGTCAGATCTAGAACTTGTGTGACTGGATGACTTTTCCACTACTTCATTCTGACTTCTCGCCTATCACTGTATCAGATTAGAGAAAGTTTCCGTGGTACTAGTTTATTGATTTGCTGAATGAAAATTCTAATTAATAAATTCACAAAGATCTAATGCTATCCTGAAATGCTCCTAGTAGAGACATGTTCTAGCAACAAAATAGCTTGATTTTATTTCTGCATATAGTGTGTTTTCATGTCATTTAATGTAGTATGTCATTTTGGCAGCAGTGCTGGTTGTCATGATTCAAGTGCCAGTGTGTTAAAGATATTCCTGGAAGGCAATTTATTTTAACAGTACTTAGTGGTGTGATATTAGGAACATTCAATTTTGGCGAGGTTTCAGAGAGGCATTTGTCGGGAAATCTGTTATAATGAGTATAGTCTGTCCTTCTCAATAAGCTATGAAGTAGTCTATTGTCTAAAATTTAGATTCCGGTTCTAGCTCTGCTACCAGCTAGTTACATGAGCTTAAGCAAGTCATTTATTTACACACATTCCCACTACCTGACAGTCAAATAAATATGTTAATATTACCCCTATGCATGAAACACATGCTTTGCCACTATAATGCAGCCAGGGGCAGCAGCAATATGCTTTTAGAAATGGAGCCATTAGGTAAGGTGTTAAATTTTGGAGACAGACAAATTTCAGCTTTGCTGTTACTGGCAGTGTCGCCTTGAGCTACTTCAGTGTAAAGGGGCCATTGCCAAGCTGCCCCCATGTGCTTGGCACACAGTAAAAACTTACTTAATACATGCAGTTACAGGGATGATGATAATTATGATTTGTTAAATGTCTTCATTGTTTTCTAAGGTTCTGAGCAAATGATTGCTGTTGAGGGAGTACGTAATGTGGTTACTTGGTGATGATATTCAGGGGCAAATGTGACCTCTAAAGAAGTAAATATGAGAACATATAAAATTCCTCCTATATGCTACCCCTAATGTTGAATTTTTGTTTTAAATATTCAAATATGTAGTGAAGTGTAGAGAGTAAGAAAATGAACCACTCTACGCTGGCTGTCCAGATTTAATCATCTCAGTATTTTGCCACACTTGCTTCTGCTGTTTGAAAGAAACAAAGCATTGCAATTACACTGGAAGTCTCCTGTCCCCAAACCTGTGTATCTTCACCCCTCCTGAGACATAAGTGCTGTGCTGTCGGTTTCATTTTCAGCAGTGTTGTTGCATTTTAACCTGATGTGTGTGTGTGTGTGTATATCTGAAAGCAAACATTACATAAATGATGTATGGTATGTATCATCCTGCACCCTGTTCTTTTGATTCAAATATATTTTATAGAGTTATCTGTGATAGAATATATATCACTGTAACTCATTTAAGTGCTGTATAATATTCCATTTTTAAATATATCACAATTTATTTGTTCATTTTCCTATTGATGGGTGTTTGGGTATTATCATGTATTTCTTGTTACAGACAAAAGCCACGATAAACATTGTACCTTTTGCACATGTGCTAGAGGTTTTCTATCTATCTAGAAACAGCCATGTTCTAGGCATGCATAGTTCCAGCCTTACTCAGCTTTATTAGATATTCCCAAGTGCTTCATCAAGTAGGTGTACCAATTTTCACCTCCTCAGCAGGATGTGAGAACTCCTGGTGCTTGCATCACACTCAATTCAACACTTGGTGAGCCTTACTTTTACCAGTCATATTCCTGGGTAGAGGAGGATATTTACGTTTAATATGCATTTCCCTGCTTTCTAGTAATAGTGTGTTTCTTTTCCTGTATTTATTATTTTTCCTTTTTCTAAGTGTTGCCTGTATTCTTTTACAGTTATTTTGCCCGGTACATAACTGAAAGATCATGTATTGTAGCTATTACAGTTAGATCAGTGTCATTGGGAGGAGTAGACAAATTAATGCACATACAATGTTTAATGTACTCTCTGTCCTATAGTAAGAAGAAGTTAATATTGCTGACGCCCCTGGAATGCCCAATAATGACATCAACAATAAATATACTTATCAGTGGAACAGAACTTCAGACCTGGGCAACCATTCTACATTCCTCTTACATTGTAGCCGTGCAGTTGGATATGAAAAGTAAGCTCCAGTAGATGATGACATCTCATAGCCCAGAGTGGGAAGCAGCCTTTCCTCCCCTACTCATTATCCATCTCTCTTGCTCATAGAACGCTGCTTTCCTTTAGGGGAATGATGAGAGAGGACTTAGGGTTTTCCAGGAGGCAGATCCTCCATTTCCCCATTGCTTTGTCCAAGAGTGCAGGAAGAAGATCTAAGACTGGTCAATTGGATGCTCTTTCCCAGGACTTCAGCTTGAGAGAGCGAGACTCTAGCAAGAAGGGAACAGGTATCAGTTCACTGATTCCAGGGGCGTCAGCAGTGAAAGAAATGGGGTGCCTTGCTGATCAGGCTGGTTTAGCCATGGGATGTTTGGTCTGCCATCTGCTTTCTTGACCCCTTTGTTTCTGTCTGCTCTTGAGTCTCCAAAGGTCATTATAGCACACAGTATGCTTTTGTGTCCATAGCTTGGCTCCCGCTTATAAGTGAGAACGTGTGGTATTTGGTTTTCCATTCCTGAGTTATGTCACTTAGAATAATGTCCTACAGCTCCATCCAAGTTGCTGCAAAAGACATTAGCTCATTCATTTTTATGGCTGAGTGGTATTCCATGGTGTATATATACCACATTTTATTTATTCACCCACTGAACAATGGTACTTAGGTTGGTTCCATATCTTTGCAATTGTGAATCGTGCTTCAATAAACAGTGTATATGTCTTTTTGATATGACTTCTTTTCCTTTGAGTAGATACCCAGTAGTGGGATTGCTGAATTGAATAGTAGATCTTTTAGTTTTTTTAAGAACTCTCCAGTGTTGTCCATAGAGGTTGTATTAGCTTACATTTCTGCAAGCAGTGTATAAATGTCCTCTTTTCGCCACATCCACACCAACATCTATTGTTTTATGATTTTTTTAAATAATAGCCATTCTTGTAGGAGTAAGGTGATATCTCACCGTGGTTTTAATTTGCATTTTCCTGATGATTAATGTTGTTGAGCACTTTTTCATATGTTTGTTGGCTGCCTTTTGAGAAATGTCTAATCACGTCATCTGCCCAGTTTTTGATGGGATTATTTGTTTTTTTCTTGCTGACTTGTTTGTGTTCCTTGTAGATTCTGGATATTAGTCCTTTGTTGGATGCATAGTTTGCAAATATCTTCTTCTATTCTGTGGGTTGTCTGTTTATTCTGTTGATTATGCCTTTTGCTGTACAGAAGCTTTTTTTGCTTAATTAGGTCCTATTTATTTATTTTTGTTTTTGTTACATTTGCTTTTGGGGTTGTAGTCGTAAATTTTCTGCCTAGGCCAGTGTCTGCAAAAGATTTTCCAGGTTATGTTGTAGAATTTTCACAGCTTCAGGTTGTAGACTTAAGTCTTTGGTTATCTTTAGCTGATTTTTGTGTAAGGTGAGAGAGAGGGATCCTGTTTTGTTCTTCTACATGTGGCTATCCAGTTTTCTCAGCACCATTTATTAAATAGGGTGGCCCTTCCCCAGTTATGTTTTTGTATCCTTTGTTGGTTGTATTTGGCTTTATTTCTGGGTTCTCTATACTGTTACATTGGTCCGCATGCCTATTTTTATACCAGTACCATGCTGTTTGGGTAACTATAGCCTTTTAGTACAATTTGAAGTTCAGTAATGTGATACCTCTGGATTTATTATTTTTGCTTAGGGTTGCTTTGGTTATTTGGCCCCATTTTTGGTTTCATGTGAATTTTAGGATTGTTTTTACTAATTCTGTGAAAAATAATGTTGGTATTTAGGTAGGAATTACATTGAATTTGTAGAGTGTTTTGAGCAGTATGGTCATTTTTATGATATTGATCCTTCCAATTCATGAACATGGGATGTATTTCCATTTGTGTCATCTGTGATTTCTTTCAGCAGTGTTTTGTAATTCTCTTCATAGAGATCGTTCATCTCCTTGGTTGTGTGCAGCTATTGTAAAGGGGTTCGAGTTCCTGATTTGATTCTGCTTCGTCGTTGTTGGTGTATAGCAGTGCTATTGACTTACATACCTTGATTTTGTAACCTGAGACTTTACTGCATTAATATATCAAATCTAGGAGACTTTTGGAGAAGTCTTTAGGGTTTTTTTAGATACACAGTCATTTGTTTTGATTTTGTCTCTTCCAATTTGGATGCTCTTTATTTCTTCCTCTTGACTGATTGCTCTGGCTATGATTCCAATACTCTGTTGAGTAGAAGGGATGAAAGCGGGCATCCTTGTTTTATTTCTCAAGGATGAATGCTTTCAACTTTTCCCCATTTAGTATGATGTTGTCTGTAAATTTGTCATACATGGCTCTTGTTATTTTGAGGTGTGTCCATTCTACGTCTAGTTTGTTGAGGGTTTTTATCATAAAGGGATACTGGAGTTTTTGCAGTTTGTTTTTTCTACCTATATTGAAATGATCATATGGCTTTTGTTTTTAATTCTGTTTATGTCATATATTACATTTATTAACTTTCATGTGTTAAACCATCCCTCCATTTCTGGAAGAAAACCCACTTGTTCATGGTGTATTATCTTTTGACATGCTGTTAGATTTGGTTAGCTAGTGTTTTGTTGAGGATGTTTGCATCTGTGTTCATCAGGGATATTGATCTGCAGTTTTCTTTTCCTTTATTTATTTATTTTTTTGATATGTCCTTTCCTGGTTTTGGTATCAGTGTTACTGGCTTCCTAGAATGAGTTAGGAAGGATTTCCTCTTTCTCAGTCTTTCAGAATAGTTTCAGTGGGATTGGCACCAGTTCTTCAAACATCTGGTAAAATTCAGCTGTGAATTCATCTGGCTCTGTGCTTTTTTTGTTGACATTTTAAATATTACTGATTCAAACTCATTGCTTGTTATTGGTCTGTTCAGGGTTTCTATTTCTTCCTGATTTAATCTAGGAGGTTGTATGTTTCTAGGAATTTATCCATTTCCTCTAAATTTTCTAGTTTGTGTGCACAGAGGTGTTAATATAGTCTCAAATGATTTTATATATTTCTATGGTTTTTGTTGTAATATCTTCATTTTCATTTCTAATTGAGTTTATTTGAATCTTTTCCTTTTTATGGTTAGTATTACTAATAATGGTCTATCAATTTTGTTCATATTTTCAAAGAAGCAGCTTTTTGTTTAATTGACTTTTTTTGCTGTTGTCTCTGTTTCACTTAGTTCTGCTCTGATGTTTGTTGTTCCTTTTCTTCTGCTAGCTTTGGGTTTAGTTCTTCTTTCTGTAGTTCTTTGAGATGTGACATTAGGTTGTCAATTTGTGAACTTTCAGACATTCTTATGGTCATTAACATTGTAAACTATACTCTTAGCATTACTTTCGCTCTATCCCAGAGGTATTAATAATCTGTGTCACTGTTGTCACTCATGTCAAAGAATTTTTAAATTTCCATCTTGGTTTCATTGTTAACCCCAAAATTATTCATGGGCAGATTGTTTAATTTCCATGTATTTATACTGTTTTAAGTGTTCTTTTTTGAGTTAATTTCCAATTTTATTCTACTGTGGTCTGAGAAGATACTTAATATGCTTTTAATATTTTAAAATGTATCAAGACTTGTTTTGTGGCCTATTATATGGTCTATCTTGGAGAATGCTCCATATGCTGATGAGAAGAATGTATATTCTGCAGTTCTTTGGTAGAATGTTCTATAAATATATGTTAGGTTCATTTGTTCTGGCATGTAGTTTCATTCCATTGCTTCCTTGTTGACTTCTGTCTCCATGATCTGTCTAGTGCTGTCAGTGGAGTGTTGAAGTCCCCCAGTATTATTGTGTTGCTGTTCTATCTTATTTTTCTGGTTTAGTAGTAATTGTTTTATTAATCTGGGAGCTCCAGAGTTAGATTCATATAAATTTAGGATTGTAATATCCTCTTGTTGGATTGATCCTTTTATTATTATATAATGACCTTCGTTGTCTTTTTTTTTTTACTATTGTTGTTTGAAATTCTGTTTTATCTGACATAAGGATAGCAACTCCTGCTAGCTTTTGGTTTCCATTTGTGTGGAATATCTTTTTTCACCCCTTTACCTTGAATTTATATGAATTTTTACATATTAAGTGGGTTTCTTAAATATAGATATTTGGTTTGTGATTTTTCTATCCATTCTGCCAATCTGTATCTTTTAAGTGGAGCATTTACACCATTTACTTTCAACATTAATATTGAGATGTGAGGTCCTGTTGCAGTCCTTATATTAATTGTTACCTAGATGGTTTGTTTTCTTATTGTGTTATTGTTTTATAGGCCCTGTGAGTTTTATGCTTTCAAGAGATTCTATTCTAGTGCATATTGAGCTTCTGTTTGAAGATTTATAACTCCTTTTAACATTTCTCATAAGGCTGGTCTGGTAATGACAAATTCCCTCGGCATTTGTTGGTCTGAAAATTACTTTATTTCTCCTTCATTTATGAAACTTAGTTTTGCTGTATATAGTATTCTTGGCTCTCAGTTATTCTGTTTAAGGAGGCTAAAAATAAAATCCAAATTCCTTCTGGCTTTTAAGATTTCTGCCAAGAAGACTGCTGTTAGTTTGATAGATTTTTCTTTATATGTTACCTGTTACATTTTGTCTCACTGCTCTTAGAATTCTTTCCTTCATGTTCATTAGATAGCTTGATGACTATATACCTTGGTGATGTTCTTTTTGCAGTGAGTCTCCCAGGAATTTTTTGAGCTTCTTGTGTCTGGACATCTAAATCTCTAGCAAGACCAGGGATGTATTCCTCTGTTATTCCATCAAATAATTTTTCTAAACATTTTGTTTTCTCTTCTCCTTCAGGAACAGCAGTTATTTTTAGGATTGGACCTTTTACATAATCCCAAATTCCTTGGAGAGTTTGTTAATTCTTTTTGATTTATTTTTTAAATTTTTGTCTGATTGGGTGAACAAAAGCCTTATCTTCGAGCTCTGAAATTTTTTCTTTTACTTGGTCTAGTCTGTTGTTAAAACTTTCCGCTGCATTTTTTAACTCCCTAAGTGTGTCTTTCATTTCCAGATGTTCTGATTGGTTTTTCTTTAAAATATCTGTCTTTGTATAACATTTTTCATTTATATCTTGAATTGTTTTTTTCATTTCTTTATGTTGGTTTTCACCTTTCTCTGGTATATGCTTGAGTAGCCCAGTAATCAGCCTTTTGAGTTTTTTATGTGGTATTTCGGAAGGATGTGACTTTCATGTTAATAGTTTATTATAGCCTAATTTGGCTCTTGGTGCTTTTAGTGCTCAGTAATTTGTATGGGTTCCTTGGTTATAGTGAATCTTTGTATTGTGGCTTTCCCAGATGCCTGTTGTAGCACCAATGTGCTCAGTGTGTGAACAAGTTCAGCATCTCCTATGGGGTTGGAATGGCAGAGATCTCTTGAAGCTTATCTTGTTTCCCCACAGTGTGTATGTATGTATGTACATATGTATGTATGTATGTATATATGTATTTATTTTGTCCCAGTATTTTATTTATTTACTGGGTTGAATAGTTAAAGCTTCAGGCCAGTAGGGAAAGTATCCCTGGGTAGAAACTGGTTTTGGCTAAAGCAGGTGGGTAAATGCAGTACCCAATAGTGGGCAGATGTCCCAACCTTGATAGAGGTGGCTGGGGGAGCTTTCAGTGAAAAACACTGAGGTCTTATCAGGGGGAAGGGTGGGAGCCACCTTATTTCTTCTGCTAGGCCAGCAGGAAAGTGATCCAACTCCCAGATGCACTCCTGACCCAATGTTCCAGCTATTCATATCAGACAGGCACCTGTTTTCATGTCTAGGAATGTTGATGTTCCAAGTATAGAGGAGTTGTGATTCCACTTCTTGTGCAAGCCTGAATTTGGAGGGCACTCCTACTGTGAGGATGCTGTCACCCTAAAGTGTTCCAGAAAGGCTGTCTATAGATACACTCATGTCAGGCTCTTATAGAAGAAGCCCCAGCTGTGTTTGTGGTAATGGATAAGAGAGAAAAGAAGTCCCCTTCTCCAAGACCCTTCATGAGCACCAGCATTGCACTCATGCCTCTGCTGAAAGAAACTTCCCACAAGCAGAATGTTCTGGGACTCAAGGCCTGGTATCCAGACTCTTTTGTCCCATGGGGTGTTCCCTTGATGTGGTGTACTTCCCCTTCCACTAGAAGTTGGAGTCCCTGAGAGCCAGACCACTGTTAACACTGCTATTCCTCTGTGTAGCCACCCCATGGGGCTGCCAAATTTCGGGCTGGTGCTGAAGATTATCTGCAAGAGGTCCAGTGATGTGACCTGTCCTTATGTCTCCCAGCAGTGGGCACCAGCACTAGCTCTGATGGGGGTGGCAGGGGAGTGACATAGACTCAGTGAGAGTAATGTAATTGTTTAGAAAATTCTGAGTTTCAGTCAACCTCTGTGATACCCTTTGGACCCTGAATCTTGGGACTTACCGTGCTATTCTCATAAAGTATTATGTAAGACTTATGGGTGCAGAATTAATACATAATTAACTTTCAGTATTTTAAGATTCCAAAATAGGTAATAAAGGCAAAATTTTTAAAAAATGAGAGCAGGTGGCTACCATGACATAAGTAAAGTGACAATAAAGAGCCACTATGCAGATAGGCTCCACATGAGGGCCAGTGGTTCCCACAGGAAGTTTGTTGTCAGTTTCTGCCTTAAATCATGTATGTTTTACGTGATTTATGTTTTACATGTTTGTATGTAGCAGGGATTTGGCTAGTGTACTGAGTGGTTAAGTTTCAGATAACTAAACTTATAATATAGTTACAAAAGCTACAGCATAGTATGGTGTTCAAAGATGGACCCCAGAATTCTACTGTCTGGCTACTTGTCTGTTATATAACCTTGGACAAGTTACTTAACCCCTTGGTGTTTCCTCTTCTGTGAAATGAGGGCGACAGTGGTACACATATTGTTGGGCTGTCATAAGTATTAATTGAAAGTGTATGTGTAGAGGGCTGATAGCTCTGCCTGGTACATTAGTACTCAAGTAATGTTAGCTATTATTAATGCCATTAGGAAGGATCAATAATTCACGCATAAGTTATCAAAATTCATTCACTTGTAATCATTTATTAATAATTCATTCACTTGTAATCATTTATTAATTTATTCAAACATTATGTATTATTAACATCAAGTATCAACCAGATGAATAAATTCTAGGCTGGCAATATCTTTGAAATAGTGGGAAATCAGTACAGTGATCAGAAATTTGTATTCGATATTTTGGTGTTAAACTCATTTAAGATCTGCGCAGTGTCCTAGAACCACCAGAAATGTTCTTTCACCGTGCATGTTGTTAGACCTATTGTCCCTCCTGTGAACACCCAGGCCACTCTGTCATTTTTTAATGGCATGTGTTACATTTCTTACTAATTTATGTATGTTTCTTACCCATATGGTACCATATGATTTATTGTTTAAACTGGGATATTTTGGGGAGTGAAAGCAGTACTGTTAATCCTTATGCCAGGATGAGTGGCAGAAGGCAGACGTACCTTGGGTTATCCAGGACATATGGCTGCTATACTTATCTCCCTTTAGAGGGTGTGTGATTAATCGGCTTCATATTCCTCAAGGTACCTGTAACTATACTGGTGATTAATAGATGATCAATAAAATGTTTTTGAAAGAATTACCAAATAGCACCTGGACATAGACAGATAGTGAATTATTTTAGTTATTTATAGACTCCTTCCATTTGAAATATTCAGATGCTTTCTAAGTATCAGTCTAATTTATCTCCTTAGTATTTGGCAACATGCAGACAGAGAATTCTACTATGAAGGGAAATTAAACTGATTTAGAGGATTAAATTGAAAAATTAGTACACTATTTTCAATTTTTACACAGAAACACAAAACATTTATATGTAGTTATCTATGTTGTTTTTTTAAAATCTAAAACACTATTTAGAAGCTTCTGTAATTAAAATCACTGAACATCACCTTGTCTATGTTAGGTGGTGCTTGGGCACTGTCACAAAGCCAGGGGACACTGAGCGCAGCTTAGTGTAGTTGGTACATGCCTTTACTTACCCTGGATAATGTGTTTCCTTGATGTGTTTTATAATTTGATATTATTCTCTTTTTTTACTCCAAAAACTTTATGTATGTTTTCAAAGCTCAGCAAGGAGACACGTGGCTGATGTGACATTTGGGGCTTCCTGGGAGTAGGTCATATATCATGGACAATCAGAGTAATCCGTGTATTTTGATACCATGCCAAGGACATTAAGTTAGGTTTATTTCAAAAGAAATGTCCTATTCGGTTGGGTAGAATATGTTCTTTGCATTGACATTATAAAGGATTATACAAAATCTCTCTTTAAGCCTGTTTTTCTGTGTGTTAGACTATCTGTCTATCATCTATCTGTCTGTCTATCTGTCTATCCATCCATCCATCCACCTATCTGTCGTCCATCTGCATGTCATTCATCTCCTATGTATTTAATGGTATCTTGTATTTGATTCCCTTTTTGTTTGGCAGCAAAATCTTATATGGATTGTTCGGTGACTTTTATATTTTTGCTTTATTATTTCTAAATCCAGAGGAAATTCATTATTACCAAATTGTATGTTGAAATTTCTCCTCAAAGTATAAAAACTTTCATTTTTTTCCCCCGATATAAAATAATGTGAATTCAGGCTTTCTTGCTGTTTTAAACAAATCAAGGTTATTGAGATAATTGCCAGAGATTAGCAAGGCAGATCATTTTGATGGTGAGGAGAAAAATGTCAGTAGCCAGATGATTTCAGTTTGACAAGCCGTGGGGTATTATTTGTTGTGAAAGGCAGGACAGCCTTGGCAGTGCTTGTGTCTTGTGCAATAATACTTTGCTACAGGCATCAAGTCTATGCTGTTCATTTGCATAGATGTTCAGAGAATTACCAGAAGCTAGGCATGAAAAATTGTATTTACATTCTTCAAAATGAATGTAATGTTATTGAATTTAGTACATAAGTGCCTGTCTTAAGAACATAAATATCATCTGACTAGAAGCAAAAGGATATGTGGAAAGGAAGTTTTTTTTTGTTTATTTTTTTGTTTTGTATATTAAAGAAAAAGGGAAAGGAATTAATTTTGAGAACTGTGCTCACTGTAGTCATACAGCATTATAAAAGATAATGTATGGATCAAGAACTAATATTCACTGGATTTAAGGGCTTGAGGCTTCTCTGTAATTCAGAGAGACATGTTTATGTAGTTGAAGTCAATAAACACATATTGAGAGACTGCTGTGAGCCAGGTAATATCTAGACAGTGGAAAATAAGAATCAGTAATTCACAGTCCTTGTCATCAGGATGCTTACAGGCTCATAAAGGGAGGCATATCTGCAAACAAAAACTACAATAAAGGTATGCACAAGAAATGCAATATAGAAAAGACACACTTGGTTTACTTGGAGCAGGAGGTAGGCAAGGAAGACCTTCTTGAAAGCTGTGAAGTCTCTTTTAGTGGGGTCAGAATGGACGAGTTAGAATTAGATAAGTTGAAAAAGGGAGTGCAGGCAATGGGGAAGGTGTTCAGAGGCTGAGGGACCAGCAGACGTATGGAGTGGAGAAGCAGCAGGAACCTTGCTTTGCAAAGAACTTTAAGACCTTTGGATTGACAGCAACATAAAATTGGAATGATCAGAGTTAATAGGAGTAGAGGAAGAAGGTAAATTCAATAAATGTTTAGTAAATTAAAAATCAACAAAACCTGATGGCAATATGTACGATGAAATGATGGCAACTTCTAGTTCTCTGGCTCAGACATTAGCCCAGAAGGTAGTATTGTTTGAATGAGAAAAAGATGCATTTTCTCCTGGGATGATGCAGGCCAGTGACAAGTGAACTGTGGGTGTAGAGCCCACGGTGGATTTCAGCCTCCACTTGCCCCTTGGGTTGGTGCTCTTGGGTGGTGTACAGTCTGAACAACCATAAGAGGAAGCTCTGGGAAAAATGGGTGGCCAGTTATCTGTGCAAATAGGAGAACCTAGAACTGGGAGGCAGTGTGGAGGAAGATGAGCTCGGTTGCAAATATGTTACATTTGCCATATTTGGAGTGTCATTGTTCAGGTGGAAATATCAATGAAGAAGTTGGATATATCATTGTAAAGCACTGGAGACTATAGATGATTTAGGGCTATTAAAAGTTTAAAAAAATTATATTTCAATTGTTAACATTATTTCAAAGTGAATGACTTTTGAATTATAGCTCCAGTGGAACTCATTTGGTATTGGTGGTTGGTTCTCCAAAATGGTTGACCTGCCCTATAAAAAAAAAAACTCATTTCAAATAACTTTTCAAAGAATGTCTACCACTGTTTATGAATATACAGAAGAAGGGTCATGATGAATTGGATTGGTGAAATTTTTTCTTATTTTCTGTTTCAGATTGTTGTGCTATGCCTTGTATGACTAAGACCTCTTACCAAGAATACCTGTCAGCCCATGTGAGTACAGAACCTGTGCAGTTTGATTGCAGTGAATCCTAATTGGTTAGGTCAGCTAAGCAAAAAAGCAAACATTTTATTCCAGATAAGACCAAAAGCAACGATATCTATTTTCCCCATTATATAAATTCTAGATGAGGTAGAAAACGCATTTCCTCCCCCTTGTCTTATTATTATATTAAGGACTATAAAACCAATTGCAAAATTTTTGTCAACTTATCAGGTTATTTATAGCAACCAATTATGAGAAGTATAATTGAAAGCAGTTTCTTGTTTGCTTCTGTAATTCTGAAGGGGTCACACCCCCATCCCCAACTTCTTATGTGACCCTGTTTTACAGAAAGCCACTGCCAAGGAGTGCAGGGGTGGCAATGAAACAGCCCAACAGGAAAAGGAAGCTTAATATGGATTCCAAAGAGCGTTTGGATCAGGACGGATGCTTGGTAAGATGTCACTCCCTGGACCCTTCCTCACAGTGTGTGCTCGCTACCAAAATGCACCATGGAATAGTAGAGTTCACATAACCACACTGAGGGGCTTTTCAGTCACTGGAAACGATGTGGCTTCTGCTTGACTTTTATGCGTAGTGGTATAGAATATAAGTGTTATTAAAGTCTGATATATTTTAAAAGGTGATCTTAATTTTAAAGGTGAAAGGAGACCTTTTCTTTCACAAAGATGGAGGTAATCAATCATTCTCAAGTAAGAGAACGGAGGCTGTAAACTGTAGGGGGTTGTGTTAGGGTTCTCCAGAGAAACAGGACCCCCTAGGATGAGCGTATGTGTATATGTGTGTGATTTTTTTGTGTGTTTGTGTGCACACACACACACAGAGAGAGAGGTAGCAGCGAGAGAGAGTGAGAGAGAGAGAGACTTATCTTAAAAGAGGAATTTATCGAGGCGCATCGTGGGGGCTGACACGTCTGAAATACGCGGGGCAGCCTGGCAGGTTGGAGGCCCAGGGAAGAGTTGGTGCTGCAGTCTTGAGTCCAGGTCAGTCTGCAGGCAGAATTCCTTCTTCCTCGGGGGACCTGTTTTTTTCTTAATGCCTTCAACTGATTAAATGAGACCCACCCGCATTACAGGGTGATCTGATTTGTTTGAAGCCTGCTGATGTGAATGTTAATCATATCTAAAAATATACCTTCACAGCAACATCTAGACACTTAGAAAGTATAATGTTCACTATGCCTGTAGCCACCGTGCCTGTTCTGTTTCCTTAGGACAGCTTTATGTATTCCTGCAAATTTAAAAGTTAGCAGAATGACCAGAAGACCTCCATGGTGACTATTTCTGGGGATGGTGGGCCATTACAGCATTCTCATCTGTGACCCTTCATTGGCTCTTAGCATTTATTTGGATGTGGATTTTGGGGTCTTCATGTGGTTTGTGGTTATACATTTGCACATTGCAGTTGCTGAAGTGACATCGTGTAATACATTTTCTTTTTGTTCAGTTCCAGGTTAGGTGTGGTTTGATGAACTCTAGACATTAAATGAGACATCTCAAGGAATGATCTGGTTTGAGGTTGGTTTCAAGGTGTTCAGAATAGGTCTGTGTCAAACTCTGGAGCCGTTCCCTCAGGACTAGCCTCACTGGGCAATAGGGTGATTAACACTGGGCCAGGGGCCAGTTCCCTGAGTCCAGATTGGTTGCTTTTCTTAGATCAGTTCCAGGAGAGTTTAGAGCTCTACATGTATAAAGGAAGAACTTGCTATTTAAGAGGTGTCTTGGACCAGATTTGAGCAGGCCTGCATCTGTCTTGGCTTAGGTGAAGATGCCATTGTTAGTGTTCTGCTGTGTCGTGGCCTCTGAGGAATGAGAGCGTGAGACTCAGGATTTGATGTGTTCAGAGTTATTCTGGGTACTTCTCCACATGTGGTCCCTGGACCAGCAGCATCAGCATCACCTGGAGGTTTGTTGGAAATGCAGATTCCTTGGCCCCAGTCCAGATCTTCTGAATCAGCTACTGTAGAGGTGGGGCCCAGCAATCTGTGTTCTAACAATCCAGGTGATTCTGATGCCCACTCATGTTTGAGAACCATTGTCCTAGGGAAGTGGCCAGATGCATCTTACCTGCTAGTCATGTTACAGTTAATCAGTATTTTTCTTAAAATTTTTTGTTTTACATTTGAGACCACCTTCCCCCATCCACACATATTTTATATGAATTGTCAGTATCATTTCTCTTTAAGCTGCTGAGATTGTTACCACCCTATCTTAGTACTCTACAATCGGAGTATTTAACCTTTTGCCTCTTCTGCATTAACAAAAATCCCAATTTCCTCTTAAAGACCAACTCAGTTTCTAACTTAATCCTGATGTGTTTACTGTTATTTCTACCCCACATTGGGATTTTCCCCTTATTGGACTCCAGCAGTGCTTAACACTGAGATACGCTTTCAGTGCAGGGCTTGTATAGTTAGATTTTCAAAAATATCTGTTAAATGATGTTCCTGGTGCTTAATGACATCTCCATGCACATAAATTTTTTCAAATAATATTTTAAAGAGCCATATTCTTAGTTTACCTTTTGGGATGTTTGGGACATATTATTTTAAAGCATGTTCACATATCATTGAAAAGATGCACATTTAGTCCATGTTGCACTGTCACTTTGGGGCTCATTGCCAGTAACAATGTTCATTTTCATTAGTCAAATTTAACGGTTTAATATAGTAGGCTGTATTCACACCTGGGGCTGCATTCACTGTGGAAAGAAGGGTTGAGTCATGCTTGAATTTTGCTAGACTCCTTGAAATATTGGTAACATCCTTTATTTTGTGTGTTACCCTTCTGGTTTACAAGCGACATTTCTAGTCAACTAAATAACATCCCATTGGCAGATCATGCACATAAAACATCAAGCAAATGTACAGTTGGGTGTTTCTGAACATTTTCTTCTGAGATAGTAATTTCATACCTTGGATATCTAATAATTTTAGATGATAATATTGATATCTGTCAATGAATATTTCTAGACTAATTTTCTGTGTATTTCTAGATAGAATTTTAAAAAATATTTTCTAATGCTTTTCAGAACATAGGCATATGGTTAAAAAATCAAACAGTACAGACAGGCAGTAAAGTAAGAATTAAATTATCTACCGTATCCCCTCACACATACACTAAACCCCTAAATATTTTCCTAACCATGTGACCACTATGTACAGTTTCTTGTATGTCTACATAGGGAAAAAAAGCCAGCTAAAAATTCCAAACCTTTTCTGCACTTGTACACATACAGCCACGCACCCCGAACGCACTCACATTCTGCTTGTTGTTTTGCGTCTTGCTTTTTTTGCACTTAATTATGAATGTTTTGGAGATACAGGTTTTATTATTTTCAGTGCTGCATAGTATTTCATTTTTATGAATGTGCCATAATTTATTTTAACAGTGCCCTACTGTGAACATTTATATTATTTTAATTTTTGTGCTTATACACCATGTTATATCCAATGTTCTTATTCATATATCCTTTTTATATGTGAATGCTTTTGCAGTTCATTCATAAGTACTATTATAGCAGTGAAATTATTGTACCAAAGGGTATGCTTGTTTAAAAGTTTGATAAACCACTCCATATCATCCTCCAAAGAGATCACCCTAGTTCATCCTCTCCCTAACACATCTGAGAGAGTGCCTCTTTTCCTTGGAATTTATTATATGTTTTACATCTTTATTTCTACCATATGGGTAAACCTCTGTTTATGATCTGGTCCCTGTAGTGCTGCTGCAGACTTGAAGAGGGTTTTTCTCTGTCCTTTTAGACTCCTTGACGTATTTTGTATTTTCACAACTTCTAACACAAAGATAAGTGTCATTTTTGGTGCCCTTTGCTAACTTTTTCTGCTCACCAGCTTGCTTTAGAATTGACTAGCAAAGTGTAGGCATATGGTGATTGGGGAAATGAAGTATTTTTTTTTTCAGGGTTATTTCATTGATGTCTAGTGTGTATGTGAGTGTTCTAGGCACAAAACCCCAAAATAATAATACAGGCTGTGAAATTTCAAATTTGCTACATAAAAATGCAAGTTTCACAGATGAAAAAGGAAATTTTGTTTGAATGTATAAGAATGAAATATATGATCTCTGTGTATATAAAATATTTGATACTGAAAAAATGTTAATTCCCATTCTGTCTCTCCCTGTGAACCTCTTAACATCAATAGATCTTTATCTAAATAGTGAGTGATGAACTTTGAGAGATAGAAATATGAGACATTTTTCATTCTCAAAAGGATCTTAGAATATTGCTGAATAAAGGAAAACTAACTTATGTAGAGTAATGGAGAACAACTAAGTACATGTGTAGCACATTAGTGCTCTAAGGTATGGTCACCCTTCAGAGAAAGGTAGAGTCATTGGGAGCTTGAGTCTGACCTTGAAGGATGAAGAGTATCTAAGATATTTATCTTGAATGCATTGTTATTATGTTGTAACAAACAGCTTTTAAATCCAACCTGATAAATCCAATCTGAGAGAATACAACTTTTTTTTTTTTTTTTTGAGATGGAGTCTTGCTCTGTCACCAGGTTGGAATGCAGTGGCGCAATCTTGGCTCACTGCAACCTCCGTCTCACAGTCCAAGCAATTCTCCTGCCTCAGCTTCATGAGTAGCTGGGACTACAGGTGTGCACCACCATGCCCAGCTAATTTTTTTTTGTATTTTTAATAGAGATGGAGTTTCACCATGTTGGCCAGCATGGTCTTGATCTCTTGACCTCGTGATCTGCCTGCCTCGACCTCCCAAAGTTCCAGGATTATAGGTGTGAGCCACTGCGCCTGGCCATATAACTTTTTAATATATTAACATCTAGATGCTCTGTAACCTTGAGAGGTAAGAAAGTTGAGGGATCAGAGCAGAGTTATCTGGGCCCCTTAAGGAGGCAGCATGAGCAAAGATATGGGGTTGGAAGAGAAGGTGACGTCTGTGATATATGGCAGGACCTTAATGACTTACCTGATTGGAGCAGATGTTGCTATTGGCAGTGTTAGTAGATGAGCATTGGGTGGGGTTGGGGCATGGGTCAGGAGATTCAGGTTTTATTTTTTGCTGTGCTGCTCATTAACTGCGTGGCCAAAGACAAGTCACTTCAGCAGGCTGGGCTCAGCTTCTTTGTCTGTAGAACAACAGTCTTAGATCGCAAGATCTTTATGGGTCTTTCCATTTCAGTAAGGATAAAGTTTGGTGTGCAATTAGATTGCAGGGTGACTGGGGTAGATCTGGCTGGTCACACTTAGTGAGGCTTGATGGCCGAGTGGAGGAAGTTGTACTTGCAGTGGTGGCCACTGGCCTTTAAAGAATGACATCAGGGGTCATGGTTGACCTCAACTTTTGCAGAGGGTAATGCAATCTTTCTGTAACATCCTTAAATAGATACTGAAAAAATGTTTGGGGTGAGTTTATTTTGGTTTCTATTTTTAAGTAATAGTTAATTCTTTACATTTTGTTGCCTCATAGAAGACTGATGTCAGTTTACAACAGCCAGTAAAATTCACTTACAGATGGTAAAAACCATGAGAAGGTGGTGTTTATAAGGCTATGTTAGATTTTTCACTTTTTGTTTTTGTATGTGTCTTAGCAAACACTTTAGAGAGATTTCATTTGGAGACTGTAGTTATATTATCAAGTATTTGAACAAAATGGAAGCATTTCATTCTCCCTGAGTGTGTCTGAATTCCAGTAGAGCAATGGAGAAAAGTCCCACAAATTTCTGTACTTTTATCCAAAAGGCGAATTCTATGTATCTTCAGTTTATATCCCACATTGGATTAGAGCAAAAAAGAAGTTGAAAAGTGGACTTGAACCAGCAGTTGAAATTCAAATAGCCATTTGTCACTGGGGTTATTAAATAGGATTTCACTGTTTTCTACAGTTCATGAAACCAATGTGTATCACCCTCTGGGCCACAGATAGCAGGTTCTTATGGAACAAGAACAGCAGGGTTCTCAAAAATCCTTGAGTGTTCAGGAGTCTTTGGTCTGACAGCAAAGGAGAGCAAAGGGGCATTATCTGGCAGTTCCAAGGTGATGAATGGAAATTGCCAAACCCAAGTCAGCAGCTGAAAATCCTTCGTTTTGTTCCCTTGATTGGAATTCATAGACAGAGAAATGTAGACACTAATTAATTAGGAAACGTCACTGTGCCTTGTAGTAAAAGCATATGATGCATCCAGTGCTAGCAGGAGGGAACAGAACATTAAGCCTTTTTGGTTATTTTCCCACTTCATAATCCTCTCTTCCAAAATGATGGATTTTAAACTGGTGAATGGAAATGTACCATGGCAAAGACTTACTTTATGTTCCTTAAACCATTATCTCCCTTTTTTGCAGAACACTATTTTTTTCTGGAACTTTATTTTCAGTTTTCAGAATTAAAGTTTGAAACCTCAGAAATCGCAGTAATGGTTTCATTTTTCGCAATTTGTATTGATTTCCTTTAGTGGTCTGTCTGCAAGGATAAGATAAAGTGCTAATTTTTTTCTTTTGTTTTTTAAAATTAATTCTCTGTTCATTAATAGCAGTGTAGATTTATTACCTTTATGAAATAATTAATTAGCTAGACAGAAGCAAAGAATGTTAAAGCTAGCAGGAACTTTGGAGAACATTTAGTCCAATTTCTTTATTTTAACAGGAGAGAAAAATCAAGTCTAGAGAATGTAGGTCATTTGTTCAAAGTTAAATAGCTTTTAGTGGTGGGTTGAGATTTGACCTTAGGTCACCTAGCCCTAAAATCAGCATTTTCCCTGCTCTATCATATGATACTAAATACTTTTCCATGTGCAAAATTGTTTAAACTTAGGTCACTCTGTTATAGATATATATGTTTATTCTGATATACACAATATAATCTTTCATGTATACATGTGCATGTTTACCTGTCTATAACCTTGATCCAACTAAAGAACATACAGACATTGGAAGCTTGGGCAATTTAAATCCAAAGTAAGAGGTAATGTTTTTGTGTGGAATATTTTTTTCTTTCTAGGCAGAATTTCAGTAGCAAATAAAGAAGTGTGAACCAAACACTCACTGAGTGACAGATAGCATATTATATATTTCTTTTTATTTTTGAACGATACAGTGATTATAAAAATGCTTCAGTAGCTGTAGTGTGAACATAATCAACTGTCGAATGCTGTTTATTTTTACTGTTTTAGGTTTTGCAGTAGAAGAGAGTCTTTTTGTTTTGAATTACATATGTAAATTTCCTGTGTATTGAGTGAATGAACAGGGGTGGAACTGGGGTAAAGTGCTACCATGGGAAGTTAGACCCAAGGCAGCAGTTCATCATCTCACTTGCAGCAGAACAGGGTAGATATGATTGCATGACTGTTCCACTCCCACTGCATGCCCTGCTAAAAGGTGGTAGCCTTGCCACTCACAGTGAGGGCCGTATGCTTTTGGCAGTAGTATCTGCTGGGAGCTTGTTGGAATCTGTAATCTAAGGCCCTACCCTAGAGCCACTGAATCAAGGTCTGCATTTTAGTGAGATTCCCAGATGATTCCAATGCATGTTAAAGTGTGAGAAACACTGGCTTATAGTACATTTTAGCAGAATGTTATTTTGTTAATTGCACAAAGATATCCGTGATAACTTTGGATGTGAAATCTACCAGGCAGAAAAATTCTTTTTTTGAACCTTTCATTCTTGCCTTCATTCATCAAATATTTATTGACCTAGACTAGGTACCAGGCTATGTTTTGGGGATGAAAGACAATTAAGACACTGATACAATTTGTTACTATACAAATTGTCTTTTATACCTTAAAGCCATAGACTTAAAAAAGGAACCAAAAAAAGGTAGAAAAATGAAATTAATAGTATTTATTTCATCAGTTAAAAACTAGTTTGCTGTCATTAAAATATTAGTATACCTGATTCATTTTTGAAAACCTGGTTTAGAGCTTTGTGATACCATTACGTGCAGTCTGTATTTCTTTTTTTTCTTTTTTTTTCGAGACAGAGTTTTGCTCTTGTTGCCCAGGCTGGAGTGCAATGGCGTGATCTCAGCTCACTGCAACCTCCGCCTTCCGGGTTCAAGCGATTCTCCTGTCTCAGCCTCCTGAGTAGCTGGGATTACAGGTGCCCACCACTACGCCCGGCTAACTTTTGGTATTTGTAGTAGAGACAAGGTTTCAGTATGTTGGCCAGGCTAGTCTCGAACTACTGACCTCAGGTGATCCTCCCGCCTCAGCCTTCCAAATGTGCAGTCTATTTTTTTTAGATTTGGTTTTTATGGTTGTCAAAGCTAGGGTGACCAAGCCTCCTCACTTGCCTACAACTAAGGAGTTTCCCCAGATGTGGGGCTTTTCAAAGTGCTATGAACAGGTCTGCCCCGTTCTGACTGGGACTGACAGCCACACTAGCCATAACTTAAAGAAATCTATCCCCAAACTGTACAGGAATAAATTGAAGAAATATTTGTTAGTCAGACTTACTAAATCATAGTACTCATTTTTCAGCAAAAGTTTTTGTGTAAATCAGCTGCTAAATTTTCACATTCTCTGATGATAATTAATTGTTCTTGGAAAGTAATGAAAACTATTCCATATTGGCCAGGCATGGTGGTGCACGCCTGTAATCCCAGCACTTTGGGAGGCCGAAGTGGGCAGATCACTTGAGGTCAGGAGTTCGAGACCAGCCTGGGCAACATGGTGAAACCCCATCTCTAGTAAAAATACAAAAATTAGCCGAGTGTGGTGGTGTGCACCTGTAATCCCAGCTGGAGGCTGAGGCAGGAGAATCACTTGAACCTGGGAGGTGGAGGTTGTAGTGAGCCGAGATTGTGCCATTGCACTACAGCCTGGGCAACAGAGCGAGACTTCATCTCAAAAACAAAAAACAAACCCAAAAAACTGTTGCATATTTATGTTTCCAAAAGTAAGTTCAAAGCCTGCTTGAAACCCTTCATTTAAAATATTTTAAAACTGGGAAATTCTGTTCCCGATTTTTAAGTACATAATTATTACAAGTTTTTTTTTTGTTTTTGTTTTTGTTTTTTTTGAGACAGAGTCTCACTCTGCCACTCAGACTGGAGTGCAGTGGCACGATCTTGGCTCACTGGAACCTTCACCTCCTAGATTCAAGCGATTCTTCTGCCTCAGCCTCCCGAGTAGCTGGGATTACAGGCGCATGCCTGCACGTTCAGCTTATTTTTTCTTTTTTGTATTTTTAGTAGAGACAGAGTTTCATCATGTTAGGCAGGTTAGTTTCGAACTTCTTACCTTGTGACCTGCCTGCCTTGACCTCCCAAAGTGTTGGGATTACAGGTGTGAACCACCATGGCTGGCCACGGATTTTTAATAGGTGGAATATATTTTGATGGCCACAAAATGATGTAAATAAGACACATATCTGGATACCCACTTTCAAAGTGCTCTTTGTTATCATATCTTTCATAAAAGAAGCCACTTTCCTCGTCTTTGTTGAATGGTAAGTGTTCCTTTGAGAGTTGCAGTTAGAGCATGCCTTGCTTGTGCCATGAGGAGAGGCCGCACCATCTTGCTTGCTGTGTCTGCTTGTATTGTTCATCATACACAATTTATGGTTTCTTTTCAGGAATCTTTGAAGTCACTTGTCCATTCTATGAAGGTCAGTTTGGTTAAAATTAAAGCATTTTAACTGAGTACTTACAAACTGTAGTAGACCCAGATAGGCTGAAAGCAAAAGTAGGATGGAGGGTTTGGCTTCAGCGTGAACCAAGCATCTTCTGTCAGCCACTCCTGTGTGACTGTGAGGCCCAGGGATCCACTCAGAGAAGATACCTGTGTCAACCTCAACATTAACTGTTATCGAAGCTTCCTGTCTCTTATATTTTAGCCAGAAACAATACTTTTAATGAATTCCTTCCACGTCCAAATGGATCATGTGTGCCCCTCCTGGGCACCCACTGGAAGGCTCTGAGTACTGTGTGTATTGTCCCCCTCAGTGACAAGGATCTTCATAACTTTCCTTCCTACAAAAATGAACATTAGTTTTCAGTGTTTCCAAAAATTATCCAGAAATACCACCTAAACCCCATTTTCTGTATTCTAGGAGCAAGCTGAAGAAGAAAAGAAGTCCAAGGATGGCACAATCCCTTTGAGTCACGGTAATTATCACCAATATTTACAGTGTTAGTTCACGGTGAACAACTTTTAAGTGAATTTTTATTAGATTGCTTAGTTGTTTTAGGTTTACTAATTTAAATATGTAATAATAGTTTCTACCATTTATTCAGGGTATTGCATACTCCTGCAGACTTTATCAGGGTCATCTAAGGTTTTCAAATATATGCTTCAAAAACGTCTGAAGCTCTTGTTATCTCATTTATTTGCCTTTTAAAAAGGCTTTAAATAAAACAACGTATTTGTAAATTTTCTCTGTGAAGAAGAAAATAAAGAGATGTTATTTAGTTTTTTAATAATCCTTTGTGTGAGCTTTTCCCAGACTGATGTGATCTTCTAATGATTGCATTGTATTAAAGTCATGTTTCAGAGGAGATTGTGCATTTGCTCTAAAGTGAATACTCCTCATTATGGTTATTAATACATCAATAGGTTTTAGATAATAGCCTTTTCATATTCAACTAATTCTCTGATGCTTTAAATTTAAGCCAACAGATGAAGATGCGATTTTCTGCGAATATATGTTCCACATATTTTGTGATTATTGCTATACAAGCAGACAGCTGTTACTAAATTTTCTATCAAATGTAGTAGAATGTCCAACAACATTGTGCTATTGTCTATGGAAAGGAAGCATATAAATATCATAATGCTCCTCTAATTAACTTTTAAAGTACTTAACATTTTGTTGAGTAAGCTTTTGTGTCTGTTTTTAAATAATGGAAACACCTAAAAATACCTTGAAAAAAATGACAAATAAGAATTGAGATTTTAAAAGACCATTTTATATGGCTTAGTCTTGGGATGCAATATTGAGAATTTGTGATTTTTCTCCCTAGATGATTTTAAAAATAAAAGCTATTTTAAAATTATAAACGAATGAGTGGTGCTTTCAATTTATTTTCTTCTCTTGCTGCATCCCCAGGCCTGTCATGTTCTTTGCTGAAAAATCAAAACAGAATGCAGTTGTTTGATAATTATATAACTTGATGTCCAGTTCCATCAAAATGTACTTCAGTTATGTAACACTGGGATTTTAGAAATGAGTTTGGACTGTACCTGGCCCTAACAGCAGGGTGTTGTTAAAACAATTTTTTTCTTCTCAGAGAGAGGTTGTGATTTATGATGTTGCTGTATCTCGCCTGCAGCTATATTTTCACACGAATGTAAATTGTTTTAGGTTCTTTTATTCTGTGGTCGAAACATTTACTCTAGAAAAAGAAAAGCAGACTGAGGCCAGCAATGTAAAACTATTCAGTCCTTCAAACGAACAGTCTTTCCTGATTTAGTATTTACAGTTTTATTACATCCAGGTATATATTTATCTCAAATAGCTTTTCAGTTTCATTTACTTTTTCTTGTTTTTAACAGGTCTGGGAGGGTCCAGTTGGAAGCTTTTCAGTTTTAACAGAAAGTAACTTTTTGCTGTGTTTTTTCATTGTTGGACTTGTTTTATAGTTAATAGTCCATTGTCAAAAGTTCGCACTGTGGCTGACTCCTCTTCAAATTTAATATTGTATTGTTCCTTTTTTCCCCAGCTGTAGAACATAATAAATGTTTAGAAAAAGGTTGAGATTTGGCATGTGTATGTAGATGCTATGAACTGCTAGTTGTAATGAGAATTGGATGATTTGAGGGCTTTTTGAGGTAATTTATATTTTTATCATTTTTAGTGGGACAAAGGAACTGATTTCCAAATTGTTTATTGTCCTAGCATTATAATGGGGATTTTTCTCCATGAAAATAGTTTAATCTTTTATTGAGGTTGCTTATAAAACAAAATAGATTTAGTCTCTTACCTCATGTCTTAGAAATAGTAACAAAAGAAAATACTAAACAAAAACCCTACAGAACTGTATATGTACACATAATATATTTATATGTGAACAGAAAATTGTGTTGAAAAATAGGTCAGGCATGGTGGCTCATGCCCATAATCCTAGCACTTTGGGAGACCAAGGCAGGTGGATCTCTGGAGCTCAGGAGTTCAGGAGCAGCCTTGGCAACATAGTGAAACCCCATCTCTACCAAAAATGCAAAAAAATTAACCGAGTCTGGTGGTGTGCGCTTGTAGTCCCAGCTACTTGTGGGGCTGAGGCAGGAGGATAGCTTGAACCCAGGAGGTCGAGGCTGCAGTGAGCACTCAAGCCTGGGGCACAAAGTGAGATCCTGCATAAAAAAAAAAAAATTATATTGCAAAATAAACCTTAATTCTTAGTAGTGATTTTATAACAAGCATGTGTTTCTTTGGAAATCATTTTTAAAACATTTTATTGAGTTCCCAGTCTGTGCGACTGATACTGAAGCCTGTGTTACAGCTGATGAAGCTTTAAGAGGCCATTTGACTTTTGTGAGGTAAACTTAACTAGTTAGTGGTAGATGCAGAATTTGAACCCACATCTAGCAAGTTCTGAAGCCTGTGCTCATTTTGCTTTATGTTCTTTCTACATTAACATTCTTCTTTCTATGTAGCTATTAACGCAAAGGCAGAGAAAACTAGAATCTTGATTAGAAATGGGACGGGAAAAAAATAACTGCTAATAATCAAAGTATTAATAGTGTCTACTACATCCCTCTGTGTTCTTGGGGACTGGCTGAACTAGATTTTACCTGACGTAGTCATGCTGAGATTAAGTTTTTGATTCTTTTGGAAACTCTCTGACATAAACTGTTCATAGTAATTCTAAAATCTTAACTAAGATAGCCCTAAGAGAAGGCTTGTTTCAGTATTACTTGTTAATGATTGTGTGTGATTAAATTTTAGAATTAGTATTGCCAATCACAGTGTAATCCCAGACCTATATGCCTTTACATTTGAATAGCTAAAATAAAAACAACTGATTTATTCAGTTGAACAAGTGATCTGGCTTCTCTCCTTCTAAATGTGTAAGTGCTCTTTTTAACTAACACAGTATTAATATTTATTTGGTTGAGTGTTGGGGCAGTGAGGTGTTATTTTATTTTATTTTATTTTATTTATTTATTTTTTGAGATGGAGTTTCCCTCTTGTTGCTGAGGCTGGAGTGCAATGGCACAATTTCGGCTCACTGCAACCTCTACCTCCCAGGTTCAAGCGATTCTCCTGCCTCAGCCTCCAGAGTAGCTGGGATTACAGGTGCCCGCCACCACACCCAGCTAATTTTTTGTATTTGTAGTAGAGATGGGTTTCACCATATTGGCCAGGCTGGTCTCGAACCCCTGACCTCAGGTGATCCACCTGCCTTGGCCTGGCAAAGTGTTAGGATTACAGGCGTGAGCCACCGTGCCTGACCCTGGCAGTGAGGATTTTATAAACATAAAAGGAATATAAGAAATTGTAAAAGAAAATTAAATGTATGCATATCTAAATTAAACTCTGTACATTAAAGAACCTCATAATAAACAAGAGTAAAAGGGAAACAACAAATTAGCAAATATTATCCACAACTATAGCTAATAAAAGGTCAATAATAGATAGAGGAATTAGAAAAAAAAATGAGATATACAAGATCTCAGTCCAAAAACAGGCAAAGGGCATAAACAGGTAATTCAGATAAGAAGAAACCAAAGTGGCTAAAAATGAATATATTAAAAATAGTCTCATTAAAAAGCAAAAGCAAAGAAACATAAATTTAAAAGTAGTGATGATATTTTTTAACTTACCAAATTAATGACATTTTATAAAAACTGCTCATACTCTTTGCTGGTGGGATGGGGGAGACTGAGTCTTGGCATACTGCTACTGAGAGTAGACTTTGGTTCTGTTGTTTGGAGGACATACCGGTAGTATTTATCAAAAGTGCTGAGTAAACATTTCCTTCAAGTCCACTTTTTGACATTTCTCCTAATGATATCAGCATGTACATTCCATTTATGCATGTGATAGTCATTGTGGTACTATTTGTAAATAATGAAAAGTTGGAAATATTGATAATTCAAATGTCCAACAGCTTAGGAATAGGTACAACATTGTGTGTAGACAAGTATGTAGTCACTTAAATGCCTTGAAAAAATTTAAATTACATGAGGAGAAAAGCTTATAACAAAATATTAGGGGAAGAAACCCCCAGGGGATTGGTCTAAATGATGGCTAAATAGAATTCACTTATCTGTAGAGTGAGAAAAGATGTTAACGATTATTATCTCTAAATTGTTAGATAAAAAGTATATTTTCCAATTATTATATTACAATTAGTATTTAATCATGTTATAATCAGACAAATATTATTAAAAAATAAATTCAGAAATTCCTGAACTAAAAACTTTAATTTGTAGAATAGGGAGTATTGTTGGAATATCTGTTCTTAGATTTTTCTAAGTAAACTTTAATTTTTGGAAAAATTTTAGAAAAGTTGCAAATATAGTGCAGAAATAGTCCTGCGGACCTTCACCCAGTTTCTCCTAAGATTAACATCTTAGATGACTATGCAACATTTGTCAGAACTAAGTAACATTGGTACATCACTATTCACTAAACTAGAGACTTCATTCAGATATCACCAGTTTTTCTACTAATGTCCTTTTTCTGTTCCAAGACAGTCCAGAACATCACTTTGTATTTAGCATTGCATGTAGGTTTCTTCTACTGTATATTCTTGTTTTGTTCTCTCATGCCCAGAAGTCGCCAGTAGCATCTAAGTTTCTTAAGAGCTACAGTATTTCCTCATCTGCCATCAACTCACCATGTCCTCACATCTGTGTCCACAATCATCATTGCACTGAAACTATTCTTGTGTACCTTACCAGCGCCTCATAGTCACTAATACTGTGTTAATTAATGGAACCAAGGACCTCCCAGATCAATGGAAGCCTTCGTGCTCTTATTTTTCTTCTACTTGAAGATGGACTTAGACATTAAAACTGAACTCACCTTTGTTCCCCAGTGTTCAGTCTGCTTCTCCTATAATCCCTCATCCTGTAGCACCATCATCAACCTGTAGTCAAACTAGAGTCGTGGAGATATCCTTACTCCTCCCTCCCATTTACCTCTGACTCCAACCCAAATGCCTTTTCTCAACTCGTCCTTCTTGACATCTTCTATCAATTAATGTCTCCCCACCTTTGATTAGTTCCTGGTCACTTTTCAGTCTTTCTGTATCCTCTCCTCCCCAAATAAGATTTATCTGAAATTCTGTTACTGGATCATAACCCCCCTTCCCTAGAATGTTGCTGGAGACCCCTCACCACCTGGCACTTGTCACCTGCCACCAGGACCCCTGTCTGCTTCGCTGCAGCTGTACAGAACATGCAGTTGAGAACTTACTGTCTGAAGAAGTGCTTTCTCTGCCTGGAGGGTCTTTCTTCTGGCTGACTTCTTCAAAACCTCACTATCTTCTTAACTTTTCTTATTTTGTATTTTTCTCCCTGTTTTATTTTTTCTCAGCATATTCTAGGGCAATTTGGTTTTTTAAAAAAATGCAGTTACATAATATACCAATTCTCCTCCCTAAGTTAGATGTCTTTTAAAAAGGCATAGAATCATGTCTAGTCAGACCAATAAAATCTATCATTTACTACACTGAAGTCATAATTTACTAAAGCTCTAGAGTATTAATTAGCTAAAAGGCCTAAAGAAGCACAGCTTCTAAAAGTGCTTAACTTATTATCAGGGAGTAGTTTTGGTGTTGGGGGATATGGCTTATTAAATGATTCTACAAGCTTCAAAGATGATTCCTTGAATATTATCCCGGAGTCTTTTGTTGCAGAAGCTAGTTTACTTCCTGGATGTAATGACAGAAGCACTTTCTTGCAAAGTAATTATATGTCAGTGGATCTAATGTCGGTATTTTCTAAACTTTGTGCAGGACCTGTCCATTCCCACTGAGGTAATTCGTTACCTAAGAATGGGTATCAATAATAAAAAGGGGAAAACCAAATCACTTTTGTTTTATTCAATTCCTATTAATACAGATGCCGTTTACTATCATTAAGTAAACAGTTAAATATTTAGGCTGAACTGTGCATGAGAACTCTGCCCCCATGATCCAGTCGCCTCCCACCAGGCCCCACCTTCAGCAATGGAGATTACAGTTGTACATGAGATTTTGTACACAGATCCAACCCATATCAGCTACTTTGAACCTAAAGAATTATATTTCCACTGAGCCATGACACTCAGTGGAGGATTAACAGGGGACTTCTTTCTAAGTAAAGAACTTTTTGCAGGGGCACTTCAATAATTGAAGCCTCCACATGCATTTTAATGAAAACACTACTTTCTAACAAGTAGTTTTCAGTATGTATTTTCAAATAATTTCTTTGCTCTTGATTCTGGTTTATAAATGAGCTAAGCTTTCAACTTTTCTGATTTAAGGCCTGCCCCCCCTCCCCATGGGATTGTGTCCCTTTTGGTTGAATTTGTGCTGGGAATAAAGATGCTTATAAAGGGAAGGAACATGTTCATTTTCTTCCTGGAGTCAATCAATAATGGCATCAAGGAATCAAACTGTGTAAAGCACAAAGATAGGACAAGTGCTTGTATTCATAAAGGCTATATATATATACACACACACGCATATATATACATATATATACACACACGTATATATATACACACGTGTACACATATGTACACGTGTGTATATATATAGATATTTTTTTGAGACAGAGTTTCACTCTTGTTGCCCAGGCTGGAGTGCAGTGGCACGATCCTGGCTCACTGCAACTTCCGCCTCCTGGGTTCAAGCAATTCTCCTGTCTCAGCCTCCCAAGTAGTTGGGATTACAGGTGTCCACCACCATGCCCAGATAATTTTTGTATTTTTAGTAGAAATGGGGTTTTACTGTGTTATCTAGGCTGGTAACAAACTCCTGACCTCGTGATCTGTCCATAATGGCTCCCAAAATGCTGGGATTACAAGTGTGAACCACCGCGCCTGGCCTCATAAAGGCTGTTTTATGAAGACAGTTTTTAGGTGCCAGGAGGAATTCTTTAATATATGAAAGCAAACACCGTCTTAAAAATTTTGCCTTATTAAATAACTTCCTGTGACGCCTTCAGATTATGAACGTCTTCATGCCATCCTACAGAGGAACCCCCTCTGAAGACAATACGAAGTCTCTCCTGCATCTGTGATGAGAGGTCCCTGGTGGATAATTAGAGTGCTGAACTCTGGGAAAGGGACTGCGTACTCTGTTTTTTTCATTGATTGAGCAAAAAGACACTGTCACAGAGCAGCACTTAGTTCTAGTGGAGACATCTGTGAAGGCTTCAAGCCCTGTAGGCAGTGCGCTTACGCAGGGAGGGCCTGGGGGTGGCCAGACACCATCTCCTGCTGAGTAAACATCTCCATCTTCCTTCCTGTGGGTTTTGCTCATTCTCTTCCTAAAGCCAGAGGTTTCTGTTTCGTTTTGAGTTTGAATCAAAGGATTCTTTTCGTTACCGTGCTTGATTTTTTAAAGCATATTTGACTTTTGCTCAGCATAATTACCTTTTGCTGCTGCAATTGAAGCTGCCACTTTGGGGCATTTTAAATGTTCGCTCAGACCTAAACTTTTCATGTGAAATATTTGGACCACGAGCTCATTTGCTGATATGCCTATTTTAAATGACTGCGTCATCTCCCTGGGCTCTCTCTCTTAGCGCCACAGAGTACTCTTGTTCTCCTATTTTAATTGATATTTTATAAAGATTGGAAACTTTTTATATCAAACTTATTAAAAAAAAGGCTGCAAGTACAGGACAAAGATTTTTTTTTATTCCTGAATGAGAGAGTAAGTTGTCAATCTGATACCTCATCACCCCCAATACATGATTATATATTTCCTACAAATAAGAACATGCCCTGCTCAACCACACTACAGCCAACCTTTCCAAGCAGGAGCTTAGCATTGACACATTACTGCCATCCAAGCTTCAGGCCTCATTTCAAGTTTCACCAAGTACTCCAGTAACATCCTTTATAGTAAAGGGATCAGCTCAGAATCATATGTCACATTAAGTTGTTGTGTATCTCCAGTCTCCTCAATCTGGAATGGTTCCTCAGCCTTTCCTGAACTTTCATGACCTGGACACTCTTGAAGATTACAGGCCAATTATTTGGTAAAATGTCTCTCAGTTTGAATGTGCCTGATCCTGCCTCATGATGAAATTCAGGTTATGTATCTTGGGGGAAATATCACCAGAGTGATGCTTCTCCCGCCACTGCTTCATAGTAGATGACATATGATTTCGGTATGTTCCATTTATGAGGATAACTTTGATTTCTTGATTAAGGTAGTATCTTCTAGGTTTTTCCACTATAAAGTCACAATTTTTCCTTTGGAATTAGTAAGTGTTTTATAGGGTGGTAATTCAAAACTAAAAATATCATTTTTTAAACAAATTTCTTTTTATTTATTTCTTTATGGATTCATGGCTTCTTCTTTTATTCAGTGGATTTTAATCCTTTTTTTTTCATTATTTGGATGCTAAAGTTGTCCCCAGTTTGGCCAGTGAATCCCCTTCAAGCTGGTTTTGGTGTCCTTTTGATTGTTTCTGTTATTCTTTGAGCACTTCTGTGTTTTCTGACACTAGATGTTTTAGGCTTATCTTGAACTCTCCTTGCCCCAGACACTGAATCAGTCATTTCTCTAAAGAGCTGTGGCTCTTTTTATGTGGCCAAGGCTAGGTGTGTTCATTGCTATTAGGATGTTATTTCTCCTAGGCCCTCTCAGTGGACAGAGCTAAGGAAAGTCTGTTTGTATATTTATGAACAGATGTCTATATGTTGAAGTTGAGTAAACTATAGAGATGAATTTCTACATTTAAAATGTTTTATTCGGGAAGCAAGAATTATAGTTTGGGGTATACACACAGACTGGGTGGTCTTCGTTATGTCTGAAGAACAAAGAGAAGGTTGGAGGTTTCGTAAGAAGGAGAAATGTTAGATATTGTTTTAAAAGAACGTTTCCTGGCTCTAGTAAAGTTATGGGGGAACTGGCAAGCCCTGATTGATGAGTGATGTCAGAGGGTAAAACTAGCCTTAGAGTTGGAGGAGGTGGTTTCAGTAGCCATTAAATAAAACTGGTTTCAGGTTATAGTAGGTGGCTTCAGCAGCCAGGCTTCCAGAGATTAATATGCTTGGAGCAATGGTGTGTGCCCTGAGGACTTTGTGCTCCTGGCTTCTTGACTCTGTCTCAGTTGGTTATGACAAGACTGACCCATTTTATGTGACCAACTTTCACATTTCCCCCTTTTGATCAAAATCTTTTTCTGAAAGTATTGGTGACAAACTATTTCGAAGTTAGGTTAACTGTCCCTTGATTCTAGGACCTGTCCTAGTTGTCTCTGTCCTACAATGGGGGGAAGGTATGGGGGTCTATATCAGGGATCTGGGCCATATCTGAGTAATAAAGAGGCCAGAAGGAAAAATTTTCTGAGATTTGTTTGGAATCCAGCATCAAATTACTGCTTGTCAGTTTCATAGGCATCAGCAGTCATCTGCAGGTGTTGAGCTAGCATTATTCTATTAGGAGAGTCGACTTTACAAATATTAGACAGGAAATGAGAATAATGTGTAGAACTCATAATGCAAAAAATAATTAGCAACAATGTAATAAATCTAGTTTGAATAATGATTCAAAACCTCAAACCTAATTCTTAAAGTAATCAACTAAAGTAACTGAAAGACCATGGGAGAAACTTGGTGAAACCTATTGTAGCCATTGAGTAGCATTTTATGACTGTCTTGAATTTATTTTTTTATTTTTAATTGATGCATACTACATGTACGTAGTTTATAGTACATGTGATAATAGATTGATATAATTTGTAAAAATCAAAATTAGTATGCTGGAGATATCCATCACTTTAAATATGTCTTCATGCTTAGAAATATTTGAATTACTCTCTTCTAGCTATGTTAGTGGTGTTGAATTGCTTGAGCTCCTTACATATTTGTCAGATGGATAGTTTGCAAATGTTTCCTCCCATTCTGTAGGTTGTCCCTTCACTTTGTTGATGGTTTCTTTTGCTGTACAGAAAGTTTTTAGCTTGGTATAATTCCATTTGTCCATTTGTGATTTGGTTGTCTGTGCTTTTGAGGTCTTACAAAGAAAATCTTTGCTCAGACTAATGTTCTGGAGCATTTCTTCAAAGTTTTCTTCTAGTAGCTTCATAGTTTCAGGTCTTAGATTTTCATCTTTAATCCATTTTTTTTTTTTATTTCTGTGTATGGTGAGAGATAGGGGTCCAGTTTCTTTCCTCTGCATATGGATATCCAGTTTCCCCGGCACCATTTATTGAAGTGAATGTCCTTTCCCCATTGTATGTTCTTGGTGCCTTTTGTTGAAGATAAGTTGGCTATAAGTGCATGGATTTATATCTGGGTTCTCTGTTGTGTTCCATCAGTCTGTGTGTCTGTTTCTATGCCAGTACCATGCTGATTTGGTAACCAAATAGTATATGTAATATACTATAATATAGTTATAGTAAATGTTGAAGTCAGTAGTGTGATGCTTCCAGCTTTGCTCTTTTTGCTCAGGATTGCTTTGGCTGTTCGGGGTCTTTTGTGGTTGACTGGGTTGAATTAAAGCAAACAATGATAACTCTGCTAAAGGGATCAGCAGTACAATTTGAATACACAGTTGTGTCAGGGATATTGTCAAGGTTGCCAAATAGATTAACTAAAAGGATATCTTAGGCTGGAGTTTGTCAAGTTACGTATAGCATTTACTAATTGTGAAATTTTAATTGCAGCATTATTTTGTTAAGTCAAAAAGGTAGAAAAAGGGGCGAGAGTCTCATGTGGTAGGGAGCCTTATACCCATATCTTGAGAAAAGCTGTGTACAATGTGAAAAATGTCAGTTTCTCATCCTGGTTTGCAATTTGAATGTCTCTAGTTTCGGCTTTGGGCAGTTTGGTGAACTTTCTATGTGGCCTATACATCAGGCACAAGACTTGTTCCTTAAAATTTATCTAGTTTAAGTTTATATAGGGCTTCAGAATACAGCAGTGCCTGTTTTAGTAATTTTATGTTAGAAAGTTGGATGGGATGAATCTAGAAGAATTTAGGATCTAGTCTAGAATCATAGGTAGATAACAAGAACTTGCAGCTGGCTGGGCGTGGTGGCTCACGCCTGTAATCCTAGTAGTTTGGGAAGCTGAGGCGGGTGGAACACCTGAGGTTAGGAGTTTGAGACAAGCCTGGCCAACATGATGAAACCCTGTCTCTACTAAAAACACAAAAATTAGCTGGGCATGGTGGCATATGCTGTAGTCCCAGCTACTTGGGAGGCTGAGGCAGGAGAATTGCTTGAACCTGGGAGTTGGAGGTTGCAATGAGCTGAGATGGCACCACTGCTCTCCAGCCTTGGTGATAGTGTGAGACTCTGTCTCAAAAAAAGAAAAAAAAAAAAAGAATTTCAGTCAGTTCACTTGTAAAATTAAAGTCATTCATGTAGTCATAGTGATAATCAAAAAGCTGTAAAAAGCAATACAGAGAATTAAATGGAAAACATCCTTAATTATTTTAAAGCTTAGTTTTTGTTTTTTTGTTTTGTTTTGTTTTGTTTTCATGTAATCAAAAATCTAATAAAGGCAACACAGGAAATTATATTTCATAATTTCATATATAAACATAAACTCGTTTCTTAGGCAAGCTACCAAAAAGGTAAAGAAAAACCTTCTGCAGTCTGATTGTTCCTTTTTCTAGGAAGCTCATTTAGATAACCTGGAAGTAGGCTGGGCATGGCACCTCATGCCGGTAATCCAAGCACTTTGGGAGATCCAGGTGGTACGATTGTTTGAGCCCAGGCGATCAGCCTGGGCAACCTAGTGGAACCTCGTCTCTACACCAAATAAACAAAATTAGCCTGGTGTGGTGGCACGTGTCTGTGGTCCCAGCCACTCAGGAGGCTGTGGCCAGAGGATTACTTGAGCTCAAGAGGCTGAAGCTGTGGGTTACGATCACACCATTGCACTCAAGCCTAGGCAACAGAACAAGTCCTTGTCTCAAACAAACAAAAACAAAACAAACAAACAAACAAAAAGATAACCTCTAAGTGAAACCTGATGAAAGGTTACTTGATCACACACAGAAAAAATGTGTCCAGCGTTATGGATGTAGCAACTCACGAGGACAGAATCAAGTTATACTGCATGAAAACATTGCTTTTCTAGGCCTTCAAGATAAACATTTAACTGTCAGGCCACAATAGCTGAGTTAGAATTGTACTGAAAAGTTACAGGATCTGAAAAAAAAAAGTTGAAGTAGAGAGTTATCACCTCAGTCCTTCTCAAGGAGAGGAAAAGCTGAAGGCAATGATGTATGACCTATGAATCACATGCGGTGAGATACAGCAAAGATTAACCTCTGAGACAGGAATCTGAGAAATTTCAAAAGGAAAACTTTACCTAAATAAATCAAATTACCATTTTAAATGAAGAGGACAACATTTTAAACCTGAAACTAGGAAACTAAATGGATCTCATGAAGAAATGTGTTAGGAATAGGAACCGTGTGGTTTAGAAGATGGCCGTTAAACAGATTTTATAAATAAAAATCAAAACCTCTTGTAATTTTTAAAACAGCAGATCAATACTTCAAAAAAACCTTGTTTTAAATATAGAGGGCTAGACTCTGGTCCTATATCAGTGCACCCCTCACACTAACATTTAATTTTTAGAAATTTTAGAAAAACGAGCAAATTTTTCCAATTTGTTTAAACCCAGTCATGCATAAAACGTCCTACCTAAGACCCATTCTTTATAAATCTTTTTTGACTTGTTTAGACTTTTATTATTTTCCCCAACCCTCAGTCTCAGTCCCACAATTTTTCTCTTTTTAAAAAAACTTTGGGACAACCATCATTTTATCTTAGGACAACAATTTACTACATAAGATTCTTTCTCATACAAATTTTTTTCTTTAAATTTATATTTTGATTATTAGACCTAAGTATATTTGGTCTTTTTATAAAATTTAAGGAGGCAAGAAGGGATTTATATTTATTCAACAATTTGTTTCATTTTTTATCTTATTTGGATATGACCCAGAAACTTAATGATTTATTATTTAACAATAATATAAATTTAGTATTTTAAATTATATGAAAATTTCATTTGTAAACTGTATTCCATTTACAATTACCTAACATTTATTTTTAAAATTATATACCTGGATTACTTATGACAAGTGAGATATTAGAGCTAGTTATTATTTCAAGTTTTTTTTTTTTTAAATTAACCAATTTTATATCCTGTTAATACCAGGTATTTACCTAAGTAAAACCTTTAAGTTGAATACATGGGTATCTTAATGATAACTCAGAAGATAGCTGTTTTTATTAAATCAACAATATTAAATTGATCTTATTTATCAAAGAATTGCATAAACAAGATCATTTTGTTTTAGGCTGAGTTCATAGATTTGTGACCTTCAAACATTTAGCAGATGTTTACTGTCTGACCAGTAAGCTCAGGCAAAAATATATGTTGACAATTTTGAAGCTATTTCTAATTTATCAAAGATTTACTTAAGTCATGTGAACTAAAACTAAACATTTGGGTTAATTAGCATATATTTTATATGGGCACTCATTTATTTAAATCAACTGGAATAAAATTTCTTAAGGGATTTCTTGATGACTATGCCAGATTATATTGTGTTGACACAGCATACAACATAATACATGTAAATATGCATAAACACATTGTAAACACATATACATACACATAAAGATTGTATAGCTTTTATTTTAGAATTTTAGTTATGAGATTATAAAACATGTACACTCACCAGTTTATAAAAGACAGTTGGATTCAGATTATTTTTCTGACAAAATGGGATAGGGTTAAACTTTAATATTTTGCTTTTATTTTGTTAAGACAGAGTCTCATTCTGTCACCTAGGCTGGAGTGCAGTGATGCAACCACAGCTCACTGTAGCCTTGACCTCCTGGGCTCAAGTGATCCTCCTGCCTCAGCCTCCCGAGTAGCTGGGACCACAGGCATGTAGCCACCATACCTGGCTAATTTCTAAGTTTTTGTAGAGACAGGGTCTCATTATGTTGCCCAGGGTAAGATTTCTTTAAATAGGTAATCTTATAAAGGCTGTGAACCAAATTTTGGATAAAGCAGTTTGAATCAGATACTAATATCCTGCATTAGAAAAAGGATAGTCAACAGTGAAATGTGACTGAATGATATGGGGAGGCCCACAAGCTAAGAGCCTACCAAAGTCTGCATAGTGTTTTCTTGGTCTTGATTCTTTGTCCTTGAAGACAAGAATGTTGCTATTCCTTTTAGTGTAGAGAGGGTGTTATTTACATGGGAGTTTCACCTTTTGCTTTTAAGAAACAGCACAGCGATCAAAATGATTTTCTTCTCTATCTGCTGGCTTTTAAGTGTCTTGCTTGTATAATATGCCAGAATAGCTGAGGAGTTTTGGAAAAAGGGAGCTAAGTTTAGAGAAGGAGAAAGAGGAGAAATTTTAGGATTTTCGGAAGGGGAGGGAAAACACCAGAGAAGAAAGAGTCAGCCTTAAGACAGTCTTTTGTAGTGAGGCAGTCTTTGAGTCTTTTTTTTTTTTTTTTCTGGAGCTTCGTGTATCAATTGAGCTATGAGTCTTATTTGGAGTGTATAATTTTATTATAGCTGTGGTCTTTTAGTTTAAAGAAAAGCAGCCTGTTTAAATGATCCCTATAATGTTTGAACATGCTATCAGCTGGAGTCCTAGGAAATAGCTTGGCATGCCTTTGAACTTTGAAAGCCCATTTATAACTAAATTTATCTAGGTGATTCAGTTTAATGCCGAATACACAAAAGCCAATGAAAATGCAAGCACCGAATACACAAAAGTCAAATTAATATGCAAGTGCCTATGGAAAAGAAAATACAGACTTAGCAAGAAGGACCATAAGTTGCCTTCTCCAATTGAAGGGGAAAAGTTCCTTCACTGAAGCCTCAGTCCGAAGGCTGAAAAATTACTTCATTCAGCTCTCTGATGAAAAGAACCCTTGTGAACAGAGCTTCCAGCCAGAGGGGAAAAGAGGCCTCTCAAACAGGAGGAATCTCGCTCTGTCTCCCAGGTGAGTGCAGTGGCGTGATCTCGGCTCACTGCAACCTCTGCCTCCGGGGTCCAAGCGATTCTTCCGCCTCAGCCTCCTGAGTAGCTGGGATTACAGGTGCATGCCACCATGTCCAGCTAATTCTTGTATTTGTTTGTTTGTTTGTTTTTGAGACGGAGTCTCGCTTTGTCGCCCAGGCTGGAGTGCAGTGGCGTGATCTCGGCTCACTGCAAGCTCCCTCTCCCGGGTTCACGCCATTCTCCTGCCTCAGCCTCCTGAGTAGCTGGGACTACAGGCGCCCGGCACCACGCCCGGCTAATTTTTTTGTGTTTTTGGTAGAGACGGGGTTTCACCGTGTTAGTCAGGATGGTCTCGATCTCCTGACCTGGCGATCCGCCCACCTCGGCCTCCCAAAGCGTAGGGATTACAGGCATGAGCCACCGCGCCCGGCTAATTCTTGTATTTTTAGTAGAGGTGGGGTTTCACCATGTTGGCAAGGCTGTTCTTAAACTCCAGACCTCAAGTGATCTGCGCGCCTTGGCCTCCCAAAGTGCTGGGATTACAGGCGTGAGCCACCGAGCCTGGCTAAAGGTTTTATAAGAAGGGGAAATGTTAGGTATTGTTTTGAAAGAAAGTTCAGGCGGGGCGTGGTAGCTCACGCCTGTAATCCCAGCACTTTGGGAGGCCAAGGCGAGCGGATCACGAGGTCAAGAAATCGAGACCAGCATGGCCAACATGGTGAAACCCTGTCTCTACTAGAAATACAAAAATTAGCTGGGCATGGTGCCACGCACCTGTTATCCCAGCTACTCAGGAGGCTGAGGCAGAAGAATCGCTTGAACCCAGGAGGCGGAGGCTGCACTGAGCCGAGATCACGCCACTGCACTCTAGCCTGGTAACAGAGCAAGACTCTGTCTCAGGAAAAAATAAATAAATAAATAAAATAATAGTAATACTTTTTTAAAAAAAAGTTCATTGGTACTAGTAAAGATTTGGGGAGCTGGCAAGCTCTGATTGGTGAATGACAGGTGGGTAAAACCAGTCTTAGAGTCCCAGCAGCTTGCTTCAGTATCCATCAGGCAAAGCTGGTCTTAGGTTACAGCAGGTGGCTTCAGCAGCAGGGCTTGCAGAGAGCTCCATCTTTGGAGCAATGGTATGTGCCCTGAGTGCTTTTTCCCTGACTTCTTGGCTCTGTTTTAGTTAGGAATGAGAAGAATGACCCAATTTATATGATAACTTTCACATATACTTACAAATTGCTATGTGCGCGTGCACACACACACACACACTTTATAGCACTATTTTCATATAGGTGCATCTCTACATATTGAAATCGGAATTAACAGTGATACCTCCAATTCCAGTCCCATCCCACAGGATTCATTCTATTAACAGTTCTCCGTCTTTGTATATTTGAATTCCAGTCTTTGACAGTGAGAAACGTGGCTCTGTTCCCCTTAGTCATATAGTTGCTTATTTGTTCAGTGCCCCCACCATCCTTCAGTGCTGCCACCAACCCCTCCCTGGCATCCATGGCCACCTCATCCCACTCGGACTCCACCATCCGACTGCCTCCCTGTGGATGCCATCCTCAAGCTCCTTTGCTCCAAGAGCTGGCAGAGGCCACCCCTTTGCAGACGCCTCCTCACCCTGAGTGGGTGTTAATACCGCACCAGGTTGCCCCACAGAAGCCACCCTCTCGACGCTCTCCGGACACTGGACTCCCCTTGCTGGGTCAGCCTCCAGGTGGGTGCCCTTAATTCCTTGGTTAGGGTTAATTCCCGCCCCCACCCATGCCAGGCCACCCTGCCAGGCTGCTCTGCCAGGCTGTGATGCCTGTGCCGACTCCCCAACTTGTGGATGTTTTCCCTCCCCCTTCTGGGCTCCGACTGCCCACGCTGGGCAGCCCCTGCGCAGATACCCTCTTACCAGTTTGGGCTCCTCCAGCGGGCTCGGGGCCAAGGTCACTCTACCTGTCTCCACCCCTGTCCTCCCACCTTGCTCTGTTGCACAGAATGGCTTCAGCATGGGATCATAGAATCGGTCAGGAGGGAAAGAGAAGGGAAAGGAGAAGGCCGAGAGGATGAGGCAGAATAGGATACTGCCCTGAAAAAGAGCACAGATGACACGGAGGAGAGCCTGTTGTGGAAGAAAAGCGATCCGGGGCTTGGAAGGAGCCTGCGTGCGCAGCCTGCTGTGCGTCCCCTCCAGGTGGCGGCGCTGCGGCGGTCTGGGAGCCCGCGAGGGAGCTGAGTGCCTGCCTCCCGCCTCGCCTGGCTGAGCTGCGGGCCTGTTCCTCCTCCTGGCCCTTTTGCTTGGCTTCCTCTTTGGCTTCGACTTTCCCATGAGGGACAGTCACGTGATGGTCGTGTTTTGAGTCACGTGACGGTCGTGTTTAGGTCGTGTTTTGAGTCTGGTCGTGTTTTGAGTCTGGTGGGTCTGACGTGCGGGCCCCCGGAGAGCCCCTGTGGATTTCCCTCTGCAGCCGGAAGGAGATAGGAATTGGTGATGTGGCTTTGCTATTTTGCTAAATTGCTGTTATTTCAGCGTGTAAGCACGAGCTGTATTTGTATGGTAGCTCACTTTGTAGAATACATTATTTCCTTAAAAATTCACTTGGAAATGAATGTTCACTGCTGGAATCTTATTTTTCTCCTGACTTCGTATGTATAATTGAATGATACTAAACAACAACAACAAAGATTTTCCTCTAAGACAGCATCTAACTCACAATTAAAGCATTATAGTGCAAGTCACAGAAACTTTCCTAATGTTTAGGCCAATGCATAGCTGCCGGGGCCACATACGTAGAGAATGATAGCCCCGACTTTGGTTATTCAGCCGTGGTTTTGTCTTCAGCCCCGGGTAAATGTTATCTTTTAGAAATCTGAACTTCTAGATATTCCTTCTGAAAAGTGACTTCTTTTTATATTTGAAAGGAAGTGTAGAGTGTGTGTGCTTAGAATCAAACAGACCTTTTTTGAATTTTGGTTTTGCCACTTAATTGGCCATGTTGTAACTTCCAACAAGTGATTACACTTAGCTTCTCTACGCCTCAATTCTCTTGCTTGTGAAATGGGAGTAATAGATAATATATTTTACCCCATAAAATTGTCAAGATTAAATGAGAAAATGTTTGTAAAATGTTTGACTCTAGGGAGACACTAATAAATGGTATTTTTTTGGAACAGCTTAAATAAGGAATTTATTAGTTTTAAAAATAACTTTGAGGCTCTTTTTGGTGTAGATGCTCGCATTTTGCTTAGGAGGTTCCTATAGGACTGTTTGTAAAACTATTTAGAGAAGTAACATTAGGTGAAGCATTTCCTTTAGTATTTTTATCCTGCTTAGGAAAGAACTTATTTTTCTTTGAGGAGTAGTCAGAGCTGAAGTTTAAACCTTTAAAAACTCATTTGGTTTTTCTTTTCTTACATAACCAGAAACAGCTATGTGTAGAAAATAACTTTTTCAAAAAGCACTTTAAGTGAAAATAGATTTTTGCCAATAGTTTGTGACTGTCCTGATGAAAGTGAAGAGCAAGGGAAAATGACAGAGGCATGTGCTTGGCCTTTAGTCAGTTGAACAGATTTAAAAGATATATAGGATTATAAAAATATACAAACTTTCAGAAAGCATGAGAAATGTGTTAATTATTTTGGGATGAAAGGGCTCTTACATGCTGGATTTAAAGTCAGTCTCATCTTAAGAAAGCCTGTACCCGTGGGTCTTGGGGAGGAGGCGTTGCTCCCAAGCTCAGTGAATGCACTGCCCATCAGCAGCGCAAGCCAGGACCTCGGGGGCTGCCTGGAGGTTCAAGGGACCTTTTTCTTTTTTTACTTCCCTTGGGCAATCTGACAAGGGAGGCTGTTGCTTCTGTTTCTGGAATATTTCTCATCTGTCCATTTATTTTCATCTTCCCTGTACCACTTGAGTCCAAGCTGTCATCCCTTGCTTAGATTTCGCAGTTGATCTCCCCAGGCCTGCTCTTGGTACTCCCTAATCCAGGTGCACAATACCAGCTACATTGTTCTTTTCAGAATATGAGCCTGATCCTATTCACCTCCCTACCTTTCCTTCGCTTAAAACCTTTCTGGTGCTTCCCATTGCCTGTAGGATAGGATGTGGGTAAAATCCTTACTAAGGCCTCCAAGCTCTGAAGCATCTGGCCCTTCCCAGTCTCCCGAGCCTCATCTTCTGCAATGTGTCCCTTCTTCCCTCCTGCTCCCACAGTGCTGGCCTTGTTTGAGGTCCTGCTGTGGAACCCTTGTATCTGCCATCCTTTCTGCCTGAAACATCCCTTCTCTCCCTCTCCAAGTCCTTCTTTTGCCTAATTGTAGGTACATGTATTGCTAAAAGCTCTGACTTCCATGCCACTTGTCAGGGAAGCTTTTCCTGATTTCTCAGACAAGTCTTGGGCTCCTATTCTGTGCTCTCATGGCCTTGTATTCTGTGAAAGCACTTACTTAGTATGGTTTGCAATTATATTTCAGACTATTTGATCCCTCCCCAGTAGATTTTAAAGCTTGTGAGGGAAGTGTCATGGACAATTTTGTTTCCTTTTGTGCCCATAGAGCCAAGTACACAGTAGGTCCTCCATGAGTATTGGTTTAATTAGTAACTAGAGAGAACAGTTGATGAGGCTGAAGTTGGTTTGAGCTCGTGCATAAGCACTTTGTTTGCTGTGCTCAGCTGGTTGGACACTGTCCCATAGTTAATAAAAGGACTTTGAAGCTTTTGGCAGGAATGTGATAGCGTGTCTTGTGGAGAGATAGCTCTGTATTGGTAATAGATAACCCAGAATGAATCTGTCTGGATGATAATGGATTTTCAAGTAGAAACGTATTTGTTCTCCAAATAAGCATCAAGTTATCCAAAGGCAGTTTTTAAAAGTTTATGATACTATTATTTTAATTTTGCTATATGTTGATAACTACATTACCGTAGTTTGCTATTTTCCTTGCACTTCTATTTACCTGTAGTTGTCTTCATTGTGCTTAGGATTTTAGGGGAAAATATTTGTAATTTTTCTCAGCTAGTTGTTGTCATAATTAATTTTTTATAATTGCAAATCTGAATTAAGTAGATCAGGATTTAATTTCACAACAAAATTCTATTTTATTGATGATTTTTAAAACACAGAAGCAATGCTTGATAATTGAAACCAGTTGTTCAAATCAGTGGAACATTTATGGCTTATTTGGGTAATTGGTCCATGAAATAAGACATTACTGCCACAAGTAAACCTTTGGGGAAATCATCCTTTTTGTCTTTAAAATGGTTACCTGATTTGTTAAATACATTTCAGTCCTGACAATTTATGACTATATTTGAAACTATTTTGGGGAATTAGCACCATAAGCTTTATGTACAAAAACAATAGGATAGTGAAGACTTCTTTGGTGCCATCTATGTGTGCTATCATTAATTATTTCCCTGAACATCAGCTCAAAGAGAGGAAAATGTTAGCGATGGATGCTTTGTTTTACATTTCATACAGTGAACCTCAGTTCAAATCAGAGACTACAGTACCTACCATGTGATAACTATAGTGTTAAACTAATTTATTCTTTATGAATTACTTTTTATATTTCAAACAAATTAAATATGACTATTTTGTCAATTTTCCCAGTTATTGAGCATGTAGAAATTTTTCAGTGGTGAGACTGAACAGTTTACTAAATATCAGCACTGATTATTCCTGATGCACATTCTGTGTTAGTTTCCTCCTCCTGCCATCAGCACTGATTATTCCTGATGCACATTCTGTATTAGTTTCCTCTTCCTGCCATCAGCACAGACATAGCGGCTCAAGCAGTAGAAATTTATTATCTCACAGTTCTGTAGGTTAGAAGTGTGATCTGGGTCTCACTGGGCCAAAGTCAAGGTGTGAGCAGGGCTGCTTCCTTCTGAAGGCTCAAGGGGAGGATCTGTTTCCTTGTCTTTTCCAGCTTTTGCATTCCTTGGCTCATGGCCCCTTCCTGCGTCTTCAAAACTAGCAAGGTCGCATCTCTCTTGTGCTCCTGTCATGGTCACTTTTTTCTCTGGCCACAGCTGGGAAAGCTCTTCCACTGAGGACTCCTGTGATTACACTGGGGCCACTGGGATAATCCAAGACACTCTCTCCATCTCAAGGACCTTAGCTTAACCACCTCTGCAAAATCATTTTGCCATGTAAGATAATGAATTCACAGTTTCTAAGGATAAGGATGTGGACATCTTTGGAAGGCCATTATCTTACCTGTCACACATTTTAAGCTACAGAGCAATAACTTTAGGTTTCCTTGAAGGAAATGGGAATTATCTTGTACCTGTTGCTAAGGGAACAGTGCTATTATTGAGCTCCTTTAGCACATGGTTTAGGGCTTTTAGTCATTAGGTCTGGCAGCTATTGCACTTTCTTGTTACATTGACACAACATTGTAATTCAAGTCAGGACAACGGGATTCTCATTCCAAAAAAGTCATAAAAAGTTCAGTGGGGAAAATGCCCCTGTGAACTAATAGAAATCTTCACTGGCTGCTTTGAATGCACTGTCCAGGGATTTTATTTTGTGAAACTGTTTTAGATGTTTTTACATTAAAATTTTCTTTTAAGCAGTGCTAATTTAGCTTTCAATTAATAAAAATACCCTCCTTTTACCCCAAATGATCTGCTAGTGAACTGAAATTCAGTGTTCCTTTACGTATTTTAAATTTACATTCACTGAGAATGACTAGTGTTTTGAAGGGTTAGCAAGCTGTGGAGTTGAGATATGATTTTGAAAAGAATTTATTTGAGACATTTTTAGTGTCAAGAGAAATATAATCTTGAATAATATTTTAAGTATATCCATTAATTGAAGCCCACCAGGGGATGTCTTGAATAGAGGAAAATCTAAATTCTGACTCACAGAATCAAATTAATGAAAGTAGCAGTAATAACTGGAGCTATATTATATTTAATCTATTACATTAGATGTCTCTAGGATATGTAGAGGAAAAAGGTCAAGGGAAATAGTTAATCACTTTATGAAGTGAATAGTGCCATCTCATATAGGTGGTTGTTAATTTGATGACTTACAGGGTGGTATTCATGAGGGATTATCTTAATATTAACCTCCTAATTATATGGAGTATATTTTATGCAGTCTCAGTGATGCAAATTATATTCATAGACCTTCCTTCTCCACATCTACTACATGGCAAGGGAGAAATCAGTTAACAGTGGGAAATCTGCACACAGATGTGCTCTTTGCTGCAGACTTCACTATCACATGGATATCCCGATAAGAAACCTGAAATTCCTCAGTTCTTGATTCCTCTCTAGTGACAGGACTGGGCCCACTCAGGAATTCTGTTCAGCATTCAATCCTGTTGTTAAAGTGATCCTCCATCTGTTTGGCAGTTTCTTCTTGTCTTCACCCCTCTGTCCACATTCACCCATTTGACTTTCAAGTGAGGTGTTGACTATTTCCTCTCCTTCTCCTTTCCCTCTTCTTCCCCCTCCTCTTCTCCTCACTCTTCTCTTGTTTTTTTCCTTGTGATCTGATATATCAGTCTGTCCTAGTTTTTATGTCTCAATGCTTTTTGTTTTATCAATTCTTCATTCTGCCTTCCATTTACATGTTGGGATTCCCTTGTGTTTCAACTACGTTTTCTTCTCATTTCGCACTTTTTCTCTGGGTGACTTTTGTTATCATCTTGATGCTATTCCGGTTATGCTACCTAGCTGCAGATTTATGTCTCAACTCTATGCTGAAAGTCAATTCCACCTGGCTATCCTTCACCCATATCAAATCACCACTCCTGTCCCCAATTTTTTCTCTATGTCCCTGGTCACTTTTAACCCTGTCACTGTTTACCCATTCTTGTAGGCCAGAAACCAGTATGTTCCATATGACCGTAAGTTTAATTACTAAACGAGAAGGGGAAAACCAAAGATGTGGAAGAAGTTTTTTTTTGTTTTTTTTTGTTTTTGTTTTTGGTAAACATGAGAAAGAATAATACATATAGTTCTATAGAAATTCATTTGAACACCTGGAAAGACCAGGTGATTTCCTAGCAAACTAAAGATTATCACAGGGCACTCAAGAAAAGGTTGAACATTTGAATAGACCAGTAGAAGACATTGATAAGTGAGGTCCAGAGTGGATCACAGCAGCACTGGTCTTTATCTTTAAAAGAACAGATAATTCCAATGATAGACTCTTCCAGGTCACAGGAAAAGGTGAAAGTTTCTTTGTGAAGCCAATAAGTGAAACTAAACTATAGATGCATATCACATATAAATATAAATATGAAATCCTAGATAGATATTGGCAAATATAATCCAGCAATATATTAGAAGAATGATATCCTGGTATATTACTAAGGAGGTATAATGATGAGTAATGTAAAATTCAGTGATAAAGCAAGGTTCAGTATTATAAAATCTGCCAACATAATTTATACGGCAACAAATTAAACTACATGACTAGCCATGTAATGATCTCTAGATACTAAAATGGCTTTCGATAAAACTTAATTTCCATTCCTTGCAAAACAACTTATGTAAAATAGGATTGAATATAATAAAAATTATTTACCAAAATGTAACAGCAAATATATAGCAAAACATTAAAACCCTTCAATTCAATTCAGGAAACAGCTGGGGATACCCACTATCATCATTAATATTCATTATTATCTTGGAATTTTTAGCAAATGAAGTAAGCAACAAAATTAAATACGCACTACAAACTTTGGAAAGAAGAGATTAAAAAATACATATATATGTGTTTATATATGTATTTGTATATATGTATACATGTATATATAAACACATACGTATGGTTCTGTTTATATGTGTATATAAACACATATATATGGTTCTTCCACTTAGCTGCATATTTACAGATGACAAGACACATATTTACACATGTAAGACTTTATACCTAGAAAACCCAGGAGAATCTAATGATAAACTATTGGAATTAATACAAGAATGTTGAAGTGGTTGGATGTAAGATAAATACAAAAACTTATTGTTGCCTTTTCTGTATTTCAGCCATCAGCACTTAGAAATTTAAAAAGGAAAAATATTCCATTGATAATAGCAATACAATATAAAATATTTAGAGTAAGTTGAATAAGACATAGGAAGGGTCTTATATGAAGAAAACTGGAAAATCCTACTGAAGGATAGAAATTACTATTTGAATAAATGGAAAGCTATACCACAAAAATGTCAGCTCTCCCACATTAATATTTATTTCACTTCTAAAATAGAATCTCAACTGGTTTTAATTTCGTTTGAATAAAATGTTTTTATGCCTAAATCCCCAACATTCTGGTGGTATAGTAATAGAAACAGGAATCTGTGGAACAGGATAGAGAAACCAGAAGGAGACATGTGAGCGTGTAATATATGAGAATGACGGTAAATCAGTTCAGGAGAACAAAGCATAGATTTTTTATTTAATTGGTTATGCTTGCCCAAGGGGCCTTTGTCTATATAAAAATGAATTTCAAATAGATTAAAGACTTAGAAAATGTTTTACGAGAATATTTTTAGGAGACAAAATAAATACTCTAGGGTAAGGAAGAACTCAATCAAGAGTGGACACTTGTACTCTAGAAATGAAATTACAGACATATAAAAATCAGTTTTTATTTAATCTGAAGTTTGTTATTTTAGTCTCATTTTTGAAGGATATCTTCATTAGATATATAATTCTTACTTGACGGTTTTATGGCTTTCAGTGCTTTAAAGATGCAATTCCGTTCTTTTCTTGTCTTCCTTGTTTGTCATAGGTCACCACATCTGAAATTTACAGAGCCCCTAACTGCTAGCATTTCCTATTTCTTTTCTCTGTCTTTATTTCTCTCCTTAACACTTACTGTTGTCTGACATGCCATTTATTTTACTTATTTGTCTTGCTTATTGCCTGTCTTCACCCACTAGAATTTATGATGGATACAGGCGGGTTTTTTTTTTTTTAATGGTTTGTTTTGTGCTGGATTATAAGCTCTGAGCACACAATATGCATTCAATTAATATTAGTTGAATGAAAAATGAGGACTGGATGAATACCGTCCTCATGACAATGTTGATTACTCTGTCCACCGTATTCTTAGCCCTTAGCTCATATGTTTGCAATTGGATTTTCCATGAATGATAGTTATCTGGTTCCTCCACTAAGCTGCAGCCTATTTAAGGGCAAGAGCCATATCTTATCCTTATTTGAATCATTATCACCTAACACAGGGTGTGTCTCATAGAAGGTACTATAAGTCAAAAGGTATCGGAGACAGGTCTCAATCAATTTTAAAAATTATTTTGCCAAGGTTAAGGATGCGCCCTCAGGAGGTCCTGATGACATGGGTCTGAGGTGATCTGGACACAGCTTCATTTTATACATTTTAGGGAGACATGAGACATCAGTCAATATATGTAAGACGTACATTGGTTTGATCCGGAAAGGAGGGACGCCTCGAGGCAGGGAGGGAGCTCCCAGGTCATAGGTAGATAAGAGACAAATGGTTGCATTTCTTTGAGTTTCTAATTAGCCTTTCCAAAGGAAGCGATAGGGTACACATTTATCTCAATGAGCAGAGGGATGATTTTGAGTTCTGTCTGACCTTTGTCCACAAAGAATTTCCTTATGGACAAATTGTGAAGGAGGTATGTAGCTTTTTATCTTTGTAGCTATCTTATTTAGGAACAGAATGGGAGGCAGGTTTGCCCTAAGCAGTTCCCAGCTTGACCTTTCCCTTTGGCTTAGTGATTTTGGGGTCCTGAGATTTCTTTTCCTTTCACAGTACTTAAAAAGCATTGGTTGAACCAATGAGCACCTAACTTGGAGTTTTTTCCCTTTGTCTTGTCATACATGAATAAAATATTGATGATTTCCCTATTCAATCTCATGATTGAGTATGGCTAAAAAACACTGATGATTTCCCACTAATGCAATGTCATTATTGAGTTTGCCACATGTGAAGGCACCATTTTAGTGCATGTTTCCACACACACACCTGTGAGCCTCTTCCTCATCACAGACTGTCCTCCAGCCTTCTCCTGCTTACCTCCAGGCCTGCCTGTGTCAGCACACATTCCCTGTTTTCTCAGTGGAAACAATCCCAAGGCAAACCCTCCCACTTGCCCCTGACGTCACCTCTTTCTCCAGCTTCACATTCCTACTTTTTCCTGCATCTTCAGTCAAGCACTGTAGCCAGCCTCGGGTAAAGGCCACTGACCTCTTTCCAGTTAACTGAATTCAATTGTCTTTGTTCAGTCCTCATGTTGTTTTACTTTTTAAATCAAATTTGACAGTGAAGTTCTCTACTTGAAAGCATTTCCACCTGCATTCCTCCCATTTCTCTGGCTGCCCCTTGTCACTCTGCTTTGGTTGTTTTTCCTCCACCCACATCTTAACAGCTGCAGGTCACTAGGCTCCTCTTGGCCCTACCAACCCCATGCTCTGCACACACTCCCTGGGATCTACTCTGCTTTAATGCCCTGCACACTGAGGGGCACTAGATCCATGGTTCTAGCCTTGAACTTTCTCCTGCAACGTCTGCAGAGGGTTCATCCTAAATCTCCTTTAGATGCCTTTGGATTTCAAAGATTCAGCATCTCTAAAAAGGTACTAAGCCCACTCCTCTAGTTTTGTCTTGCATAGTGGCAGGCATAATCATAAATTCACTCTCCTAAGCTAGAAATGTCAGAGTCCTCTTTCTCATCTTGTTGATTGTCCAGTTTTGTCACGTCTCATTCAGATGACTCTCTGCATTCTTTCTGCTCCTCTCAATCCTCACAGCAGCTATCTCAAATCGAGACCTCGTCATATCATGCCTGCGTGTGGCATGGTCTCCTTCCTGATATTTCTATGATAAATCATCCTTTCTTATTCTATACTAGTATCCCTAAAATTGCCATCAGTACTATCTTTTTCTAAAAAAAAAAAAAAATCAAAACAGCTGCAAAAACAATAGGCAGGGCAGAGGAGACACAAGTCCAAAACTTATTGTGACATTTCTTTGCTTAAAGCATCCACTGACTTGACAGTACGTATAGACTGAAGACTGAAATTCTAAGCATAGTGTTTAATCAGATTGTTTATTTTGCAAGGAAGAGAGGTCACTCAAGCTTGCTCAAGTAATGGGCTGTAGTGCAAAAATACATGTTTGGGGAGGATGGAGACTCATTGAAATTCAAGAACAGTAACTGTAGTCGGGATTCTGAGGCTGTCCTGTCTGTAGGGCCACCTGCCACAGGAACCTGGCCCTAATAGGAAGCAATAGTTCTCAAAGTTAGCTGCATCAGAATGACCTGGAGGGCTTGTGGAAACAGATTGCTGGGCCCTACTCCCAGAGTTTTTGATTCAGTAGAGGCCCACATTTTCACTGATGTTCCCAAATTTGTATTTCTAGCAATTTTTTGGGTGACACTGATGCCGCTGGTTTGGGTACCACACTTTGAGAACCTTAATCTTTAAGGCATGTAACATGGTTTGGGAAACCTTTGATGAGCTCCTTCAGAATTACTTGTTCCTCTACTTTGCAGGTTTCTTCACTTATAGTAGAACAATGATTCTCAAACTTTAACATGCATTATAATCATTTGGAAGGATCATTTGAGTGGATTGCTGGTCCCCATCACAGTTTCTGATTCATTAAATCTGAGGTGTGGCCCCCACATTTGCATTTCTCACAAGTTTCCAGGGATGACCACACTTTGCACTGGATGAATAAACTGTTGAATCGCCAGATGGTGAACTCTGAAATCCCCTTCTTGATCACACCCTCACACCTCCCAGCTCTTCCCTCTCCTTCAATTCTGTGGAATCTTTTAAAGAATCGTGTTTCGTATTTTAGCTTTTCCATTCTTTCTTGCTCTTTGTTGGTTGTCTTCTGACTTCCTTTGCCTCCCAGGCCAACTGGGACTCTTCAGGCATTTTATCTCATATTCTCATGGCTTACAGCCTCTCAAGCCACTTGGCCGTCTCCTCCTCAGCCCCCAGCTGTCCGCAAACTTAACCATCTGCTCCCACTTCTGACTGTCAGGAGCTGTTGGAGAAAGTCCCCTGGTGCCAGTTGCCTCCTCAGAACCACCAGTTTAATGCAGCGGGACTGTCAGGACTGTTCTGTATTCCTTATATTCAGTCCTAGTTGAATTTTCATAACTCTCCCTTTCCCCATGCTCCTGAAGGCACCACTGTGACCTTTCCTCTCAGCAGATGCCATCCTACCTCATGAAGGCGGTGAGGGTACTTGGTGGGGTACCCTCCCATCTTCTTCCCTAGTAGCCTAAAACTCTCCTGCTTTTAATCTCATTCACCACGTGCCTTTTAATCTCAGGGTCCTCCCCCTGCCTGTGTTCCTAATGCTACCTGTCTGTTCTGCCTCTCTCTCCGGTCGATTATCCCTCTTTTCTGAGAGCCTCCTTTTTCTCTCTCTCTGGGTGCACTACCCTCAATGGAGGAACTGAGATGTCCTGTCTCCTGATATGCTTAGCAGCAGCAATCAACAAAGACTTCCTTTCTCTTCTTCCTCGTCAAGCCCTTATGTCACCTGCCTCCCAGTTCATTTGCAAACCTTTCCAGTTGTTTCTTTCTTTCTTTTTTTTTTTTTTATTATTATACTTTGAGTTCTAGGGTACATGTGTGTAATGTGCAGGTTTGTTACATATGTATACTTGTGCCATGTTGGTGTGCTGCAACCATCAACTCGTCAGCACCCATCAACTCGTCATTTACATCAGGTATAACTCCCAATGCAATCCCTCTCCCCTCCCCTCTCCCCATGATAGGCCCCGGTGTGTGATGTTCCCCTTCCCAAGTCCAAGTGATCTCATTGTTCAGTTCCCACCTATGAGTGAGAACATGCGGTGTTTGGTTTTCTGTTCTTGTGATAGTTTGCTAAGAATGATGGTTTCCAGTTGCATCCATGTCCCTACAAAGAACACAAACTCATCCTTTTTTATGGCTGCATAGTATTCCATGGTGTATATGTGCCATATGACCCAGCCATCCCATTACTGGGTATATACCCAAAGGATTATAAATCATGCTGCTATAAAGACACATGCACAGGTATGTTTATTGCAGCACTATTCACAATAGCAAAGACTTGGAATCAACCCAAATGTCCATCAGTGACAGACTGGATCCAGTTGTTTCTTTCGTGCTTTGACCTCTGCAGTCTGATTTTTGATCTCATCCCTCTGCTGATATCTCTGCCTCTGCGGTCCCAGTGACACCCTGGCTGTCAGATCCAGCAGTTTCTCCCATCTGCATCTTACTTGGGCGAGCAGAGCCTTTGATGGTGCTGATCTCCCTGTCCCATGGAAAACCCTTTCTCCAGAGCCCCCAGGTCTCTGTCGCCTCCTTCCAATGCTGCCTCCCTCTTGCGCCTCCCCCACCTCACTCACGGCCGAGGAAGCGCCTCCCCTGACCTCGGCTCTTCTTCCTCGGTGTAATCCCCATGGCTGCCTCTGTATGAAAAGCTTTGCATTGCCTTTTGTTGAATGTGTGTTTTTTACATATTATTATATACACCTATTGTAGACTATTGCGGATACCAAAAGTTTAACATCTCGGAAAATAACTCCCAGTTTCCTCCGCGTTCTGCGCTGGTCCCTCCACTTGCTTGGCCCTTCCTGGTGCCCGGCAGCTTCCGGACTATTTTGCCTTCTACCTTTGCTGCCCCATCTTGTGCCTGTTGATCGTATTTCTGCATTTTCTCTCAATTTCCTTTCTACCTTTCTTTTTTTATTGTAAATTGACAACTTATAAATTGTATGAATTTAGCGTGTAGAAAGTAATGCTATAATTTATAAATACAATGTGGAATAATTAAATAAAACTGGTTAACTAGCCATCACCTCAAATACTTAACATGTTTTTGCAGAGAGAACATTTGAAATTTACTTTCTTTGCAGTTTTGAAATGTACAATACTCTATTAACCACATTTACCATGGTGTGCAATAGAACTGAAAAACAAACAAACCAGCGAAAACCAAAACCAACCCCAAACCACTGCTCTGGTCTAACAGAGACTTTGTACCCTTCGACATTCATTTCACCATTCCCCTCATGCCCTGCTTCCCCCCGGGGCTCTGTAACCATGGAGGGCACTGCATGTCCCCCTTTGTTTAGGACACACCCACACTGTCGCTTGTTTGGACTATTGTGTGGTCATTCTCAGTCTCCACTGCCTGTCTCTCCATCCATTTCATCCTTACCTAGTGCTGATTCATAAAGGAATTTCTGATGATATCATCTACCACTCAGAAGTCTCCAGTGGTTCTCTAAACCACAAGAATAAAGACCAAACCTGTTAGGTCGACTTTGAGGAACCTGCCTGGTCTTACATTTGCCCCTCCAGCCCCTAGAGTGCAGCCTTCTGCTGAGTGGATCCCTGCAAGCTTTGTGCTGAACGTTTCCCAGACTCTGGCATTTGCAGAAGCAGCTCTTTCTTTCCAGTCCCCTGACTTTGCCCACGCTGCGTCTCCCTGGATTGCTTGCCAAATTTCTCTTCAGCTCAAAGAGAATTGTCCTCCGGGAAGCTTTCTGTGTTCAGAGTAAATCCTCCTTCATTTTGATTCCAGACACATTGTTTGGGTTTCTTAACTGTGCCGTATTAGCTCTTGGGTCTGCTTGTTTATTCGTCAAAACACTGAGTCCCACCATATGTCAGGTTATGGGTGATGTTTATCTGTCTCTACGCTTCTCTCCCCGACTCGAGCAAATGCGGCGTGAGGGAGAAGTTGGGTTTTCTCAGTACCTGCTTTGCCTGGGGAGATGAGCACTACATGAATTTAAATTCGGTAGTACTAAAATGAAAAGCAGCCTGACTGTGCATGTGAAAAATGTAGGGAGAGCATGGAAAGGATCCTGTCACAGTGACCTGGCAGAGGGACTAAAATGTGAGTCTGCAGCTGTGGCCTCAGTGGGGTATTGTTCAGCAGTGATCAGTTGTTAAGATTAGGAAGATTGTATCATTTCCAGTTGGTACCACAAAAGAAGGTGCTATTTATAATGGTGTGGTTGGTTGCCACTGACAGTTGTTCTCACATATTCTAAGGCATTTTCTGACGGAGTCACGTGCAGCGTAGCTTTTGAAGTGAAATGGAAATATCACCATGAAGGGTTGTGTTTATGGCTAATGGAATTGGGAAAGGGCCACTCTTAAGATATACTTGGTTGTATCCTTAAGAATGACAGTTGATTCATTCTTTACCCCCTGACATTTTCATTTTGGGTTCATAAAATTACTGATAAGTATTGTACAATTTCCTAGAACTGGATATTCTTGTGGCCAAATCTGTCAGCCTTTGTCTTGCATTGCTTCACAGATCTCATTGCCTTAACACGTAGTCTTCATTTTTTTAATGACTTTTATTTGTATATAAACATACAGTTCTAATGATAATGTTCATATAAACTGTGCTTAATTCATATTTTAAAAGTAATATGTGATCATAACCATAATTTATTTGACTATTATTGGATATTTAGATATTTTTCCAACTTTGCACTGTTGTAAAGGCTGAATTTATTCCTTTTGCATTTTTTAGAATAAAATATTAAAGTTGGGATGAATAGATCAGTGAATCGTAACATCTTAATTTTTGGCTGTAAATATGTATTGTCAACATGACTTTCAAAAGTTTAAATCAAATTCACAAAGCCACCATCCATGAGTGACCTTATTCATTTTCCTGCAAACTTAATTTTATGGTGCTTTTAAACTTAAAAGTAACTAATTAAATAGGCGTTTCTGTTCCATTTTGACTGTGTGTGCTAGAGTGAGTCAGCAGTGTATAGTGGGGATGCCTGAGCTAGGGATTTTGTTTACATACAGACTTTTTCAGCTATGTGAACTGTGTGATCTCCGTGAGCTTCAGCTTTTCAGAACAATAAAATGGGGCTATTAATCTGATATTCAATATTGTAAATAACAAGTGAAAATGTAGACATTCACACATATGTGCTCACACACACACGTATACGCATACACATACCCTAATCAGTACCTGGTATACAATATGTATATATTAAGTGACAGGTAATACATAATCAAATATATTTTGTTTATTATGTAATGTTTGGCAAAAGGGTAATAATTGGAACATTTTGCTAGAGCCAATGAATATAGTGAGAAAAAATGGAATTTAGGGTTTATGAAATTGTATGAATATCTAATATTCCATAAAATAAGTGCCATATCTGTAGTATGTCTGAGAAAACTGCAGAAAAAATAAATTTAGTGACTGAAGCAGTGTTGTCTCATAATTGGTTCCTTCTCTCCAGGAAACTGAGAAATGAATTGGTCAAAATAGACACATTTGAATTCATATTTAAAGACCAGAGTACTATTCTGCCTGTCTTCCTTTCCTTTAATTCATTAAACACTTTTTTTTTTTTTCTTTTTTTTTTGAGACGGAGTTTCACCCTTGTTGTCCAGGCTGGAGTGCAGTAGCGCAATCTCGGCTCACTGCAATCTCCGCCTCCTAGGTTCAAGCAGTTCTCCTGTATCAGCTTCCTGAGTAGCTGGGATTACAGGCCCCACCACTACACCCGGCTACTTTTTGGTATTTTTAGTAGAGATGGGATTTCACCGTGTTAGCCAGGCTGGTCTTGAACTCCTGACCTCAGGTGAGCCAACTGGCTTGGCCTCCCAAAGTGCTGGGATTACAGGTGTGAGCCACCCTTCCTGGCCCATTAAACAAATATTTATGGCCAGGTTTGATTGTAGCTCCAGAGAAACAATAATGAACAATACCAAGATGGTTTCCCCTCCATTTTAGAAGCTTATATTCTGCTTCCAAGTAGAATAGGGTTAATTTCAGCTAAAATACTTTCTGTGAATAATGAAACAACATGGTGCGAAACAGGGGTTAGAGAATCCCTTTATAATTCAGTGACCAGGGAGGACCTGTCTACAGGCTCTGAGATGCAAGCAAACTTCGTATTCCCCCATCTCACTTGCAGGCACGATGTTACTGAGTAATCCTCTTGCTTCACCGAAAGATATAATTCAATGAAAGTTCGTATTGTTTGATATTATACATTCTTATTTTTGATCAATTTTAAAAGATTCTTGGGTACGTATGTGATCATAAAAGGAGGCCTTAGAGTTTACTTTTGGTGAAATGATAATGTGTGACAATTGGAAATATGATTAAATTGAGAAATTACATGCAATCTTTTAAAGAACACAGCTGTTGTAGAAAATGAGATATCTGTATTTGCTTTAGAGCCAACACTGCTGTAATGTTTTTTGTAAAGCACATAATTGTAATGCAGCAAAATGCTTGTGTGGAAATTGGGATGTTGAATAGTCTTCCTGGAGCATCTTCAGGATTTGTCAGATTGCTTTCTCTCTCTGGCAACATAAAACATCTCATGTGGCAGAAGCGGTGCAAACCTTTAGGCGTTTTAATGGACCAATGGACTGTGAGCTCCTTGATGGAAATCACACCATGATGTCTCATTATTTCCAAACAATACAAGAAAATCCATGGATGACAATTCTGGTGTCTTATTTGATGATTAAAATGCTTTAAAAAAGTCTCATACATTAGTAAGTGTATCTAGCAATAACAAGTTCGTGTTGTGACAGATAGTGAATATTAATGTCCGTGAAGTTTTTAGTCTTAATTTTTAGCTGTAAATTGATATGATGTTTTTCTTTATTAGCTATGTTTAAATTACTTCCCTTTGTTGTCAATGACATATACAGGTAGCAAAAGAAATAAAGTATATATGATTTATTTTTCATCTACTAGACAGCAGATTTTACTCACTTTAGTGGTGATGGATAAAATTTCCACATAACATTTTCATGCAACTTGTCACATTAACAGGGGCTCAGAAATTATTATTATTATTATTTAATTTTTTTTCCTAGATGGAATTTCGCTCTGTCGCCCAGGCTGAAGTGCAATGGCGCAATCTTCACTCACTGCAACCTCTGCCTCCCAGGCTCAAGCAATTCTCCTGCCTCAGCCTCCCAACTAGCTGGGATTATAGGCATGCACCATTACACCTGGCTAATTTTTTATTTTTAGTAGAGATGGGGTTTCACCACGTTGGCCGGGCTGGTCTCAAATTCATGACCTCAGGTGATCCTCCCACCTCGGCTTCCCAAAGTACTGAGATTACAGGTGTGATCCACCATACCTGGTCAGAAATTTTTTTTAATGACACAAAGGTTACATGAATTATTCCTGCCCAATTGATGAATTTTGTGTTTGTTATTCAGTCAGATTGTTATATTGTCTTGAGAGGTTTCAAATGTTCGAGTGAGAGGTGCATCGGTGCATCTTACCCCCTGACATCCCTGGTGCTGATGCAGCGCTGACCTATTACCATCTGCATCTTCTTCTGGAACATTCACAGCAAGATAGATGCTAAAATTAGGACTCAGATAGCATTTTCTGATGAGTATTCTCCAAGGATGTGTGTGTGTACGCCTAAGTAATAATACTTGTAGATAATTTTTTAACTATAGATTGTGTTAAATAACGAAAGAATATTTACATCAATCTTGCCATCCATGTGTAGCCACTGTTAGTATTCTGCTGTTTCTTTCTGATTGCTTTTCTAAGAGAATGTGTTTGGTTGTGTGGACACACATATGCCTATTGCTTAGCACATAAAAAGTGCTATATAAATATGTGAATAAATGAATGTCTTAATATATGGAATAATTTGTATAATATATATGTGTGTATGTTGTTATTTTATTTTTAATTGACAAATAATTGTATATATTTATGGGGTACAGTGTGATTTTAGATATATGCTTGTGGAATGATTACATCAAGCTAATTAACATATCTGTCACCTCATATGTTTTTTGTCATGAGAATGTTTAAAATCTATTCTTTTTAGCAGTTTTGAAGTACATAACATTATTCAGTATAGTCAGCATGCTGTAGAACATATCTCTAAAGCTTATACCTGCTGTCTAACTGGAACGTCGTGTTCTCTGGGCAATATCTCCTCATTCCCGATTCCTTTCTCATCCAGCCTCTGGTAACCACCTTTCTAAGCACTGTTTCAATGAGTTTGATTTTTTTTATTGCGTGTCTATAAGATCATGCAGTATTTATATTTCTGTGCCTCTTATTTCACTTAGCATAAGGACACAAAACAGCAGATATGATCTAAATAGACACCGTTTTGTGTCCTTACTTAGATTTTTTACTTAACCCAGATAATTCTCAAAATATATGAAATATGTAAAACATAAAAATATAGTTTTTGATAACCTCAGAATCATATATGTATATATGTACAATAGTTTCTTTAACCTCCTTCCCATATGAATACTACTTTGCATTCTGCTGTTATTTTGTGATATACATTTTTACCATCAACTTTTATCAGTGCTTAACTACTTTGTTAGTATGTAATCCTAGAGAAGAAATTACTGGGGAGTAGAATGTAAACCTAAGATAACTATTAATCCTTTTTGCCAGACTTTTGTTATTCAAAAATGATAATTTTGTTGGATTACAAAGATTAGCTATTCATCTAGAAAATTTGGAAAGCAGAAAAAGAAAGCACAAATAAAATTGGGAAGGAATTATTTATAATTCTGGCACTTAAGATGATTTCATGTAAATGTTTTTGATTTATGTAAGTTTAGTCTTATTTAATCTATTACACATTTACCAAAAATGATCAATTTGTTTCCTTAACTGCTTCTTTTTCCTACTTAGTAGTATATCATTACATAGTCCTTCTCTGCCTTTAGACAGTCGTCTACAATGCAGTTTACTGGCTGGTTTTGAAAGGGCACATCCATGTAATGCATTTAATTACCTCCTCCTTTGTGGACCTTGACTTTGTTTCCAGTGTTTAATTTGATGTGGGATTCTAGGAAAAAAACTCTTGTGTTTTGCCCCTTGGACACATCTGCTATGATTGCATTAAGACAAATTCCTAGGAGAATTGCTGGTTCAACTTTCAGGAACGATTTTTTTTTTCCCCCAAGATGAACTTTCACTCTTGTGACCCAGTCTGGAGTGCAGGGGCACCATCTCAGCTCACTGCAACCTCCACCTCCTGGGTTCAGGCAATTCTCCTGCCTCAGCCTCCCGAGTAGCTGGGCTTACAGGTACCCGCCACCGTGCCTGGCTAATTTTTGTATTTTTGGTAGAGACAGGGTTTCACCATGTTGGCCATGCTGGTCTCAAATTCATGACCTCAAGTGATCCACCTGCCTTGGCCTCCCAAAGTGCTGGAATTATAGGCGTGTGTCACCACGCCAGGCCAGGAACGATTTTTAAGCATTGACAAATACTGCCACATTACCTTTCCACAGATTGTGACAATTGACATTCACAGCAAAAAGAAGTATGAAAGTGGAAGAAGATTATAAAAAACTTTAGACTATTCACTGTAAAATTAACTGAATCACTTTCCAGAAAGCCTGTGCCTGTTCACCGTCTTTGAGAGGAGCAAGATGGAACCCAGTTTGAGAGTTCACTGGGCATTCTCTTGAGGGTGGGACATATTCATTAGCTGGGTCCGAAACAGGAAGAGCTGAATATGGAGCGGTTAGGTGATTTTACTAAACATTCATATGAAATGAGAGAGAAGGCTCTTCTTAGTTGCTGGGTCTTTCAATTACCAATTTAACTCATTAGCCTGCTTCTTGAGTTTATTGTCAAGTGAGTTTTATTATTTTCCTGTCACTAATTGTTTTGAGAAAAGTCATTGTGTGTTTCTCTTCCAGCCCCTTCAGCGGCTGCACAGGGAGCATGGTCTTGGGAGTGGTACTTGAAAGAACAGAAGGCTGTCGCAGCACCTGTTGAGCTGTTTTCCAAGGTCAGCCACTGAAGGACTTATATGTATATTAAGAGGTTTAGTTAAAATGAAATGACTTTCCTAGATAGCCCATCAACTTATTTGAATTATTTGTAGGCTTTGCTGGCAAATGACCCCACAAAATCTAATCAGAGCTTTAGTGTTTCAGAGTGGGCTGGAGCCCAGCGCCACCACCTGTCAGCTCTGTGACCTTGGGCAAGTCATTCAATTCAGTTTCCTCATCCATGAGGTAGGAAAATTTCCCTACCTTCTTTCTCCTTGGGTGCTTGGAGGACTAAATCAATTGTACCCATAAAGAATACAGGATGCAAGGTGCACACTATAAATGCTCAATAAGCATTAGGTTTTACTTTTATTAGTCAGTATTACCTGCAGTTAGAGGGATCTGTCTGGATGTGTTGCCGAGAGTGGTGAGTCAAGCAAGATGTCAGAGAAGACATTGAAACCCCTGAATCCTGGCATACATGACTAGAAAGGTGACCAGAGTAGGCGGTGTAGACTTCCTTGACTGTCTGCTAGCACCAGGGCCTTACACGGGATCATCTTTACGCAAGACACCAAATCTTCTGGTAGTCTTTTTGTTCTTCTTGGTCTGAGTTTTAGATGTTTTGGGGAAATTTATATGCATCAAATTTGCCTCATTACTTTACTTTTTTTTTTTTTTCTTTTTTCTTTTGAGACGGAGTCTGGCTCTATCACCAGGCTGGAGTGCAGTGGTGTGATCTTGGCTCACGGCAACCTCTGACTCCCTGGTTCAAGCGATTCTCCTGCCTCAGCCTCTTGAGAAGCTGGGATTACAGGCCCGTGCCACCATGCCCAGCTAATTTTTGTATTTTTAGTAGAGATGGGGTTTCACGGTGTTGGCCAGGATGGTCTCGATCTCCTGACCTCATGATCCCCTTTCCTCGGCCTCCCAAAGTGCTGGGGATTACAGGTGTAAGCCACCATGCCCAGCCCATTTCTTTACAGCAGGAGGCTACAGCTTTTTATTTGGTTTACTTTTCGTGACATCTGTTGAGTTACATCTAGTATTTGTTAGCATGTGAAAGGGCCAGCATTTGGAATCCTGAACATGTCATGCAACAGGGAAGAAGAGGTACAACGAAGATGAAAAGAAAGGGAAACCAAGTGCAGACCCCTCATGTTCAAGAAATGATGTGTGTCCTTTTGTTGTCTAGGCGGTGTGCTTCACTAACAAACACTATGAAGGTCATACCATAGAAAATGAGAACATCTAGAGCAGTGTTCTTAACCCAGCCTTCGCACCATCTACTTTTGTGAGCTTTGGAGAGCACAGCGTGGGTCTTCCTGAGACCTACTAAATCAGACCCTCAGGAGATGGGCCTGGAAATGTGTAGCTTGAGAACCTCCTGCATTCTTTGTGCAGGTTTGAGGCCCACTACCACAGAAGGTTTAAGAACCGTGCGTTTTCTGTCTAGGAGTCAGGTCCATGTTTCCCCACGTTGCTTTCACCTGATAAGACAGAGGGGGTTTCTTCCATCCAAAGGTGCAAGCTCAGTAAGGTAAGGGATTTTCCTTCATGTGTCCTGGCAGTGCCTGCTGTGTTGTGTGTGCTCAGACGATCAGTTGCTATTGAGTGACTTCTACGGAAACTCTTCTCGCTTCTGAGTGTAAAGATCTCTGAAGGTGGTTGGCTTGGACCAGGGCAGTTCGGCGTAGCTCACAGTCACCTTGCCCTTTCCCCCCTGTCACTCCCTGCCCTTGCCACGGGCCCACTGCAGGTTGGGAGGGCAGAACAGAGCGGGCCGAAACAGGAGCTGCCTGAGAACTGTCAGGCGCTGTGACACGCAAGGGCAGAGGTAGCGGGGTCAAGGTCCAGGATTTGAGGTTGAGCCAAAGAACAGAGGTGAGGTTTGCGCCCCGGTGGCTGTTGTGGCTAAGGAGTCACACCTGTGCCGTGTCCTCAGATCAGGGTACTAGGGCAAAGGTCCTCTCTTACACCCCCTCCACTGCCAGGATTAAATCAGATGTTTGGGTGTTAGAGGTGAAGTGTGGACTAATTTTCAGAGCAAAGAAAGTTTTGACTGATGGCAGCCAAGTGCTAGATTCTCTGTCCAGCTCCTATGTTGCCCCACCTTTCAGCCTGTCAGTGTAGTCATGTTATTCTCAGAGCTTCTCCTCTAAGATCCTTTAATCCCCATCAGCCAGTGCAAGAACACCTGCAGGACTGAGAATTTCTCCCTCAGATTTTCCGTCATGACCTGGTGTTAACTAAAAAAAAGGCCAAAAGGGCAAACGTGGGATTCCTGTTCCTGAAATAAATCCTCATGATGGCATTGGGAACGGTGTAATCATATGCTCTGGGTCATGTAGCTTTCCCCCTTGACTTTACAGAGAGATGACAAAAGAGGTGCTGGAAGGCAGTAAGTGGGAGGGGCACAACGTTGTGGGACATACAGACAGGAGTGGGCCCCCTTGGGAGGGTGGAGAGAGTCAGAGAGACTCTGTTGAGGGAGGTGGGTGGTGAGCAGGTAATGCACCTTTTGATGATTCTTTGGCTAAGGACTTTCTCAAGCTTTTGAAGTCTAATGTTCGTCATCTCTGAAAGGAACAGGAAAGCATTAGTGTGTGAGAAAACAGACGTGTTTGATATGTTGGACTGCCTTTCTCTCCAGTCATAATCTAACACTCCAGCTGCTCACATGTTTAAGACTCCGTATGTGCAAATGCCATGTAAGACTGGCCAAAACACTAAAGAACGTATGACATGGTGTCTTAGGGTCTTGCCGGCTAATTGGGATATGATATGCAACAGTCCGAGGTAGAATGTTAATTGCCCATGGAATGCACAAGTAATGAATTTATTGAGCATTCCATGTGTGAGATGAGACCTCGTTTGACCCTGAATGAGGAGGAGAATTGAGCTCACCAATTATTACATCCAATTTGGCCTAATAAGTAAAGAAGGTACTTGTGATCAAGATCACAGTGTTACTCTAACTTGAATTTATATTTTCAGATGAAATAAGCATTGTCTATAATTGAAAATAGTTTTCAATATAATAAAAAAGGCAGTTGATTCATGTCAGCTTTCCAAGAAGGAGCATCAGACTCAACTCAATTTTATATTGACATTGTGCTTTTGAGTATTAATGTTCATTTTCATTGTGTAAATGTTATTATAATGTTGTTCAGGTCAGCCAGCTGAGATGGAACCCTTCAGCTTTTGACACTGAAATGTGGAAAATAAAACTTAATTCTATGCTTAGAAAACCCTAAAGACTCTGTCAAAAGGCTCCTGGGACTGATAAATGACTTCAGTGAAGTTTTAGGATACAAAATCAATGTATAAAAGTCAGTAGCATTTCTGTACACCAATAATGTTCAAGCTGAGAGAAAATCAAGAACACAATCCCAATTACAATAGGCACACAAAGAGAAAAATATCTAGGAATACATTTAACCAAGAAGGTGAAAGATCTTTTCAAGGAGAACTACGAAACATGGCTAAAAGAAATCACAGATGACATAAACAAATGGAAAAACATTCCGTGCTCATGGGTGGGAAGAATCAGTATCCTTAAAGTGGCCATACTGCACCTGTGCTCTGCATTCTTTCCATTCCTGCCTTTCTAGAGATTTTACTCCATCAGTTATCTCATGACCTGTCTGTAAGTTGCCGTTTCTTCTCTTTTGAACATTTCCTTTTAGAGCCAGGCCAGGTGGCTCACGCCTGTCATCCCAGCACTTTGGGAGGCCCAGGTGGGCGGATCACCTGAGGTCGGGAGTTCGAGACCAGCCTGACCAACATGGAGAAACCCCGTCTCTACTAAAAATACAAAATTAGTTGGGCGTGGTGGTGCATGCCTATAATCCCAGCTGCTCCGGAGGCTGAGGCAGGAGAAACGCTTGAACCTGGGAGGTGGAGGTTGTGGTGAGCCGAGATCGCGCCACTGCACTCCAGCCTAGGCAACAAGAGTGAAACTCCGTCTCAAAATAAAATAAAATAAAATAAATAAATAAATAAATAAATAATAAAAATAATATAAAAACGAACATTTCCTTTTAGAATGCAAATACGCTTAAGTCTGTTCCATCTTTATGAAAAAGTAGTGCCCCTGGCTTCTGCATTTTCCTGCCTAACTCATCTCCTTAGTCCAGACTGGCACTGGCTTCTTGAAATTTTAGACTGCATTTTCTTTTTCTGGATTTTTCTAACCTTTCTTTCCCACCTCCAGCCTCCGCAACCTGACCTTTGGGTCAGTTCATCCAGTTCCTTAACTGCCATCCCACTGAGTCATAACACAGCCCCTGCGGCCGCTGCGGGTCCTTCTCCTGGTCTTCGCGCCTCCTCACCTGGAGGACAGGCAGACCTCAGTACATCCAGACCTTTCAGCCCCCTCAGTGGAGCCAGCTCCCGGGGCCCCGTGTCCCTATGAAGGACCCTGTGCTCGGTTCCTCTGCAGCCAGCTTGTTGCGCCCTCTCCTCTCTGCTCTGTGTACATTTGGCAATCTAATCTGCTCCAGATTTCCCTCATAATTATTCTATTGCTACTCTCACTCCGCAGCACTACTGTCTGCATTTACGGTGCATGCTGGATTTTTTCCAGATGCATTTTTACAGCAGTTCCTTAAGCGATATTTCTCTGTCCAAACTGGCCCCACCTTTCACCTTGCCTGCACGCCTTGCCGGAGGGATCTTTGTGAATTGTGGTTTCTCTGTTTATCAGCTGTGTCCTTAACACCTCTGGCTGCTTTTTGTGCCATTCTGTGTGGTTACGTGTGGGTGTATGTTGTCTCTCGGTGAAATTGTGATCTCCTGGATCACAAGCCTGACTTGGGTTTCTTTCTTCTTGTGTTAGTTCCTCTCTGCCCTCTGGTTCCCAGGAGAGCTTCCTGTTGTTTGCTGGCGCTTTTACCTGCGCTGCCTCAGTGAGCCCTTCATTGCTTCCCCTGACTGTGTGGAGGCACCTCCCTGACTCTTAGTCGATTTAACTGAAAACAGCAGATAATATCACCTACTTCTCAGGGATTTTCCTGAAAAATTCCACATCGTGTATATCTCGTGTCCAGCATACTGCAGTGTCTGGCATGTAGATGACTTTCTTAAATACAAGCAGTTCTTAAAATCACTCTTTTTCTTGGCCCTTGCTTTTCCCACTGCCTTTTCTCAGCCCTTCTTGGTAGCCTTGTGTGCTCCGACCGCCACCTCCCGTTTGTTCAGAACACTAGCCCAGCCTGGCCTCAGCAGACCTTGTCCTTGCCTCCTTGCTAGAACTTGCCTCGGTTAGACCACAGTCCTCTATCCTTCCAGCCTGGCCTGCCCACGGCGGGTGTTCCTGTCTCCGTCTCCCAATTTGCACTTAAGAGTGGGTGCCCAGCGGGAAACCCGCTGTCCTTGGAGCAGAATCCTTAGTGGGTCACGCTGTTCCCAGCCTCCTCTCTCCTGCCTGATGACTCACCAACTTTAATCATGATGAAGATAGAAGCGGTTCCTCATTTCATCCCCTTTCTCTCTAAACAAAGCTCAGTCGTGGCATTCCTACCTCCCCCCACTTTCTTGTCCTGCTCTACCTCCTTCCCCTCTTCATAGTTATTATAATCTAGTATGATTTCAGAAAGAAATACTTTATGTCCTGAAAAGGAAATTCGAGCCTTCTGCAGGATGATAGGGTTGCATTCGTTTTTGGGAGGAGCTGGGGATTATTGGAGGAACAGAGGCACCTTCCTGGTTTAACCTCCTAATTGTCCTAGAAATGAGACAGCCTTATTTGAACACATTCCTGTTCTCTCTCTGTCTTCCTTACTTGAAGTGTAAGTAAAGGGAATTCACCCTATCCCAAATGTAAGTTCTTCACCTATGCCTGAATTCTATTTTAAAAATGGAATTTTTCTATCTATACCTATACATAAAATAGAATCTGAAAGATGTGTACATGTGCATTTTGTTTTTGATAGTCTGAATTTGTATTTAGCCTTGCAGGTGCAGGAAGACGGTTCTGTGGAAATTCCTATTTGTTAAAACTCCTTGTGAAACTTTGAGATGCCCAGAACCTTTCCAGCCAAAAGAGTTTAGTCAGATACCAAGTTTTTGTGCTGTGAACATGCTTCCAAATGACTTGACAGTCACTGAGAACACTATCAGTATTTTAATATAGATGCTTCTTAACACTTTAAATATTCATCGTAAGCCAAATGATGACCATGTCTGGCTTTTTAGTACTTTTATAAAATGCAGTAAAATACCTTATGCATTCTGATATGCTTGGAACCTAATTATAGCCTGAGTCTATATCCTCTTTTTAACTGCCTAAACTGTTTGCTTGTCTACCTATTTATTTTTTTTTGCCTTTAGTATGTATTTTGTTGCCTCCAGTTTTAAGGTAACTTCATTGGTATTTAACAGTATTCCCAGGGGGGAAAAAGCATTTTTTTGAAAGAATACTGTGTGCACTATATTGAGATGTTTGTTTGGAGTTTACATCACAAGGCATATCGAGACCAAAGAAGGAACTGTATTTTAAAAATAGAGTGTGGCCTTGTGACATGAAGTCATTTAAGATGATTAATTGCTGGGGCTCAGAAGAGCAGAAAGAATTCCCATTCATGTTCATTTCCCGTAGTTTCTAAAGGTCTAAGTTCTGGGGCGGAATTGAAACATCCTGATGTGGTTCAGATGCTTTTCCTACATTTAGAATCTGTGTCTCTGAAATGGTGATTGAAAGTACCAGGGGTGCTGGGAAATAGTTGAGCAGATCTGAAGTCTGGAACCAGACAGTCAGGTCAGGACTGCTTTTTAGCTCCTGGCAGGGGTATGAAGCCCCTGTAACAGGCTGCTTATCTGCAGTTCCAGCTGGAAGCTGAATGTCAAGTTCAGAGCTCTTCAGAAGGAGGAGAGATTAAAGAGGAAAATGGTGGCATTCGGAATCAAGGGTAGACACGACTTCTCGTTTAGTTAAAGGAAATATGTATCAGAAGTAACCTTGTCTGTTTTCTCTGGGAAGAGTTTAGTCATTGGGGAAAAAAATATGCGAGTTTATCGTTTTAGACACTAGACTCAGAGGATTTGTGGAATCAATTCGGTGATGGACAGTGAATTATCAAACAATTTGAGAAGTTGTTTTAAAAAGTTCTTTCTATGCAGTCCTGTATTATGTACGGCGTGGGTTCTTTTTCTTTGTTCATAAATGATCTTTGCTGGTCTAAGGTTGCCTAGATCTAGTAGTGTTTTACCTGCTCTGGTCTGTGCTTCGTTTTTGTTTCTGAGACCGTAGTTCAGTCAGTGGTTAGGATGCACATTAAAATGTTTATTGTGCAGCCAAATTTCTTACTATCCGTAGCTTCTGGGGAAATGAGGACTTTGCAATTGAAATTCTAGCAGAATGGATTCACAAAAAGCCAATAAGAACTGCATTCCCTTCACTTATTAAAGTATATTTTTGTTGAGCCCTGAATTCTGTTTCTCTATTTGTAGAATGTCTCTTGCTATAGTCTTGGCAGCAGTTTAGGATTCTAAGTTCAGAATTAATTTATGAAAAATGTTCAAAATAACAAGGAAGTAGTATCTAAAATGAAAGTTTAAAAATACACAATCGGCCATCCTTCACTGCCATCTTAACTGCAGCTTTGTAGCAAGTTCTGTTTAATTATGTAGGTGGTGATTTTCCCCATCAGCCGAACAAATAGATGGCAAAAAAACAAAAACAAAAACAAAAACAACAACAAAGGTGTCACTTTGGAAAAGCGGAATTTGAAGCATGCGTTGCTGCCTGGCCTGTATCCCCAAGATGAACAACTGCAGTGAACTGCTGTGTCCTGCTTACTGAAGTCTTCCAAATGTGTATGATTTAGTCAGTGGATTGATTAATTACAAATCCCCTTGAAGGGTAGCCACGTGGCTCTTAATCTGTCTTTGGGTCTTAGACCTCTTTGAACATCTAATGAAAGCTATTGATCATATCCTCAGGGAATTAGGGTATCCTCAGGGAAGAATAATATCCTTGGGGAAATGCCTATATTCATTTGCACCCAAAATTTCATATAACATTCAAGAGGATTCTAGAATGCCCGAAGACATCATGACCCCACTCTGACTCCACTATTAAAAGCAGCTGTATTAAGGTGTAGTTTGAGCAAGAATAGAGAAAGAGGCAAATGTGTGTATGTGGTGAGTGTGTGTCTGTGTGTGTATTAGTGTATATAATATTTTAAGTTCTCTGTTTTCTGTGATTAAAACAAAAGAAAGCCAGAAGATAATCTAACATTCTTGTTAAGTGCCACTGTTAACTCAGGTAAAAATCATAAAGTCTCTCAAGGAAAAAGCAAGGAAGGAGCTCCATAACTTCTCACAGTCTTCCATTGTCTTGCAGTAAATAGACCTTTATGATGAAAAGGCTTATTGCAAGATTCCTGGAAGGGCATTAGAGCTGTTATAATGCAGCAGAAAGTTGGAAGGATGCAGCCTGTGGCTGTTCATGAGCTTCCCATGAAGTCTTTGAAAGTGTTGATGGATATCGTTACCATTATCAAGGTGAAAATTAGCATGATGGAAAATTTGAGAATTTATTTCAAGTCTGAAATGTGGGCACCACCTTAAAATCCTCTGCCTCCCTTGTCCTCTGCCTCCAGCCAGGCATCAGGCACTGCCCATTTTACCCCCTAAGTATGTACTGAATCTGGCCACTTCCCCCATTCCCAGTCCTGCTTGCACCGGCTGAGGACCTCATTATCACTTGTCAAGGCTGTTGCAACTTTCTAAATGTAATAAATAGAACTTGGCAGTTAAGTGCACAGGCCACGGTTTGAATTTGAATTCCAGGTTTTGTACTGACCAGTGTACAAACAGAGCAACTTGTGAACAACTGTGAGCCTTAGTTTCTTCATGTTTGAAATGGGGATTATCATAGTTCTAGTATAGGGTTTTTTGTTTGTTTGTTTGTTTGTTTTGTTTTTTTGACAGAGTCTTGCTCTGTTGCCAGGCTGGAGTGCAATGGCGTGATCTTGGCTCACTGCAACCTCCACCTCCCAGGCTCTAGCGATTCTTCTGCCTCAACCTCCCAAGTAGCTGGGATTACAGGCACACGCCACTACACCCAGCTAATTTTTGTATTTTTAGTAGAGACGGGGTTTCACCATGTTGGCCAGGATGGTCTTGATCTCTTGACCTTGTGATCCGCCCACCTTGGCCTCCCAAAGTGTTGGGATTACAGGTGTGAGCCACCGCACCCGGCCCCAGGGGGTTTTATTTTAAGGCTTACGTAGTTGACTTAGACACTGTACATGGCATATGGCAGATTCTTAATTATTGGCAGATACTTAAAGCCTTTTTAACATCTTCTACTTCTAGTTTTACCACCTTTCTAATTAATTTCCCACAGCGCTGGTAATAAGATGCAAGAATATTTTTTTGCATCTTTTGCTGGTGCTTTATCAATTAAGAATGAAATAAAAGTTTCTTAGCAGGACATACGAGTCTTATCACAGCCTGCATCCTGCCTGCTCATTCAGTGTCACCGTCACTTGATTATGTGTATGTGTTGATTTTTTAAGAATGACTATGCCATTTAACATTTTTAACAAGACAGAAGAATATAAAAATAAAGAGGTCTCTCTCTGTCTGTTCTCCTCTAGATGAACCACTCAAAATAATCTGATGTAAATCTTTCCAGATCTCTATATATGTAGTTATGTAGATATGTAAATCATGTTTATATAAATAGCCGTTTGGCTTTTTTTTTTTTTTAAATAAAAAATGACAACACACCATATGCTTATCTAACACTTGCTTGATAGTGATCATGGTTGTCATTCTGCCTCGGCAGATCCAGAGATGTGTCTTGCTTTTTTTTTTTGAGACAGAGTCTTGCTGTATCACCCAGGCTGGAGTGCAGTGGTACGATCTTGGCTCACTGCAACCTCTGCCTCCCAGGTTCAAGCAATTCTCCTGCCTCAGCCTCCCAGGTAGCTGGGATTACAGGTGCCCACGACCACGCCTGGCTAATTTTTTGTATTTTTTAGTAGAGACGGAGTTTAGCCATGTTGGCCAGGCTCTTCTTGAACTCCTGACCTCAGGTGATCCACCCACCTCGGTCTCCCAAAGTGCTGGGATTGCAGGCATGAGCCACTGTGCCCGGCCTGTTTTGCTTTTTTTAAGCAGCTGCATTGTATTCCATGGTCATGTCTATTTCCTATCCATCTAAAAGTATTTTTGTATGTGATATTGTGGTGGGAATCTACCTTAATTGTTGTTTCCAAATTGGTAGTCATGTGTTCTGATGCCATCTTCTTTGCTCTGCAGTCTGCAGTGCCACCTTTATTTATATTAAATCCCCACATTTAGGAGTGCCTTTTATAGACTCCCCATGGCACTGTTTTCACACTTTTGACAGCTGGGGATTACTTAATGGCCACAGGTGGTACATATTCAACCACTAATTTTAGATATTTAAAACATTTATTGTGTTTATAATTATGAAATAAAAAGTTAAAAATTATGAAGTCTTTAATTAGCGAGGGGAATGGTGATGCTTATAACTTTCGGTAATATTCTAGCATCCTGACCAATCACTCAAATAGGAAAGCCAGATACGCTTACACTGTGGCCTTGGGCATGTCATCTGTAAAATGTGCGTAATAACACTTACTGCATAGGGTTTTTATGATGATTTAATGTGTTAATGTTTGTAAGTACTTAAAACAGTATCTGGAGCAATGTTAAAAGGCATCTATGTATGGCTTGATAAAGGACAGCTTAGACTCTATAACTATTCCTTCTCAATCTTATATTCTTCATTTCTGTTACCAAGAAGGTTGTATCTAACCGTTCTAGGTTTCTGGCTACAACAGCAAGTGTTTGGCGGTTTCTCACGCAGTTGTCAATCATGCTGTTTATTCAGACCAAACATAAACTCAGATTCCTTTTGCTTCATCAAATGCAGAGTCGACAAGACTCTCACACTCAAAACCTGACAGGTTGAGTCTCCCTACTTTAGCAAAGCCTGCAAGGGCCTTCCTGACTTTCTCTTTGGTTGTGTTCATCTTGGAACATATTTCTTCATGTTCTCTTCTGTAGCATTTGAATTATTGTGGACATTACTGATAACATGATTTTTTTTTCCATTGAGTAAAGAAAGTCATCAAATTTTGTCAAAGAGTTAAATTCTCTGTGGTCAAGCTGTTTATGTCACAGTTCACCCATGTAGGACTCCCTGATATCTCACCCTTCAAACTTAAAATAGTGACATTTTGTCCCCCGAGGGACACATTGGAACAATTTTAGATGTGGAAGATGTTGCTGAGATAAACCATTTGAGCAGGCTGCTGAGTTCATGGGAAAGGTTTTTGTGTAGTAAGAAATTTTGTTTTTGTCATCTGCACATAAAATTCCTCCTGCGAACATCTTTCCCTTTGAGAGCCATCATGTGAAGGTTTAGAAATCAGTGGCCTGAGGTCCTTGCCCAGTTCTTTGTATAACATGCTAAAACGTGTGCCTCAGTGGCCAGGATTTGATTGCAGGCCCACTTTCCCCCACCTCTCTCAATGCTGAATTAAAGTGAGGAAAATATTGTTGACTGCCTACCCGTGCCTGTGAATAAAATAGAATATCAAGGGGCATTCAGATGGAATCCTGCAGTTATCACTTGAGTACACTTCTGTGATACACCCCTAGCTGATGCTCTGCTAGCACTGATGGCTGCGGACCTTCCCCATTCTATTGTGGTTCACAAAATAATCATGACAAAGCACATCTCTTTGCTCTCATCACGTGGAGCGGATGGCACACACATGTAATAATTATTGCTTTTAGGAATTTCGCCTGTGGCTTGTCTTCAGTTTCCCTAGGCATGGTGACGGTTTCTTTTTTTTTTTTTTTTCTTATGTTACGGCTCATTTTACAAGCATTTTAAATAATAGTATATAATTTGTACCTGCTTTTGCCAAGAGGTGTGGAACTTTGAATAATGTTTCTTTTCCTTTATTAGTGACAAAATAAATCAATTTCATATGAGAAAATGTTATTTTGTGGCTGTTTGGGAAAAGAAAATGATGGAACAAACTTTTGTACTCAAGAGCACTGGCATTTCTTTGGAAATGTCCTTGGGGTCTTCCGTGGCCTCGAGCCAGGTTTTGTTTTGCCTGTTTAGTTGCCACTTCTGTCCCTTTATGTGGAACACACGGCTGGCAGGTTTTCACAAGACACAGGTCCTTAGTTGTACTCGGCTACTAAACTGGTCGTGTGTCCTAGAGAAAATTTATTCACCTTTCTGGGCTTGAGTTGACCTGTAAGCTTTTCCAGGTCTCTGAACCTTATGATTTTTTATGACTGAATTTAATGGGCCTATTGTTTGCTTTAAGTGTGTGATTCTAGTTATCTTTTCTTACCATAAAATATCATCTTATAAGCACAGCTATCAATTATATTCCTGCAATATAAGATTTTTAAAAAGGAAAAAAAAATTAAAATCTGTCAGGTCGTGAATAAATGATTGAACAGAGAAGAGAGACTGATGAAAGGCAGCGATATTTCTCACTAAATGTTGCCTTTTAGATTGCTAAAATGAACGTTTTATTTTTTATTTGAAACCCTCCGAGATATGCCCGGTCTGTTTTAGCTATGTAGTGTTACTTGCAACGTTATAGAAAGCTCCCAAATGTTCCACTGGGAAACCATTTTGAAAGGCTGACAAGAGTAACACTGATCATCTTCACTTCTGGCTGGAAGTTTTGTCAATGTCTCAAATTAATCAATTACATGTGATAAGACGGTGTGGTTTGCTCAACATAACACTGTTTCCTCCCCACCCCTAATTTTGTAGTGTTTCAGTTTTGTTAAAACAAGAACAATGTTCTTTCAGTTTCTATGGCTTCTTAAGTTTCCTGTCAGCATTAGTAATATTCTCTCCCTGTGGTCTACCTTTTTCTTTGCATTTTGTCAGTGTTGTGTGCATGTGTATTTGTATATGTGTATGGCACTTTTGAAGTTAACCGAGAAATTTCAAAGCAGTGAACAGGAGGTAGTCACACAAAACTTGTTAAATACAATCTGCTGGAAAACATAGTAGATGTGAGAAGAAGTCTGGGAGAGTTAAACACACACATGACATTTATTTTTGTAGAAATAAAATATTCCTGAGAAATCATTCATTCTTGCCATTTCCTTTTGGGGTTTGTCATCTTTTAAGTTTTTCCTTAGAAGCTTCTAAAATGATCTCAGAATGTAAGAAAAATTTAATGATATTTTACAAGCCAATTCATAGGTTTTTAAATTATTTCATGCTTATATAAAAAAAAGGCTTGCATCCAAGTCTAGAAGAAGGTTGAATGAGCTATGGTCCCTATACACAGTGGAGTACGATGCAGCCGTGAAAAAGAGTGTGCATAACAGTTGGGAATGGACATGGAGTGGTTTCCAAGAGACATTAGTAATGCAAAATGCCACGTGCAAAAGAACATGCATAGTATGCTGCCTTTTGTGTGAGAAAGAAGGGGAAATAAGAACAACCTACATATAACTGCTTATCTTTACAAAAAGAAGTTTTGGACGCATAAACCAGAAAACAGTGAAGTTGGTGACCTCCACGAGGTGGTGTGAGGGAATGCGGTGGATAGAATGTGGGAGGAAGAGACACATTTTTGAGTAACTTTTACTAATTTTAACTTTTGCAAGCATGTTAATATTCTACATATTTAAAAAATCATTAAGAACTGAAAGCAAATTGAATAAATTTGAACTCAATTGTATTTCAAATGGATATTGTAACTTTACTGAAGAGAGAACAAATAGGAGCCCAAGTAGTTCATGAACACAGTTTTTAACTATATACTCCATTCTTGGATGACATAGGAGGGAGGGAAAACTGCAAAGAAATCTTGAACTTTTAAAATAGGTTTTCTTATTATGACAGTATGGGTAAAACAGTTCTGAAACTGTAAGAGACCCTGTAGGATTTGGTAAATGAGTACATGTGTCGACTTTGTTCAAGGAGAAACACAAAATGGATGCAGAAGGAGCAGAACAAACTTTTTGGGGAGGGATTAGACTTAGACATATCTGTTTGAACGTATGATTTATACAATATATATGTATGTTTGTATGGGTATACATGTGTACATGTCTATGTATGAATGTATGTGTGCCTTTTGTATGTAACTAGTGAAGAAATTGGACAACACTGTGATTGAATGATCAAAACTATCATCAGCAGTGAGGGACAGAGAGATATCATGTGCCCCTGGATGTGACACCCTGAGAAGGACACAACACATCCATGTAGTATTCCGGCAAAAAATGTACCACCTGAATCAAATCTTGAGAAAGCATCAGACAGACCCAAAATGAGGAATGTTCTAGTCAAAAAGTCAGAGGAAGGGCCTGTAATCCCAGCACTTTGGGAGGCCGAGGCCGGTGGATCACCTGAGGGCAGGGGTTCTAGACCAGCCTGGTCAACATGGTGAGACCCTGTCTCTACTAAAAAAAAAAAAAAAAAAACAAAAAGAAAAAGAAAAAAAAAAAAACTAGCCAGGCATGGTGGCACACACCTGTAATCCCAGCTACTCGGGATGCTGAGGCAGGAGGATCGCTTGAACCTGGGAGCTGGAGGTTGCAGTGAGCTCAGATGGCACCATTGCACTCCAGCCTGGGTGACAGAGGGAGACTCCATCTAAAAAAAAAAAAAAACCAAACAAATCAGAGGAGGGGAAATTCTGCATTCTTAAAAGCATGTCAGTGCTATACACGACAATGACACAGTATGGGCAAAGTTTCCGATTAAGGAAGACTGAAGAGGCTCATCAACTTGTCACATCCGACCCTCGACTGGCTCCTGCGTTGCAGGCGGTGTGTGGGGGTGAATGCTGGAAAGCATATTATTGGACAAATGGACAAAATTGGAATATGAATGGAAGATTAGAAAAAGTATTGTATAAATGTTAAATTTAGAGAAGTTTATAACTGAGTTATGGCTTTGTAAGAGAATGTTCTATTCTTAGGGAAAATATACTACTCTTGGGGAAAATTATTTTGGGGTAAATAAAGGGCCTTCAAAATGTTCAGAAAAAAGTTTATATCCATATGGTTCTCTATCTATGTATATGCTCACAGAGACATAGGAGAGATAGAGTAAGTAAAAATGGTAAAGCAAAGCAGGTGAAATATAACAACGAGTGAATCTAGGCAGAGGCTATCTATGCATGTGCTCTCTATACTGTCTTGTTGTTGCAACTTTTAAATTTCCCAGAGGAATAATTTTATTTTTATTTTTATTTTTTTAGGTGGTGTCTCGCTCTGTCATCCAGGCTGGAGTGCAGTGGCCCAATCTTGGCTCACTGCAACGTCTGTCTCTTGGGTTCAAGCTATTCTCCTGCCTCAGCCTCCAGAGTAGCTGGGATTACAGGCGCGCGCCATCACACCAGGCTAATTCTTGTATTTTTAGTAGAGATGGGGTTTCACCATGTTGGTCAGGGTGGTCTCGAAGTCCTGACCTCAGGTGATCCGCCTGCCTTGGCCTTTCAAAGTGCTGGGATTACAGGCCTGAGCCACTGTGCAGGGCCCCTGGAATAATTTTTACAAAGAATACATTTTAACCCCAAAATAGACATTCAGATGTTAAGCAATATTAAATAATAATACAATTAGTGATTACATGCCGCTCTAGATCTAATAGATCTCGATTGTAGTCACCATTTTCCATTAGTATATGATTATTTGCAATTAAGAATAAACTGACTAATAATGCTGAATCTGTTCAAAACTGTGTGCTTAAAGAAAATAATGATGAATTGGAGCAAATTAGGAAGTCTGCTGTGAAAATATTACAGTAAAAATAGCAACAAACATTTAAAGGTATCTGGAAATAAATATAGCAAGGTATTTTGGCAGTTTTATGTGAAAATCGAAAAACATTTTTGACAGATGGAAGTGATTAGATTAAATGGGAGAGAGAACAAGTTTCTCAATTTAAAAAACTTAATATGGGCCGGGCGCGGTGGCTCAAGCCTGTAATCCCAGCACTTTGGGAGGCCGAGACGGGCGGATCACGAGGTCAGGAGATCGAGACCATCCTGGCTAACATGGTGAAACCCCGTCTCTACTAAAAAATACAAAAACTAGCCGGGCGAAGTGGCGGCGCCTGTAGTCCCAGCTACTCGGAGGCTGAGGCAGGAGAATGGCGGGAACCCGGGAGGCGGAGCTTGCAGTGAGCTGAGATCTGGCCACTGCACTCCAGCCTGGGCGACAGAGCGAGACTCCGTCTCAAAAAAAAAACAAAAAAAACAACAAAAAACAGAAAACCAAAAACTTAATATGGAAATGATTGCTTTCTAAATAGAAAGACTCATTATAAACAAATAAAACTGTGTGATATAGGCAAATAAGTCAATGAAACTCAAGAAAGGGATCAGAAATAAGACCTACAAGTATGTAGAAACCAGATATGACAGAGCTGACTTTGCCGATCAATTCAAGTATGGACTATGCAAAACGCTTTTCTTGAATGATTTGTTTTCCATGTGAGAAAAGTAGGCCTCTACCTGACACCATAGAAAACTCATTTCAGTTGTACCACAAATTTAAATATGAAGAAAGAAACTTCAACAGTCTTAAAAAATACCAGGGCCAGGCGCAGTGGCTCACACCTATACTCCTAGCACTTTGGGAGGCTCAGGAGGGTGGATTATTTGAGGTCAGGAGTTCAAGACCAGTCTGGCCAACATGGTGAAACCCCGTTCCTACTAAAAATACAAAAAATAGCCAGGCCATTGTGGCGTGTGCTTGTAATCCCAGCTACTTGGGAGGTTGAGGCAGGAGAATTGCTTGAACCTGGGAGGCGGAGGTTGCAGTGAACTGAAATCATGTCGCTGCACTCCAGTCTGGGTGACAGAGTGAGACCTTGTCTCAGAAAAAAAAAAAAAAAGAAAAAGGAAAATACCTATGTAGCTTCAGAGTTAGGAAGGATTTCATAGGCTGGGTCTGTAGAATGTATAGAAAATAATTGATATATTTCACTATGTTAAAATTATAAGTTTATCTGCAATAAAGTCACTGTAAACACAGTGAAGAGCCAAGTCACAGACTGAGAGTGGGTAATCCGTATAATAAAGTGATGTTATCCAGGGTGCAGGAAGGAAAAATGGGCAAAAGGAATAAATGGGAAGTTCATAGAACACATAAGTTCATGCAGGTACTATTTCAAAGCATATTAATATAATGAAACCATCCTTGAACGCTAACTACATGTAAGAAGTCTTCCATCTTTAGCCAGATCACTGAGTTTCTAAACTATACAGTACATTTTTTCAAAAAATTCTTATTTGGGCTGGGTGTGGTGGCTCACGCCTGTAATCCCAGCACTTTGGGAAGCCAAGGCGGGTGGATCACGAGGTCAGGAGTTCAAGACCAGTCTAGCCAAGATGGTGAAACCGTGTCTCTACTAAAATTGCAAAAATTAGCCGGACACAGTGGCAGGTGCCTGTTATCCCAGCTATTCAGGAGGCTGAGGAGGAGAATCACTAAACCTGGGAGGTGGAGGTTGCAGTGAGCCAAGATTGTGCCAATACACTCCAGCAAGACTCCACCTCAAAAAAAAAAAAAAAAAAAAAAACTTATTTGATTTATGTTTTTGACAAATTATAATCATATATAATCCTGGGGTAGACAGTGATGTTATGCTATATGTACACAGTGTGGAATGATTGAATCAAGCATACTCACACATCCATCACCTTAAATACTTACCATTTATTCCTCCTTCCTAACTGCTACTTTGTACCCTTTGACCAGCATCTCCCCATTCCCTCAACTTCCAGTGTCTGGTAGACACCATTCTGCTGTCTGTTTCTATGAGTTCAGTTGTTTTAGACTTCACCTAGAGGTGACACCAAATGTTTTAATCTAAAACTGTGACAAATCTCAGTGGCTAATGTCATGTCGTGAACTTTTGTAGGATCAGTCCTTTCCCGAGCATGAAAATGGTTTTCAGATTGGAATGAGATTAGAAGGCATTGATCCCCGACATCCATCAGTATTCTGTGTGCTTTCTGTAGCGGAGGTAAGAGGTGGTGTTATTGTCTTGGGCTAATTGCATAGTGATAGAAAGATAATTTTCTAGAAAATAACAAATTTGTTTGATATTTATTATGAATAAGTTCCAATGCATTATGGATTTATTTTAGTCAGCGATGGGTGAAACTATATTTCTTAGTGAATTTTTTTCCTTCTCTGAAGATGAATTTTCTAATAAGTCTTTCATCAACTAGCATTTACTCTTGACTTAACGGGTAAATAATTTTCACTTGAGGTTGATAACAATCTGTGAATCCCAGTGTTTTCTTTCACCTATTAACCGAGATGTACTTATTCACATTTTAGCTGAACTAATGAGAAATGTGTATGAATAATATTAATGCATATGCATTATACATTTATATAAATGCATGCACTTTATGAAAATTATTTAGAGTGGAGAGCTCTTGATGAATGGCTTATAAAATGTAATACTTACTAAACATATTATTAAATCAATAAAAGATCTTTATATTTCTGATAGCATTGAACATAACAGTCACATTTATTTACTTTACTGATTGATTATGGCTATTAAAGTTGTACCCCATGTCTAGAGGATGTATTTATCAGACTGCTTTATTATTCTCTTTATTGAGTATGCTGGATACACATGTTAGAGTTGAAACAAGGCCATGCCTATTTTAGTTTTGCTTTGTACTTTAGCTTACACTGTATTGGAATATGAATCCAGGCCAGAGGGCAGAAGATAGGGTTGCCGAAGGGAATATTTGACAGGAATTGAATTAATAAATAAAACAGTTAATTAATGAATACATAAACTGACCCTCAGATTCCTAGATTGGGTAAAAGGGTCACTATTTTTGCAGAATGCACTAGATACCTATAAGACAGGGTCTAATTTCATTACCATTTTGTCTTAATCAGAGGCCATCCATAAATTTGTTCTTTAATGGAAATATTTGGGTAGAAGGGTTGGCTCTTATATGTTGATAGTACTGACAAAATATGTAAATATTTTGTGAATTTTGTGTCTATTCCAAATACATGGCACTTAACAAATGATTGTAAACTTTCTGTCTTGCAGGTTTGTGGTTACCGTCTAAGACTTCATTTTGATGGTTATTTAAGTTGCTATGATTTTTGGACCAATGCTGGTTCCCCTGACATTCATCCAGTAGGATGGTGTGAAAAGACCAAACATGAATTGCACATCCCTAAGGGTAAGCCAGGATACATTTACCAACTGGAAAGAGAATCAACTGGCATTTCACTTATATTTTAACAACATTTTATGAAATTCTAACAAGAGATCTTGGTGAGAATTGGTTTCCAAAATGAAATTGTGATCCACAAAGAGTAGTAAGACTATAATGGTACCATTTTTAGAAGTAAATATCTTTAAAGAAAAGCATAAATGACTATTTAGGTCAAAAATTCTGATAATGTACAGAGGGTAGAAATAAAATATTATGAAAACATTTTATTTTATTTCATATAAAGTTTATTAAACCTTATAAGGAGTGCAGACTAATATTTAAATCATGGTTGAAATGAAATATCTGATCAGTGATACTGCAAGGTGAGGAAACTTGATTCACTGTAAATAATTTGTTTCAAACTTAGGAATCATGGGAAACATGGAACTATGAAAAAGAAAAATCACTATTTTCTTTTGATGGGAATGAAAACTATCATTGTGTTGTTATATACTAGAGGAATTTGGGCCAGGCAGATGTGACCAAAACCTTTTCGATTTGCTGTGTGCTAGTGAGGTGGGGATGTGGTCAAGGATGATGCTGATGGGCTCATATCTTTGCACAGCAAACTTCTGTACATGGTCTCTGGCTTGGGTGTCAGACTGTTTGATGACTGTGGCAACTTCTGGAGTCAACATGTAGTCCTTTATTCTTAGTTATCCACTCAGGGTGTCCCCCAGGATCCTCCCCTGAGCCTGATGGCAGAGTCCCTCGAGGTTGCTGGTTTCAAGGAAGCTGGTGACAGACTCCAGGCTCATTCATTCAGTAGGTGTTTATGGAGCCCTTACCACGTGAGGCACTGGGGGCAACAGCAAGTAAAGCAATGTCTCTGTCTCCATGGGGCTTCATGTCAGAGGAGAAGGATAATGGCGGTGGCGGCAGGGACACTCTTTCAGAAAGCATGGGGGAGAAAGGCCTCTCTGTCGATGTAATGTCCCAAGGAGACGTGGGTGAACTGAGAGAGGAAGCAGAGTGGTGTCTGGGTAAGCCATCCAAGGGAAGAACAGGAGCAGGTGCCCGGGGCAGGAGTGTGCTTGGCGAGGGCGAGTCATCTCAGGGAGACAGCAGAGAAGCCCAGGCGGGAAGTTCGGGGATGAAGAGGGTGGTGTTCCCAGGCCTGGAAGGCTGTTCATGGAGTTTGACTCTTGTTCCAAGGCTGGTGCTCAAAACCATATTTTGAGCCTGTACTGTGTGGCCAGCACTGTGTGAGAGCTACGCTAGGGCATGCGAATGGGAGGATGCAGCAGTTTCTAGTGGGAGACTTGTAAAGACGTGGCGCAGAAAGCTGGAGCTGTCGACTGGGCTTTGGACTGAGAAGGGGTTTCTGTGCCTGGCATCCTGGATGGCTGCACCATCAGGACCTCTGATGGTCTCTGTGACGTTGCTTCCTCAGGAGTGGGGACAGGTGCGGGAACTGTGGTCTCATCCCTTTGCCCATTCAGGAAAGCCTTAATGGGCGATGAGACTCCCATCAAGCCACCAGAGTACTGACTCCGTATCAGAGCATATGAAATTATATGGCAATGATGTGCGTGATGGGGAAGCATTGTCAACAGTTTTGAACATAATATATTTTAAAAAGTGAAACCATTTGAAGATTTTAATTTAAATCTTTTGTGGGTGCTAAGGACATTGAATTTATGACAGGACACTAATAATAATAATATGAGGTTGGTGCAAAAGTAATTGTGTGTTTTTTTTTCCATTAAAAATAATTGATAGCATTAGGAGATATACCTAATGTAAATGACGAGTTGATGGGTGCAGCACACCAACATGGCACACGTGTACAGATGTAACAAACCTGCACATTGTGCACGTGTACCCTAGAACTTAAAGTACAATTTTAAAACTCTAAAAAGTAAATAACTAAATAAATAAAAGTAATGGCAAAAACCGCAATTCCTTTTGCACCAACCTCATATTTACTATGCATGTGTTTATATCTTTTGGGCATTCTGAGTAATCGGTGCTTTTTCTTAGGTTATAGAAAAGATAAGTTTGTTTGGATGGATTACCTGAAGGCCTGCAAATTGCAAAATGCTCCAAAGAAATTATTCAGAAACAGAAGCCCTGTAAGTGTTTTCTTTCTCAGCATAAATCAGATTTGACCACGCTTAAATTTCTGAAAATTCACTATATATTCCGTTTTATTTTAATCCTTTAAGAAGTTATGGAAACTCTTAACTTCCTATGACTTTTCTCACCTAGTTCGTCAGTTTCTTATGGGCATATCTTGGTTTTCTTCCTTTAGAAGTGTAACTACTTGAAGTAGATGGGAAAAGTTAAAAACTTTGTGTTTAAAGCCTACTAAAATTAAAAGTGTCTTTTAAAAATGTTTTCTCTTACAGTGAGTTAATCCTTTAATCTTGGTTTTGGTGTTTTGAAACCAGCAGATACTCTAAGTAGGCTTTGAATGTACCCAGCCTAGATTTGTTTAAGTGTAATGAAAACAAGAGTAACATTTTGTACTAATTGAAGGAGTGTTCTGAGGATCTGGGTAGATTACACTTCTTATGCCATCTGTGTCCCCAGAAATCTGGTGAACCTTCCGTAAAGGAGAATAAGTTGCAACCCCAGAAGTTGACTCTGCCACCGGCAGGCGATGTCACTGTGCAGGCCACTCACTGAATTTCTCCAGACATCACTTCTGTGGTCTGGAAAGCAGAATTATACAATTGTTACTTATGTCTCATAGATTTGTATCAAGAAAAGGAGCTATTAAAATGTGAAATTGCTATGAAATTAGAATGTGCTGAAGGAGAGTAAACATCAGGGTTTGATAAAAGAGAAGTAGAGAAAAAATTCCTCTTTTTGTCCCCAGATATTATGTGTACTCCTTAACTCCCAGGACTGGCTAATTATAGATATATGAAGGGTGGGTTTGCAATTGTTAAGTTATTGTAAATCATCATTCATAGTATTTTTATACTAAAAAAGTACAGATAATAAAAAAGCATTAACATTTTTAAATTGTAATTTAAATTATATATTAAATGTATATAAATTATATGTATAAATTCACATTTTAAATTATAATTTTATTTAAGCATTTATTCCTTAAATATTGAAAAAGCCACTTGTTTTCGGATTGAGTAATCAAATTGAAAGGATACTTTGGTGCTAATTAGAGTGTATCTTCACCACTTTTTCAAATAGTGGCATTTGGAAACTTCAGAAGCCTATGGGAAGCAGAGAAGATTATTTGATACTTATGTAAACATCATATTTTAAAATTAATGCAAATTATTCTAAGAATCAAAGAGGGAAATATGAAGATGATAAGGGAAAGAAAACCTCCCTGCACAAGAAAAGACAAAAGCACAAAGGAAAACTAGTTTCCTGGGCCTTTGTTATGAGCATAAACTATGTGACAGTTGCCAGATATATTTACAGGCATTTGCTGGCTTTGTCCAGAGGCTAAGCGCTGACATCTGCAGACTTTGCTGGTGTAAACACAGAAGTTTTGACAGTGGCTCAGTCTTATTTGGTGTCCTATTTCTTTTTGTGCTTCTTCCCCTGCTGGTGCTGTGTTAGAATGGGCCAATGCCTAAAGAATTTCAGGTTGGAATGAAGCTGGAGGCCGTCGACAGGAAGAACCCTTCCTTGGTGTGTGTGGCGACCATAGCAGATATTGTTGAAGATCGCTTACTAGTGCATTTTGACAACTGGGATGATAGTTACGATTACTGGTGAGATACGAATGTGTGTTTTGTTTTTGTGTATTCGTATGTTTGATGTTAAGAATTTGTTTTCATTCTAGCACTGTCGCTCTTCTTGCTGTTGTAATAGTGATGAGCATCCGGAATTTGGTGGTTGACTGTTCACTTCCTTCTCTTCCATGTGAATGACCGCATTAAAGAGCCCTAGAAAGTTCTCCATCTGTAGAGGTTACCCAGTGACGCCTCGTCTGAAATAATATAACCAGTTAAGGACACTTTGCTGTATTTTGTCTAGTTTGTAAGGAAAACATTTCTGTGAAGAGGAAGCTAAAAACTTCCAGTATGGTTTTTTTTTTTTTTTTTTGGTCTGAAAAACCTTAAATGTACCTTGTCACATTTTTAAAAGGAAAGATTCTGGGAAAATGGGAGTGAATTCTTCGAAAGCGTATGGGGAGCGGAGAAAATGTGTGCTACCATGCCATTAAAATAATATGGCATGAGTTGAAAGGGGTCTTTCTTCTTTTTTTTTTTTTTGGATTAAAAACCTGAAATATGCAAGAGGTCATGGCAAAAATAATTTTTACAGCATTTCTCCACATATGTCCTGAGTAATCGCCATGTCCATGCCTGAGGCAGTGGTTCTTCATGTGCCTGATGGGCCCTGTCTTCTCCTTTGAACTCAGAGGCAAAGCAGAGACGAATTGTTGTATATGTGTCTTAGGCAGAATATTCTGGGTTCTTTGAAAAGGACGGGGAGGAAAAATGTCATCTGCAGTCTGATTGGGCTGTCCTATTAATATTTTCTCTTGCTGCCAGCAAGAAGTGGTAGAAGTTTATTAAAATGCTCACTCACTTTTTTTGGGAACGTCACTGGCAGTTCAGGTCCTTGGCAATCCCCTGTTAATTTTATACTTTTAAATTTCAAGAAGCTTATGTGAAAGAGAAGTGTGGTAACAGCCTACTAATACAGTACTGAAAATTCCTTCTAATTCTCTCCAGCTGTGAAGTACTGTTTTCTGTGGTATCTCTTGATATCCAGAATGACTGTTACTCTTGAATTCTTTGTCTGGCATTAAGTAAAACGGAATGTAAAATAGAGTTCTCTTTCTACAGGTGTGATGTTAATAGCCCTTACATCCAGCCAGTTGGTTGGTGTCAGGAGAATGGAAGAACTCTGATAGCACCCCAAGGTGAGTGGACTGCCTGGACTTTCTGTGAAGTCATCTCTGTGTAAGTGGCAATCCTCATTTTTATTTTGTTTATGAAGACCGTATTTTAATACAGGGTATATTATAAAAATACTGTGTGAGATTCTGTTGACCACCAAGTACCTGAAACCTGCATTTCCTTCCCCATAATGAAGATGAACTGTGTTTATAAAGATGTCTTAGGTGCTGGGTGTGGTGGCTTATCCCTCTAATCCCAGCACTTTGGAAGGCCCAGGTGGGCGGATTACCTGAGGTCAGGAGTTCTAGACCAGCCTGGTCAATATGGTGAAACCCCATCTCTACTAAAGATACAAAAATTATCTGGGTGTGGTGGTGGGCACCTATAATCCCAGCTTCTCTGGAGGCTGAGGTAGGAGAATCGCTTGAACCTGGGAGGTGGAGGTTGCAGTAGCTGAGATCGTGTCACTGCACTCCAACCTGGGTGACAGAGTGAGACTCCGTCTCAAGAGAAAAAAAAAGAAAAAAAAAAAAAAAAGATGTACTAGGCAGCCATTAAAACAAAGTTGCTAAAAATTTTTATCCAACAAATGAGTACCATTGTTGAATACTGATATTTAAAACTAGCTATTTCTACTTACATAATTTATCTAATAATTAATTAATTGAACGATATGATTATTAAATATAATTAACTTTGGAGTTAAATGTAGAAGTACAGAAATCTAAGCAGTAAGAACCAACTTACCAATGGGTCTCCAGAACTTGCCAGACCTCCTTCCGCAAACCAAATTAACGGCTTAGCTAAACATTTAAATAAGGACTCTATCGAGTTATTTATTTTTTCTCATTACAGAAATATTATGAAATGTTTAGAGACTTGCTCTGTCAAATCCCTTTGTTTTTTAATTTAAAAATGAATTAGACGTACAGGCTGTATAATCTTAGTATTTTTAACACAAGTGTTCGAGCAGACAGATATTTTCTTTCAATGAAAAATGTACAGAAAGAAATGTAGAGTAAGGGATGTGCCATTCTAGAATGGAGCAAATGTTCTTTTGATTCAAATGATTCATACTTTTTTTGTATGCTGTTTTTTAATGTTTTTGCCTTAAATATAGAAAAATACTAGGATTTCTCATCAAATTCTTGAATTTAGTGAAGATAATTTCAAGAATTAAAAACAATAAAGAAGCCAAACCCAAATCACAAATTATTAAAAAATGCCTGTTTGGTCTAGAAAGGTTTTATGAAATATTTAACACCTTAAATTTTGATTTTGATATATGGAGAGATTTAGAGTCATTTGTTTTATTTTTCTGTAACACTGGCTAAAACTAACTTTAGAATAATGTTCCTTAAGATGAGATGAAATGCTCGTCAGATCTCAAGAGTATGTGGTTTGAGTTGGTGTGCCTAGAGACGTGGAATGCTTCTTACCATTTTCATCTGGTGAAATAACCTCTCCACTGCATCCAGCTTGTTCTCACTATACTTCATGAATAGGCTCAGTCTCTTGGCGTTGGGTGAGCCTAGAAAAATTCTGTGCAGCACATTTGGAATTAGAGGTCCAGAACTGTGCCATCATTAACATGCTAGTTGTGTCTACAAAAGCATTGCCTAATCTAAGGTCATAAAGATTTGTTACAAAAGACTATTATTTCCCTATTGTCACCCTTATTGAAAATCCATTGCTCATAGAGTATGAGTTTATTTCAGGACTCTCAGTTCTTTTTTGTTGGTTCGTATGTCCAGTTTATACCAGTATCATGCTTTGATTACTGTAGCTTTGTAGTAAATTTCCAAATTGGAACGTATGAGTCCTCCAGCATCGTTCTTTTTCACAATTGTTTTTGCTCTTCTCAGTCCCTTGAATTTCCATCTGAATTTTAGAATTAACTTGTAAATTTCTGCAAAGAAAAAGCCAGCTGGGGTTTTGATAGTGGTGCACTGAATCTGTAGATCAATTGGTGGAGTATTGTCTTCTTCACAATATTCAGTTTCTCATCCCATGAACACAGGACTTCTTTCCATTTATCAAGGCCTTTTAAAATTTTCTTTCAATTATAATTTGTAGTTTTCAATTTACAAGTCTAGTACTTACTTTATTAAATTTGCTACTAAGTAGTTTATTCTTTTTTTATTGAGGTGAAAGTCACACAACATACAGTTAACCATTTTAAAGTGTGCAATTTGGTGGTATTTAATGTATTCACAAGGTTATGCAACCACCAGCTCTCTCTAGTTTCAAAATTTTTTTATTCCCTGTAAAGATTTCTGTGATTATGAAGTAGACATTCCCTATACCTGTCCATACCCCTATTGCCCTGACACCTTTAATCAGCTTTCTGCCTCTATGACTTTTCCTATTCTTGATATATTACATGAAAGGAATCATACAATATGTGACCTTTTGTATCTGGCTTCTTTCACTTGACATCGTGTTTTCAAGGTTCATTCCAGTTGTAGCATGTCTCAGTACTTCATTCCTTTTCATGGCTGAATAACATTCATTGTATGTACATACCACAATTTGTTTACCTATTGATCTGTGGATGAACATTTGGTTTATTTGTACCTTTTGGCTATTACTAGAAATGCCACTGTAAGCATTCATGTACAATTTTCTCTGTGGACATATATCTTTATTTCTTTTTAAAAATATTTCTTTATTATACTTTAAGTTCTAGGGTACATGTACACAACGTGAAGTATACATGTGCCATGTTGATTTGCTGCACCCATTAACTCATCATTTACATTAGGTATTTCTCCAAATGCTATCCCTCCCCGATACCCCCATCCCACAACAGGCCCTGGTGTGTGATGTTCTCTGCCCTGTGTCCAGGTGTTCTCATTGTTCAATTCCCACCTATGAGTGAGAACATGTGGCGTTTGGTTTTCTGTTCTTGTGGTAGTTTGCTCAGAATGATGGGTTCCAGCTTCGTCCATGTCCCTACAAAGGACATGAATTCATCCTTTTTTATGGCTGCATAGTATTCCATGGTGTATGTGTGCTACGTTTTCTTAATCCAGTCTATCACTGATGGACATTTGGGTTGGTTCCAAGTCTTTGCTATTGTGAATAGTGCCACAATAAACATACGTGTGCATGTGTCTTTATAGTAGCATGATTTATAATCCTTTGGGTATATGCGCAGTAATGGGACTGCTGGGTCAAATGGTATTTCTAGTTCTAGATCAGCATATACCTAGGAGTAGAATTGCTTGGTCATATGGTTAATTCTACGTTTAACATTTTGAGGCACTGACAAGTTGTTTTTCAAAGTACCTACACCATTTTATATTCCCACCAGCAATGTATTACAAAAAGCTTCCTGTTGCTCTACATCCTTGGCAAACCTGGTTATTTTGTTTTCTTGATTAAAACCATTCTAGTGGTTATGAAGTAGTATCTCATTGTGCTTCGGATTTGCATTTTCTTATTGACCAATCATGTTGAACGTCTTTTCATGTGCTTGTTGGTCATTTGTATATTTTCTGGGAGTAATGGCTATTCAGGGCTTTTGCCCATTTTTCAGCTGGGTTGTCTTTTAATTATTATTTGAATATTGTTATTTAAATATTAAGTCCATTTATCAGTCTTTATTATATTATCTATATATTATTAATTTATTACACTGTATATCTTTATATGTTCTGAATATTAAACCCACATCAGATAGATGATTTGCAAATGTTTTCTCCCATTCTACAGGTTGCATTTTCACATTCTTAATAATGTCCGTTGATGTACAGTAGGTTTTAATTTTGATGATATCCAGTTTGTTTATTTTTCTATAGTTGCTTGTGGTTTTGGTATTAAATCTGAGAACTTATTGCCAAATTCAGAGTTTCGAGGATTTAGCACTATCTATCAAGAGACTGTCCCACCTCACCCTCCGAAAGTGCTGAGATTACAGGTGTGAGCTACCACACCTGGCCAATAGATCTATTTTTATTTGATTTCTGTGTATGAAATGAGGAAGAGGTTAAACTTAATTCTTTTGCTTCTGGTTATCCAGTTTTCCAACACCATTTGTTGAATGGTCTTTGCATCATTGTTGAAAATAAATTTACTGTGGGTGTTTAGGTTCATGTCTGGACCCTCAATTCTGTTCCATTGGTCTCTATGCCTATGCCTATTCTTATATCAGTATGACATTGGTATCATTATTGTAGACTTGCATTTTATAACTTTATTTTATAATTTTAGTTGAAGTTATATTTTATAATTTCAGTTTAGTTGAAGTTACATTTTATAATTTTGACTAAAACTTCAACAAAGTTCTGCAACTTTGTTCTTCAAATGTTAAGACTTTGTTATGACAGTTTTCTGTCTATCTAACATCTTTTTTTGTCATTTTATAACTTCAGCTAAAATTCCAGCAGCCTGCTTCTCCTGAAGGAAGAAAAGATTCTGGCATATGTTTAAACCTTCTCTAGAAAGATATTGAAGAGAGTAGCTAACACCTGGAATTTGGAATTAAATTTATGTCAGTGAAAAGCATCTTTATATTTTATCATTTATGTGTTTTAAAAACTGACCTCTCTCTCTGAAGAAGCTCTTTTATCTGGAATCTATGAAACTTAGGGTATACACCAGGGGCAGCTCTACAAATTGGCATATGCTGTTCTACTTTCAAGCACTTTAATTGCTCTCAGAAGTGCAATTACACACACACGCACACACACACGCTATAGCAAATATAGCAAACACTTTTTTTCTGACAACAGTTGGAAACAAATCATTGAAATGAACAGTATTTGATCTTGTTATGTTTTGCTATAATTAAACACACTCTCTGTCTCCCTACGCGCGGGCGCACACACACACACACACACACACAATCAAGCAGCCCTAGCTCTAGCCTTGTCTTAGGAAAGAGAATATCCGAAGATCATGTTAGTTGGTTTTCCTTTCTAAATCTGATGTTTAAACTCCTGCCTGTGAACCACCTGAGTACACAGCATTCTGTTTTCCTGTCTCAGGGCCCCTTCTACGATCTCTGGCTCCAAGTATTTCCCCTCTTAGGCAGTTAGTAGAGGCCTAACATCTTAGGTGCACTCACGTTTTCACACTATCCTAGAGGACATCATGATCATTACTCATCACAAGCTTTAAGCAATTTTGTTTACTGCTGGGCTTTAATCGTCTTCACCAAATTTTACTCACAGTTCCTTTGAATTATTTTTGTTACACTCCACTGTCTTGCTCATACCTTGATTAAATGGTTGATCTATTAAATTTTCATTTTAAATATCATCTAGCAAATGGGAAGGTGCCTGGAGTTCAATGAAGGCCTCTGTGAAGGGTGAATCCCCTTGCAATATCATGAGAAGAAACCCTTTTATGACACACTTGAGTCTGTCTTAAAGACAAATAACATCCTGTGCATGAATGTGTTAAATAACAAAACCTTTCTGCTTATCATTCCTCCTGTTTTTTGTTCTCATTTTTCTTAATGCCCAATATGTCACTTAATTTCACATACTTATCTATTTTCATGGCAACTTTGTGAAGTTACTGTCAATTATTTCAGTTTCATAGGTGGAGAACTGGCATCCAGAGGTTCAGGTCCCTTGGCCCAGGCCTTCCACGTGTGTGCTGATTTTGTAGCAGGCCCTGTGAGTTGACATCAAGAACTCCGTTGCCCTTTCTTCTTCACAACACTGCTTGAAGTCCTATATGTGGCTTCTGAGAAGGAAGGGAAACTTTCAGTGGAGCTGCGGGAGTACAGGGAGGGAGATGTTAATTCCAACTTCTTATTTGGACAGCTTCATACTGGAAGTCATGTTTGAATTGGTCTTTGAAGGGTGTGTAAAATTTTAGCTGAGAAATAGAGTGGAAGAAAATATGAGGTAGAAGGAACAGTGTGCACTAAAGCAAGATGGCATGAAGTTGCCACCATACTTAGGAATTATGAATATTATGAGTGACATGCTGGGCTGCAGGGTGTGGATGAGGGAGGGAAATAGGAGGTGAGAAGTGATTTAGAACACATTAGGCTCAGGCGAATGGTGACTGACCTTGTGAATATTTTTACTTTATTTAAAATTTGAAATGATTTTAATGATTCAGAAGAGTTGCAAGAATCGCAGACTGAATGCCTCCCTGATAAACCATATGAGATTAAGTTGTCAAAATGAAAGTTTTGCCAGTCACCCATAGAATAAAACAAGCGAACAGAAAAACCTGCAGATTTAATCCATGATCACATGTTGCACTTAGTAGTCATGCCTCCTTTGCATCCTTCGATCTGCAACAGTTCTTCAGTCTTTCCTTGCCTTTTCTGACCTTGGTATTTTTGAAGATTACAGACCAGTTCTGTAGCATGCCCCTCACTCTGGGTTTGTCTGATGTTTCCTCATGATTAGATGTGGGTTATGCATCTACAGAGGGATGTCCCGGAGGCAATGCTGAGTTCTTACTGCACCGTATCAGGTGGTATGCAAATTCCATCTGTCCCTCTCCTGTTTGTGGTAATTTTGGTCACTTGATTAAAGTGGTGTGTGCCAAGCTCCTCTACTGTAAAATTTCTCTTTTTCTCTTTGTAATTAATACATATTTACTTGGGAGTTACTTTGAGAATATGTAAATACTCAATTTCTCATCAAATTTTCACCTACTAGGTTTTAACATCCATTGATATTTATGACATGAATTAGTTATTAGTGTGATGTTTGCCAAATGGTGATATTCTAATTTCATTATTCTTTCTGTATTTGCTAGTTGGCTTATCCTGTTCTGCAATTTCTTTCTTTTTTTTTCTTTTTTTTAACTTACAGTGTTATAGAGTTCTGGATCCCTATTCACTGTTACTATGACAATGTAGAACATTGGTAGGGGGAGGTGGGACGGAAAGGTTGGTGAGCCAACTTCTGTGACATCAGGAAGCTGACAGTCAACTGGGGACTGTTTGTAAGCTAAGACATAACTGTTGTAGGGATAGCAAGGTAATTAATCAAAGAGGTAACACCTGGCTAGAAAGCATAAGAAATGCTTCACAGAGAAAATTACATAATGGTATACTGCTCTGTCGCAAATTACCACAAACGTGGCAGCATAAAACAATACAAATTTATTATCTTACAGTTCTGTAGGTCGGGAGTCTGAAATGGGTTTCACTTCAGTTTTGGAATATTAATAAGGAACTAGTAGGTTAGGTACATCGAGGCCATATTGTGAAGGGTCTTTAAAAGCTATAATGAGGAATTTATGGTCAAAGCTATGATACAGCCGTGTTTAGGGATGCTTTATTTGGCAATAGTAGGCCAGATTGGAAAGAAGGAGTGGGGAGAGCATTATGGAGATTCATGATATGTGGAAATGAGAGGCAGGGACCTTACCCAGGGATATGAGAATGGGGCTAGGACGATGTGTGAGACACTTTGGGGTTGCTACATACTTTATTTAGAACGTGACTGAATAAGGAGACGTGTATGATCTCTTTTGTTCAGTTTTCTGTGGTCTTGAGTCCTCTGTAAATCGATGGGCTAGGGAGATAAATTAGTTCCTGACCTTGTAAGGCTCTCTTTTCCTGCAAATACCGTTTTGTTCCACAGTAAGTTCATTTTACTATGATAGCAAGAAGCCACCCAAAACAGGGAAAAAAGTAAACTTGCTTATTTTGCTAACTGGGGGAAATTTTTTGGGTGGCCATTTGATACCACATGCAATAATTTTTATATGATTGTGTTTACGCCTCAGGTAGACATTCAGCTACCAGAAGTCTCACAAGACAAGTTTACTGCATTTCCATCAATAGGGGATACCTGCAGCTGCAGCATGATATATCATTGTCTTCCTTGTCTTTAACTTGATTGCAAATCATGTCACCATTTCCCCAAGGCATTCCACAGAAAGTGAATACCCTACACATTTCGTAGAAACATTGTAAAAAGATACTGTTCTCTTTCTCTGTAAAGAGTGCGCAGTCAGCCAAATTCCACTCTTTATGAATCAAAGTTTATTTTACCTTTAACAGTCTTACACATAATCACCAGTGAAGTGAAGCTGTGGACTTCACATAAGTCAACTTCTTTAAAATAAAAGTTAAATATATTTTTAATGTAAAATTGTAGGAAACTTATAAAATATGAAACATTATAATGAGTAAATTTAAAAAATTCCATCACTAGATAGAGCTTACCATTATCATACTATTATATTTTTCCAATCATTTTGTCTGCTTATTTGACCAGGTAATTTAAAATTAAAATTGTGATCTTATTGTTAATATTGCTTTTATAACCAGTTTTCTTTACTCAGAAATATAATTTGAACATATTCTCTTTCTTTAAATAGTCTTTGAAAACCTGGGTATTAATGACTGTATACGTATCTATTATGAGTACATCACAGTTTCATCAAGTGTTTCCTTGGTATTGGATGCTAATGTTTTCTAGTTCTTATAAATAATGACGGGGAGGAAATCCTTTAAGAATTATATGTTTGTTATTTTTTATGACTGTTGTAAGTAGAATTACTAGATTACTGAGTGTGGAAAATTTTTTTTAATTATTTCATAAATATTTTCAGATTACCCTTCATAAACTTTTTTTTCTTCTGATAACAATATTAGAAAATGCAGACATAACAAACAAACTAAAAGGAATAAAACTGGGTCTTTCTAAGTGTAGGCACAATTTTCTGTGAACATTGTGTGAGCAAGGACTATGTTTTGTAATTTTCTTTTTCATCCCTGGTAATGTTTCTTTAGCCATTTTAGCTTTCTTTTGATTAATGCTTATATTGCATGTCTTTTTCCATACTTTTTAACCTACATTTTACTTACCTGTGTATTTACATTTACAGTGGATTTCCAAAAATATGTAATATATTTATGTGTATGACTGGATTCAAATCCCTCATCTTGGTGGTAGTTTTCTATTTATCCATTATGGTTTTGGTTTTTTTAAATTTTTTTTCCTGACTTTTTAAACATTTTATTGGGTATTATTTAATGCTTCCATTTTACCTTCAGTATTGACTTTTTAATTATGCCTCTTAAAAATATTTATCAGTTGCCCTACAGTTTATGATATACCTATTATCATAGTCTACTTTATTATATCACTTTTCCCATAGTATGAGAAAGAGTATAGTTGTTCCCATAGTACAACAGTTTATTTCCATTTTCTTTCCTGTCATTTCTCCTCTTGTTGTCTTTAGTTCCAGATGACTTTTTTTCTTATAAAATCAGCAAACCAGAAAAACACGAAGTAAAAGCAGTTTTACCTCTCTATATGTTCTATATCACATAAAGGCTGTTACTGTATTTGTTTTAGATTATGACATTATCTTCTGTTTGTTAATTTTTTATTTTATTATTATTATTATTTGGAGGCAGAATCTCACTCTGTCCCCCAGGCTGGAGTACAATGGTATGATCTTGGCTCACTGCACCCTCTGCCTCCTGGTTTCAAGTGATTCTTGTGCCTCAGCTTCCTGAGTAGCTGGGATTACAGGTGTGCACCACCACACCCAGCTATTTTTGTACTTTTAGTAGAGATGGGGTTTTGACATGTTGGCCAGACTGGTCTCAAACTCCTGCCTTCAGGTAATCCACCCGCCTCTGCCTCCCAAAGTGTTGGGATTACAAACATGGGCCACCACATCTGGCTGACATAGTCTTTTACAGTGATTTATATTAAGCAGGTGCATTTTATTTTACCTTTATGTTCACCATTTTCAGCGTTCTTTATGTCTTTGTGTATATCCAAATTTCCATCTGGTGTCATGTTCCTTCTCTCTGAAGAACTTTCTTTATAATTTCTTATAGCTTAGATTTGGTGGAAATGCATTATATCAGTTTTTATTTGCCTGGAAAAGCCTTTATTTTGCCTTAACATTGTACAGACATTTTTGCTGGGTATATAATTCTGGGTTGACAGGTTTCCTGTTCATTTTTTTTAAGGTGTCACTATCTTGTCTTCTGAGTTGCATAGTTTCTGAGTAGAAGTCTACTGTAGTTCCTATGTTGCCCTTGATGTTTTTGGTTTGTTTTGTTTCGTTTTGAGATAGGCTGGAGTGCAGTGGCATGATCTTGGCTCACTGCAACCTCTGCCTCCCAGGGTCAAGCACATCTCCCACCTCAGCCTCCTGAGTAGCTGGGACTACAGGTGTGTACCACCACACCCAGTTAATGTTTGTATTTTTGGTAGAGATGGTGTTATGCCATGTTTCCTAGGCTGGTCTTGAACACCTGAGCTCAACTTATCCACCTGCCTTGGCCTCCCAAAGTGCTGAGATTATAGGCATAAGCCCATGTACCTGGCCACCCTTCATGTGTTTTTTATTTTCCTTGTGCTGCCTTAACATTTTTTCTTTATCTTTGGTGCTCTGGAAGGGAGCTTTCTCTGGTTTTCTGCCTCACTCCTAATCTTTCCCTTGAGCACTTGGGGAGGCCCATTATTCCAGACTGACAGGTTAGCCCCATTGGCCTTTAAGAATTTACTAAAATGTTAGCTGATTCCTTTTTACCCACTTGTATAGAATCACTGCTTCCTCCTGTGCTCTGCCACAGGCGAAATACTTTGAGTTTCTCATCTGTCCGTCTTTGGATTTCTCTTTTTGTTGCTTTTGGAACTTTAGATCTCCAGTGGGCCCAAGAAAGTTTATGATCATTGTTAGGGAGTGAGTAACAGTCTTCAGTGGCTTTCTACATTCTACACGGAAGTGGAATGCTCCCCTCTACTTTCCAATAGCACTCTTATGTTATGGATCCTCTCGTATCTCTCTAAGGATATTCAATAAAGGTTTATATTTAAAACTTTTTTGGTTTAATTCTTCCTCACTTTATATTTTCCTTGTTTTTTTTTTTTTCAGATTTCCTTTTTCTTTTGTTTTTGTATCTATTTATTGTGGTCTTCAAATATCTAGTACATCTTAGTTATCCTTTGATGTTTAAGAATAAGCTCAAAGCTGGGTAAAATCTCTGGGTGCCCTGATGGAGCCTGTCAGCTTGCAAGCCTTCCTGTAGGGTGTTCAGATGGAAACCATGGTGTTTTGTTTCTACACCCCCAAATAACATAACTAGGACTCTTGGGTTAGTTTCCATAGGCAAGTTTCCTCTGACTGGTGTGTGTGGTGAGAATGGAGGACTTGGGCGGGTTCTGTTAGCTCTCTGAGATCCTGGCCATGGGAGTGGGTAGAGAGGTCATTGTTCTGTGAGTGAGTTTCATTAGTGACTAAGATTTCCACATCTGTAACTTCTCTGTTTCAATCTATCTAGAGGTTAAAACCTCCAGCCAGTTGCCTTAATGCATGAGGGATAGTTCTCCAGTTGTGTTGGGCAAGGTAGATGACCTCGTGGGGCCAACAGTTTCTATCAAGACTTTAAGACCAGCGTCTGTGTTTAGCCCCACACTGCTGCCATTAGAAATATTTGGTGCCTGCAATTCCCAAGCTTTCCTGGATTCTATAACATAAACTAGCTACTTCTTACTGATATTCTTCTTTAACAGATTTATGTTTTAGCTTTCTAAAATTTCGTCACGTCAGTTTTCATCCATTGGTTTCTTTCTTACACTTCCAGAAACTTTTGTTGACATTGCTCATTTGCATTTGGCTTTTTACCTGTTCTCATTGTGGCCTTATGTCCTCCTATTTGTTTTGTTTTTATTTTATTTTTTGCATAAATAACATTACATTCGTACTGTTTTATAACTGCAGAGTTTTCTCACTTAGTGCCCCTTGGTTTCTCCTTCCACCCAGGTTAGTTACTCGCACCGAGCAAATGGTAACTGATGCTAATCCCTTAATATTAGTCACCTTGAGCTAACTAGTATATCGAACCACTCCAAAATTTTAGTGCTTTTAGCACATTTAAGATTTTGTTTCTTGCTCCTGGCACAGTATAATCATGGCTGATAGGGGTTCGTTCTGTTCCATGCAATTATTCTGGGACTAGGGTGCCTCCAGTTTCTTGGTAATCTTTCCATTTCAGCCTGAGAATAGAAAGAAGCTGATGGTTGCACATGGGAGGGCCAAACTTGGAGGTAGCTTGTTACATCATTTCTACCCACATGGGTTAACCTGAACTCAGTCACAGGACTACATGTAGCTGCATAGGAGTCTAGGAAATGCAGTTCATCCTTCTCACCAAGAGGAAAAGCCATCATCTTATACTATACATATTTTGTGGATTCTCATGATTGCATATCCATGTGCACATACATGCTCATATCCATGTGTTCAAAGCCCATGTTCTTTTTAGTCATTGTGTGTGCTGTAAAAATTGGATTATATTAGGTACTTATTTTACGTCATTTTTAACTTTGCTCAACTATGTCTCATGACAAATTCCTTCCAACTCATTTGTATATTTCAAATTCTTTCTTTATAATAACTGCATAATATTTCATAATGTGTTATATCAAAATTAACTTAGCATTTTTGTATTAACCATTCATTTAAAAATGCCTTTATTGATACTTTGTTGTCATTTAGAAGGGAACACAGCTAAAAGTATGTGTTTATTTCTGCATTTTCTGTTTTTTTTTTTTTTTTTTTACTAAGTCGAACCCTCTTCTTGGTCCCTTGAGTATCTTTAATGGGTCTTTGGAACATGTGACATCTTTCTTCCCGTGGAGAGTGTTGCTCTTAAGGGTACCAGTTATTCACAATCACTCATCTAACAGTAACACAGTGTGAATAAGACGAAACGAAGAATTCAGAAAGTATTCTCTTTATAACTCAGAGTCATTCTTATGTTACTTAAACTCTTCCAGACTCAAATTATTCACCTTTAAAATGGGAATACTAATTTATACCTACATACAGTTGTGTGAGGATTAAATAAAATAATGCATTAATCAAACTGCACAAGGCTTAGATGTGAAGATATTCATTAAATGGCAGCAGTAGTACCAAAAAACAAAGAGTAGCAATGGAGCTTATTTTTTAATTTTTTAATTTTTTATTTTTAGAATGCAAATATGTTGACTTCTTTATAGAATTTGTTCCACTGTATTATATTTTCTTTTTTTTTTTTAATTATACTTTAAGTTCTAGGGTACATGTGCACAACGTGCAGGTTTGCTACACATGTATACATGTGCCATGTTGGTGTGCTGCACCCATTAACTCGTCATTACATTAGGTATATCTCCTAATGCTATCCCTCCCCCCTACCCTGTCCCCACAATAGGACCTGGTGTGTGATGTTCCACTTCCTGTGTCCAAGTGATCTCATTGTTCAATTCCCACCTATGAGTGAGAACATGCAGTGTTTGGTTTTCTGTTCTTGCGATAGTTTGCTGAGAATGATGGTTTCCAGCTGCATCCATGTCCCTACAAAGGACACAAACTCATCCTTTTTTATGGCTGTATAGTATTCCATGGTGTATATGTGTCGTATTTTCTTAATCCAGTCTGTCACTGATGGACATTTGGGTTGATTCCAAGTCTTTGCTATTGTGAATAGTGCCGCAATAAACATATGTGTGCATGTGTCTTTATAACAGCATGACTTATAATCCTTTGGATATATACCCAGGAATGGGATGACTGGGTCAAATGGTATTTCTAGTTCTAGATCCTTGAGGAATCGCCATACTGTTTTCCACAATGGTTGAACTAGTTTACAGTCCCACCAACAGTGTAAAAGTGTTCCTATTTCTCCACATCCTCTCCAGCACCTGTTGTTTCCTGATTTTTTAATGATTGCCATTCTAACTGGTGTGAGATGGTATCTCATTGTGGTTTTGATTTGCATTTCTCTGATGGCAAGTGCTGATGAGCATTTTTTCATGTGTCTGTTGGCTGTATGAATGTCTTCTTTTGAGAAGTGTTTGTCCATATCCTTTGTCCACTTTTTGATAGGGTTGTTTTTTTTTTTTATAAATTTGATTAAGTTATTTGTAGGTTCTGGATATTAGCCCTTTGTCGGATGAGTAGATTGCAAAAATGTTCTCCCATTCTGTAGGTTGCCTGTTCACTCTGATGGTAGTTTCTTTTGCTGTGCAGAAGCTCTTTAGTTTAATTAGATCCCATTTGTCAATTTTGACTTTTGTTGCCATTGCTTTTGGTGTTTTAGACATGAAGTCCTTGCCCATGCCTATGTCCTGAATGGTATTACCTAGGTTTTCTTCTAGGGTTTTTATGGTTTTAGGTCTGACATTTAAGTCTCTAATCCATCTTGAATTAATTTTCGTATAAGGAGTAAGGAAAGGATCCAGTTTCAGCTTTCTACTTACGGCTAGCCAATTTTCCCAGCACCATTTATTAAATAGGGAATCCTTTCCCCATTTCTTGTTTCTCTCAGGTTTGTCAAAGATCAGATGGCTGTAGATGGGTGGTATTATTTCTGAGGGCTCTGTTCTGTTCCATCAGTCTATATCTCTATTTTGGTACCAGTACCATGCTGTTTTGGTTACTGTAGCCTTGTAGTATAGTTTGAAGTCAGGTAGCGTGATGCCTCCAGCTTTGTTCTTTTGGCTTAGGATTGTCTTGGCAATGCAGGCTCTTTTTTGGTTCCATATGAACTTTAAAGCAGTTTTTTCCAATTCTGTGAAGAAACTCATTGGTAGCTTAATGGGGATGGCATTGAATCTATAAATTACCTTGGGCAGTATGGCCATTTTCACAATATTGATTCTTCCTATCCATGAGCATGGTATGTTCTTCCATTTGTTTGTGTCCTCTTTTATTTCACTGAGCAGTGGTTTGTAGTTCTCCTTGAAGAGATCCTTTACATCCATTGTAAGTTGAATTCCTAGGTATTTTATTCTCTTTGAAGCTATTGTGAATGGGAGTTCATTCATGATTTGACTCTCTGTTTGTCTGTTACTGGTGTATAAGAATGCTTGTCATTTTTGCAGATTGATTTTGTATCCTGAGACTTTGCTGAAGTTGCTTATCAGCTTAAGGAGATTTTGGACTGAGACAATGGGGTTTTCTAAATATACAATCATGTCATCTGCAAAGAGGGACAATTTGACTTCTTCTTTTCCTAACTGAATACCCTTGATTTCTTTCTCTTGCCTGATTGCCCTAGCCAGAACTTCCACCACTATGTTGAATAGGAGTGGTGACAGAGGGCATCCCTGTCTTGTGCCAGTTTTCAAAGGGAATGCTTCCAGTTTTTGCCCATTCAGTATGATATTGGCTGTGAGTTTGTCATAAATAGCTCTTATTATTTTGAGGTACGTTCCATCAATACAGAATTTATTGAGAGTTTTTAGCATGAAGGGCTGTTGAATTTGCCAAAGGCCTTCTCTGCATCTATTGAGATAATCATGTGGTTTTTGTCTTTAGTTCTGTTTATATGCTGGATTATGTTTATTGATTTGCGAATGTTGAACCAGCCTTGCATCCCAGGGATGAAGCCCACTGATCATGGTGGATAAGCTTTTTGCTGTGCTGCTGGATTCGGTTTGCCAGTATTTTATTGAGGATTTTTGCATTGATATTCATCAGGGATATTGGTCTAAAATTCTCTTTTTTTGTTGTGTCTCTGCCAGGCTTTGGTATCAGGATGATGTTGGCCTCGTAAAATGAGTTAGGGAGGATTCCCTCTTTTTCTATAGATTGGAATAATTTCAGAAGGAATGGTACCAACTCCTACTTGTACCTCTGGTAGAATTCGGCTGTGAATCCTTCTGGTCCTGGACTTTTTGTGGTTGGTAGGCTATTAATTATTGCCTCAATTTCAGAGCCTGCTATTGGTCTATTCAGGGATTCAAGTTCTTCCTGGTTTAGTCTTGGGAGAGTGTAAGTGTCCAGGAAATTATCCTTTTCTTCTAGGTTTTCTAGTTTATTTGCATAGAGGTGTTTATAGTATTGTCTGATAGTGGTTTGTATTTCTGTGGGATCGGTGGTGATATCCCCTTTATCATTTTTTGTTGTGTCTATTTGATTCTTCTCTCTTTTCTTCTTTATTAGTCTTGCTAGCAGTCTATCAATTTTGTTGATCTTTTCAAAAAACCAGCTCCTGGATTCATTAATTTTTTGAAGGGTTTTTTGTGTGTCTATCTCCTTCAGTTCCGCTCTGATCTTAGTTATTTCTTGCCTTCTGCTAGCTTTTGAATGTGTTTGCTCTTGCTTCTCTAGTTCTTTTAATTGTGATGTTAGGGTGTCAATTTTAGATCTTTCCTGCTTTGTCTTGTGGGCATTTAGTGCTATAAATTTCCCTGTACACACTGCTGTAAATGTGTCCCAGAGATTCTGGTATGTTGTATCTTTGTTCTCATTGGTTTCAAAGAACATCTTTATTTTTGCCTTCATTTCGTTATGTACCCAGTAGTCATTCAGGAGCAGGTTATTCAGTTTCCATGCAGTTGAGAGGTTTTGATTGAGTTTCTTAGTCCTGATTTCTAGTTTGATTGCACTGTGGTCTGAGAGACAGTTTGTTATAATTTCTGCTCTTTTACATTTTGCTGAGGAGTGCTTTACTTCCAACTATGTGATCAATTTTGGAATAAGTGTGATATGGTGCTGAGAAGAATGTATATTCTGTTGATTTGGGGTGGAGAGTTCTGTAGGTGTCTATTAGGTCCACTTGGTGCAGAGTTGAGTTCAATTCCTGGATATCCTTGTTAACTTTCTGTCTCGTTGATCTGTCTAATGTTGACAGTGGGGTGTTAAAGTCTCCCATTTTTATTGTATGGGAGTCGAAGTCTCTTTGTAAGTCTCTAAGGACATGCTTTATGAATCTGGGTGCTCCTGTATTGGGTGCATATATATTTAGGATAGTTAGTTCCTCCTGATGAATTGATCCCTTTACCATTATGTAATGGCCTTCTTTGTCTCTTTTGATCTTTGATGGTTTAAAGTCTGTTTTATCAGAGACTAGGATTGCAACCCCTGCCTTTTTTGTTTTCCATTTGCTTGGTAGATCTTCCTCCATCCCTTTATTTTGAGCCTATGTGTGTCTCTGCATGTGAGATGGGTCTCCTGAATACAGCAAACTGAAGGGTCTTGACTCTTTATCCAGTTTGCCAGTCTGTGTCTTTTAATTGGACCATTTAGTCCATTTACATTTAAGCTTAATATTGTTATGTGTGAACTTGATCCTGTCGTTATGATATTAGCTGGTTATTTTGCTCGTTAGTTGATGCAGTTTCTTCCTGGCATTGACGAACTTTACATTTTGACATGTTTTTGCAATGGCTGGTACCTGTTGTTTCTTTCCATGTTTAGTGCTTCCTTCAGGATCTCTTGTAGGCTATTTCTGCATTTTTAAACTGGAAATTGAGCATTCAAACCTGTTGGCTAAATGAACATTTATTTTTAGATCATAAAGCTATAATAATTGGTATTTTGGGAGGTAATGAAATGTACTTTGTAGAAATAACACAGTTGGTTTCTTTAGATTCTCTAGAATCACCAGTTGGCTGGACCTGCTGAGTAGATATTCTAGGTGTTTCATGAACACATAGAAATATTTAGCTTAGCAAATTGATGTTTTGATACCCAATGACCACTTTACCTCATAATTTCCTTGCAAAGCTTAAATTACAGTAGAAAAATTTATAGTCAAAAGAAATCCTTCCTTTAGTTGCAACCTTAACCATTAACTTTTTTTAGCCAAACAAAAGATTACTGTATTTTCAGTGGTTCTGTGCTAGTTCCTATGGATAGATTCTGTTGGCGTAAGGAAGGTAAGAGTTCAGAAGATAATATAAATTATTAATTAATGAGCTGGGCAGATATGAATTGAGTGCCTACCAAATGTGAGGCATGGCTAGGAGCAGAGGATGTCACAAAGAACAATAAAAATATAACATGTGAGGATTGCTAGGTCTGTGATAGAATATCACTCAATGGAAGATGACATGGTTAGTGAAACTAAGAGAAAAACAACCCTAGCTTTTTATTTTAAAATGTTAAGTACTGAGAGACAGAGAGAAATAGAACTCATTACTCTGTCTCAAATGCCTGCCAAAACATCGGGTTAGATTAGATCCCACACAAGCCATGGTATTGAAGACAGTTCTGCTGGGCGCTCAGCCAGTGCAACACGGATAGGTTGTATTCTGGTGATCTCGCTAGACACAAAAGAGAGTATATTTCTTTACATAGAGTATTCTGTATATAGTACAGCTCAGCCATACTTTGAGGAAAACAATCAGTTATAAAATGAGCTCTTTGACAAGCTCCTGAGGTGCTGATATTCCATACTGTAGATCAAAGAGTTCTCCCTATGCTTTAGAAACTAATTAATGATCAAGTAAAAAATCTGGCATCCTGTTGTAAATGTTAGAGAGTGTAACTTATGTTCTTTTGCCAGAAAGATATTTTAACTCTAATTTTTAGGAGCTGAATATGAATCTAAGACTTCTAGTATCTAAGGTACCATAAATGTGAGGTCACTTTCAACATGTGTTTTGAAACAATAAAGGGTGAACCTGAATTAGGCTTGGCCACAATTGAAGCATCTGATTTTCTTCAAATCTTGTATTTCTGAGTCATGTACTGAACAGCATGCCACTGTCTCAGACAAGACAATTAGTGACCACTTGGTCCTATGATTGTTTCCATAAAGAGCCCTTCTGTTCATGCAGAGCCTACCAGCGGAATGGCAGCTTTCAGGTAGTGGTAACTTCCCTCAATCTCTGTCACTGGGAGGCCTGGGTATTTGGATGATTCACTGCCCTGCCTTGTGAGAGATACCTGAAACAAATGAATAAGTGGCCTCTGAGGGGCTTTCTTAGATAACTCAAGTTCTTAAAATGATAGTGAAAGCCAGCCAGGGCTGCACTGGTACTAGTCACATAATCCTTATTCTTCTGTTGATGTTTTCTCTTAGACTTCAGGCTCAGAGGCATAGAGCACTCAGTAAACCTCAAAATAGCTCTTTAGACGTTTTGATTTCTACAGATTGCAAGTCAGGAGACACAGGCTCTAACTTTGTCTTCAATGTTAGTTGTCTTGCCTTGTATTAGTCACTTAAAATGCCAGGTCTCACTTTCCTCATCAGTAGAATTGAGTTTGATGATGTGTCCATCCAGCATGTGTGTTCATGCTGAACATTCTGTCTATTGTGATAGACCCTTGGCAGATCCCTTTTATTGCTGGTTATTAAATAGGACTATTGGCCATTACGTAAAACCTGCTTGTCATACAGCAATGATTTTGGTTCCTGAATTGGCCACCAGTATAACTGTGGTTGTTCTGCTTCTCTAGGTCCTAAGGGACAGGTCACCCAGACTAGGATGTCAGGAATGTAAGGTCTTGTGCTATTGATTCATGAACTCAATTCTTTAGAAAGAATGTTCCAGTGGAAAAAATAGGTTGCTGCTTAGGCTGTTGTTCCTAGAGGAAAAATAATTGAGGATGCCTTTTAAAAAAATTCTGAAACCAGTATCACACCTCCTTATATGGCCTTCTAATATGGAACAAAAAACTGAAGAGTATTACATTTGCATTGTATAGATGCCGCAGATCAGATGGCTGCTTCTTGGCGTCATCCAGTTTATAGTGCTGGTGGAACATTAGCCAGAATTGATACACCAGCACCATTTTGTTTGAATGGTACCTCTGATGCCACCAGTACCAGCAGGTGAAAAACTTCGTGTCAGTTTTGCTCAGAATTTTGAGGCTAGACTGATATCATTTTGGCTTATATCTCTGTCATTCTTGGCCACTACAATGTAAAATGCAAATGTTTCAAGAAATATATTCTATTCATTCAACAAATATTTACCAAATACTTACTGAATACCAGCTGTATGTTGTGAGGAAATAGCAGTGAAGTGAACATATTCCTATCATAAGGCAGCCTATGTTCTAATGGAGCAAGAGAAACAAGAAATATTCAAAACACACACTGTGTTAGGTACCAATAAGTGCTGTGGAGAAGAATAAGGTAAGTAGTGGGGTTAGGAAGGGCACATACATTTGGGAGGGGGGTTCCCTATTATATAAAGAGTTCAGGGTGGTACTGAATAAGGTGACAGTTGAGTGGCATTTGAGATAAGGTGGCAAGTCTGGAGGATATCTACAGATAACTCTCCAGGTAAAGGAACAACAAGTACAAGAGCTTGAAGAGGGAGGATGTCTGCAGTGTTCTAGTTATAGCAGGAGTGTAGTGAACGGGAGATGAGGTCAGAGCAGTGGTGGGGCCAAGTTCTGTAGGGCCCTGTGGGTCATGGTAAGCACTTGCTTTTCCCCTGAGTAATCGAGAAAGCCATTGGAATGAAATGGTACAGAAAGTTTTAACTTATATTTACCTTAGTTTAACCCTTACATGTTTCCTTTTATGCTTCCATATTTGCATCCTCCAGAAGGACTTTTTCTTGACCCTGAATGCGTTCCTCTCCAGGTTCTGGAAATAATCTCCCTAGATCCCAGCTTCTTCTTTTTCTTTTTCTTTTTTTAATTTTATTTTAAAATAGAGGAGAGGTCTCATTATGTTCCTAGGCTGGCATTGAACTCAGTGGCTCAAGTGATCCTCCCACTGCAGGTTCCTGAGTAGCTGGGACTACAGGTGTGTGCCACCATGCCCAGCTGAGCCCAGTTTTTTAACACAGTGCCTCCCCCTTTGTCCCTCTTGAGGCCACCACTTCCCTGCAGCCTGTAAAGGAGATGGCTTATTCTGCCATATCCCAAGTAGTTCTCCTCTTCTTCTAAAACAGTTCTCAGGTGTTTGGAAAACCCCTTCCTCCTGAGGGCTCAGGGTGTTCGGCTTCACTACATCTCACCCCTAATTTTGCCACCATCTAGATGATTTTTAATTATTCTTCATCATTAACTGAAGATATTTGTCACCCAGATCTACCGTTTTACCGGAAGAATTGCTGGTACCATGAGGAACTCCAGGGCTGAGTGGCCGACGCCGTAGCTCAGTAGTTCCTTATCTTAATTTCTGTGACACTTTTTCCATGCTTTGGTTCAGCCACCCATGCCCACAGCCACAGCTTGGACCTAAAGAATGAGGCTGTGGGCATGGGTGGCTGAACCAAAGCATGCAAGTTTTTAAGTCAAAATGGCATAGATTGAGGTGGGACATGAATAAATAATTTAAACAGTGTAGCCCAGTCTCCCATCCAGCTGTCTGTAGTCCCGCCCTCTCGCTGTCGCAGTTCCACGCCTTGGCCTCCAGGGGGAGCTCAGCCTCTCAGTCCTGAGGCCTGTAAAGTGCTGCCTTGGATCATAGATGCGCTGCGTTTTCAATCTTAGCGGGACGAAGTGGTAAGTACGAGGCTGATGGAGCCACGCGTCATCCTTGAGATCCCATTTCTTCCACTTTCTAATGTATAGCGCTTGGCAGGCTGCTCAAGGTTCAAGTTCTCACCTAAAAAATGTAGATAAAAAGTGTACCTCACAGGGACTAGATGAGGAATAACTGACTTAATTAAGTGAATACAGTGCTTACCAATAAAAGGAAGCCAGTTAGAGGTGGGTTTTCATTGAGAGGGGTGAAGAGGTTAAAGGCTATTCTTGTTGCATGGGGCGGTCTCCTGTATTTCATTCTTGTCTCAAGTAGGAATTTAAATCTTTGGAAAGCTTCTTCCGTGGTATTGCTGCACAGCTGTGTGCATGGACCTGGCCCCTCCCACTCCCCCTCCAGCCCTACTTCTTGCTTCCCAAGGTCTACCAGGCCTCAGGGCTGGGGTCGGAAGGAAGAAAGTGGGAGTAGGTGGCTTTTGCAAGTCTCCCTGGGCCATATGACATTCTTCTCTCCTTGGGTTCATTGAACAGGGAATATACAGGTACAATGTTTTCCCTTTTTTGCATGTACATAGCTCATTTCTGAGAGTGGCATAGATGCAATTGTTGTTTAAGAGCCATTTAAAACGGTCACAGCCTTTAATTTTCACTTGTTTATCACAAAAAGGGGAAGAAAGATAATGCCTCTCACAGTAGCATGGCGAGTTTCTTTACCAGGCTGGGGCAGGACGAGGTGCTGTCACTCTCACTTACCTCACATTCAGTCTTTAGTGCCCTACACTCAGGTTTCCTTTCGCTGCATCCAACCATATGTTCCCGTCAGGTGCCTGGATGAGGAAGCCCAGCATGGAAGGGGCCGGGTGTGGGCATGGTTCAAAATTTACACAAAAATGTGGAGATCCAAAATGTAATAAATGGATTTGGATGATTTTTAAAAATATCAGCTATAAAAGTAAATGCAGAGTTGGGTGTGGTATCATGTGCCTGTAGTCCCAGCTACTCAGAAGGCTGAGGTGGGAGAACCACATGAGCCCAGGAGTTTGAGGCTGCAGTTCTCTATGACTGTGTCTGAATAGCCACTGCATTCCATTCTGGGCAGCCTGGAGAAACCTCATCTCTTGAAAAAGAAAAAGTAAATGCAACTGCAGAAATACTTATTGAAACTTAAGATATATAGTATAGCTTGTGAAGGAAAGGACAGAAAGCAAAGGAAACCTAGGAGAGCTTAAAAATATTCAGCTTAAAACATGTTTACAGAAATTAGATTTAAAAACTAGTGATGAAAACAAATGTAAATTAATTTAAAACTCCATTTAGAAAGTGTTTAAAATAGATATATCTGGAAAAATAATATAAAAGTAAAAATGATGGGTAAAATATTGTCAGCAAACACAAGTAGAAAATAATAGGGTGGCAGTATCATTTTTAGTGAAAATAATTTGAGACAAAATACAGAAATGTATCCAAAAGGGAAAGGGAAATTTTCTCTATATTAAGAATAAATAGAAAGTACAACTCATGCCAAACATTTTCTATACAGAATGATGTAACATCAAAATACGAAGCAAAAATGCTCCATGATCTAGCAGTTTTACTCCTGGATGAATTCCAACATAAATGTATACTTCTTATCACTAAAAATAATATACTAGAATGTTCATAGCAACATTTTTAATAATAGCTCCCAATGGAAACCACCCAAATGATCACAATCAGTAGAATAGATAGATAAATTGTAAAATAATAACATAATGGAATGTTATTCAACAATGAAAATGAATGTTCTGAAGGCAGTCATCTACCCGACCCTCACATTCAGAATGCTGGGCAAAATATGTTCACCACCGGGAGCACGTGCTGTGTGATTCCATTGATGTAAAGGGAAAAACAGAAGAAAACAGATTTCTGTGGTTGGAAGCAAGGGTAGGGATTTCTCTTTGAGGAGGGCGGTGTGATGCCTAAAAGGGAGGATGATGGGGAAGGGATCCTGGGGCTCTAGAAATGTCCTGGCTTAGATCTGTGTCTGGTTAGGCATGTATGTTAGGTTTTTAAAAAATGTTCAGTCTATCCACTTGATTCGTGTACTCCTCTTTAAGTATATTTTTAGTAAAAAGCATAAAAACGAAGGAAAAATGATCCGAAATATGGGAGAATTATAGAAAAAATAGTTATTTTGGAGTCTTTAGCATATTGCTTCAGACTTTCTGCTTAAAGAACAGATTTTTGAATAATATAGCTAGATTGTATTACTGCAAATGGTACCATACTTTAAAACATATATATACTCTGTTTAAAAAAATTGTTGACTCTATTTTACACTAAAAAGAAATCCTCAAACCTCAAAAGCAGGAATTCTATATATCACGTGACAGTCTGAAACTACAATGTGGTAAACTAGATATTAGTATTACTATTTTAAACAAATATGAAAATTACTTGGAATATCTCAAATATATATTTAAGGATTAAATCAAGGCAACACAGATAGCAATTATAATTGGTTTTTAGAAAATAAAAAGTGAGAAGAATACATATTTTTTGAAAATGTGTCCAGCTGTCTAAACCTGAATTTAGTGGCCATAGTGGCAGATTCATTGTCTCTTGTTTTTTAAAATGCAATAAATTATAATTCAATTTGACAAAACAAAGATAAAATAAACCAAAGAGAAGTAGGAGGGAGGTAGTAATGAGAGTAAAAGCAGTAAACAATATAATTAGAAAAGAAAAAAGAAGGAAAAAAGAGCTGATGATTAAATCTAAATACTTATTGCTTGGAAAGATAAATAAAACTATACAATATAGAACTCTAGCAAATTTAATTAGGAATGAAAGAACACAAACATAAAGAGAAACAAGAAGGAATTTTGAAATAAATAGAGTTCTTTATATCATGTTCAATATATATTTTTAATTGCAATTGTAGGAAATTGTAATTATAAAGATTTAATAATGAGACTAAAACTTTAATAGACATAGAATGATTAGAGAAATTTGAAAGATTTTCAGAGTCTTCTTTTTCCAATTCATGGTTTGAGGTCAGATGGTTGCTTGTAAGTTTTTTCAAACTTCTAAGGAGGCTTTTGTTGGAGCTTGGGAGTCAGAAACCTGGGTGTCACCTGGCTCTGCCAAGTACTCACATGGCCTTTGACCTTGGCCAACCCACTTAACCTTGTTGAGTGAATGAAAGTACCATTGAAGAAGTACTTGAACGCAGGCATGCCTTAGCCTTCAAGAGGTTATGATTAAGTGAATTAATGTATCTGAAGTTCTTAGCATCAGGCCTGTTAAATGGTGAGCATTCAATTAACATTAGGTGTTATATCATCCAATGTTTTGTAGTATATGGGAATCAGAATATCTATGAGTAATCTTTTGGTATTTATATATATATTTTCAGGTTATCCCAATCCAGAAAAGTTTTCCTGGACAGAATACCTGGAAGCTACTCAAACCAATGCAGTTCCTGCCAAAGTTTTTAAAATGGTAAGTTCTGTATGGGTACAAACTCTCACCTTTAAACAATGTTTGTATTGAGTCATGCCTTCATTTGGCAGTTTAAAATTATTCTAATTTAAAATTATTCTAGTTTTTTTCTTTCTAAATTCAAGTAGTAATTTCATAACCAATATGCTTTTCTTTTAGTTAAAAATACAAAGTAGATGACTCATTTGCTATTGTTCCTATATACGGATGTAGATGATGGTTTCCTTCCTTGAAAAATGGTAAATCAGAGATACAATTGAAAACACCTCATCAACTGCTGATGATCCATTCCTTACATTTCTGGTGCTATTAGTCTGCTGAGTGAGAACTCTGAATTTTCACAGTATCACTCTCTCAGGGGCTGTTTGAATGTCCGTGATGCCATAACAAAATAGTTGAGATGCATAGCCTTTGTGTGGATAATTTTATATATTTTGAGGTAAACCTTTCTTTTAGCATTTGTTAGAATACTAATTTTTAAAGTTCAAATTTGTACTTACATATTTATTCTAGGATTGAACTAAATATAAATTAATTTCTAAAATAAAGTACATAGGTAGTACAGTTAAAGATATTTATTTCCTAAACCTAAACCAGTGGTTTTCAAACTCTATTTCCTTTCAGTTCTCTGTGTGTTTCAAGTTCTCCAACTTGTCTTTAATCAGAATTTTATATATTGGGCTTCTACATATGATTTCATTTACTGAAAGTTTTCTAGAGATCAAGAGGGGTTTGAAACAAAATGATATTTCATTTTTTGAAAAAATTGATTATAATTGACTGGATTTGGGGGGAAATGTTCATATAATAAAATCAGGAAAGTAGAAGTGCTGGAGTACTGGGAAGGGTTTTAAGAAGAGCAAAGATTCAGCAAGCAGAAATACTTACTGTACTTGACTTTTCCAAGAGGAAAATGACAAGAAAATAAAATTCTGAAAAGTAGCGAAGAAGGCAACTTTCAGGCTCTGTCCTGGGTTATTGTGGATTCAGCTCAGGGATGTATCTTAGGCATCTACAATGCTGAACTCTTCTACCTCTGTTGTTTAGGACAGCGACGCTGGGGAGAACAGAAAGAGTCTCGGGGTGAAAGACCTAATTATAGTCAGTATACTCCATTTAGTAGATGTAATAATGCATCTTACAAAGAAAATGTGTTCTGCAAAAGCTGAAGAGAAACACACCAGATATTGCAGAAAGATTTGATGGTTTCTTACTGACATATTAGTAGGGTTTTATTTTCCTTTTGCCATTTCTAGACTTGAAAAATTCAAAACACTTTCATTTCCAATAAAACCAGTTGAATACTTTTATGTGTAATAGTTTTCAGAGTGAAACTTTTTGCCAACCTATAGAAACTATCAGAGTTGCTTTTGACTTTGATTTTTGAGAGTTGAATTTCCTTAGTTTCCATGATTTGGTTAAGTCCAGTGTCTTTTTTCTTCCTCTGTGATTATGACTCCTGGTGTGTCTGTGGTTACAGACTCTTGGTTCCTAGCAATGTAAGACTTGAAGTAAACCATCACACAGATCACCTGTCTCTTGTTACAGTTGAAATGACAAAAGCATAGGTTATGACTTTAAAGTGTATCATAGTATGATTTTAAAACAGTTTAACAGCTGAAATTACACAGCTTTTATCTAAGCATATTTTAGATTTATAAAGGATCATGTTTATCCTTTCTGAGTATTTATTAAATAATTTTGCCTTCTGTGCCATACACTTTGAAACTGGGCAATGAGAATAGTTAATAGTTTCTGAAATTATATGGTCAATATCAGAAAGAAGGAAAAAATCTAAACCAATATAGAAACTGTAATAAGATGCTTTTTGAACTTTAGTGTAATCATTAACAAACTTACGATATAATCTGTCTTTGTCTTTTTAGCTGTCTTTAAAATGGCCAAAAAGTTATTTTTTCTCTCACAGGTTTTTGTGAATCAGTATGTGCACTTAAAACTAAATTCTCTCCAGGCACGGTGGCTCACACCTGTAATCCCAGCACTTTGGGAGGCCAAGGTGGGCAGATCACCTGAGGTCAGGAGACCAGCCCGGCCAACATGGTGAAATCCTGTCACTACTAATAATACAAAAATTAGCTGGGTGTGGTGGCGCATGCCTGTAATCCCAGCTACTCGGGAGGCTGAGGCAGGAGAATCGCTTGAACTCGGAAGGTGGAGGTTGCAGTGAGCCGAGATCGCACCACTGCACTCCAGCCTGGATAGCAAGAGTGAAACTCTGTCTCAAAAACAAACAAACAAACAAACAACAACAAAAAAACAAAACCTAAATTCCAGTTGTATTAAAGATCGGCTTACTAAAACTGAAACAATAGTATTTTAGAAAAAATTAATAGGAGATCTGAATTACTGAATATTGCATTTTTTTTTTTGTACTTACAACATTTACAGAGGTTGCCTCATGGTTTTCTGCCAAATATGAAACTTGAAGTTGTGGATAAACGGAACCCCAGGTTAATTCGTGTTGCTACGATTGTAGATGTTGATGACCAAAGAGTAAAGGTACATATTTTAAATTACTACGTTATTATATCAGTATTTTTCCTACATTAGTATTTTTCCTCTACCCTCCCATTCTATGAACTTCCCTCGTTTTTTAATTCATCTGCACAATAGTTTTCTGGGGGAAAAAACATTCTGGATTTGACCTTGAAAATTGACCCTGGCCAAGATGGGACTAGAGAATCCCTAAAAAAGGAGAGGGTGTAACTCACACCTTAAACTGGCTACAGAGGCTCTGATTTTTTGGTACAACAGAAGAATAAAACTCCAACTGGTTTAATTTCTTGTCACGGGTCTTTGGATAGAGAGATTCCCAGCTTATGTGTGTGTACAGGGGAAAATCTGTAGATGAGACATGACTGACTTTGAGAGAGATTCTAATACATTTCTGTTTGGATTTGGTGTTTTGACTTTTACTGTCAGTTCTTTTTTTAAGCTTCTTTTTATTGGCATTATTCTATTTTTCTTGAAATCATTGTCATCAAACAGCTTACCAAGAACAATTAAATCTTTGTTTCCTGCTTTTCTTTGTCAAACAAAAAATTAAAAAGTTTATTCACTGTAACTAAAAAGGTTAGATTTCGAATGAAGGATTTGATTAAAATATTTCTATACTATCCTTTATTTTTATCCTTTATTTTTCTCAGAGAGCTGAAAGCATCTGTAGAATTTATTAAATTTTCTACAACATATTACACTTCAGAAATTATTTTCCATGCAAGTATATTTTCTTTTCATATGAATAAAGATTGAAGTCAACTAATTTTAATAGCCACTATCTTAAAAGATTTAGGTTTGATATAATTTAAAAGAAATCTTACTTGCTGTATCCCTAATTTGAAAATAATATCTGATTCAATTTATGGAGAATAATCAGTACATACATTTTAGTAAAATTTAGAGGTGAGTGTCCAGCTTGACAATAGATTATCAAAAGAATTTATACTGGAAATGTCCTTTACTCTTCTGATGAATGAAAACAAAAACTATGTTAAATAATATTCGGGAATAACATAGGTATTTTACCATATACCTTCTTATTAATGTTTTAAGTTTAATTTTAAGCATATTCCTTTAATTCTTATTTATTTCTGGCATTTTGCTGTTTACTTTTATGGCATTTCAATGGAAATGACTTTTGCATATCATAATTGCTTTGTTAATTCAGTGACATTTTATTATTAACTTTCATTTTATTTATTTATTTTTTTTATTTTTATTTATTTATTTATTTTTTGAGGCTGAGTCTCGCTCTGTCACCCAGGCTGGAGTGCAGTGGCCGGATCTCAGCTCACTGCAAGCTCCGCCTCCCGGGTTCACGCCATTCTCCGGCCTCAGCCTCCCGAGTAGCTGGGACTACAGGCGCCCGCCACCTCGCCCGGCTAGTTTTTTGTATTTCTTAATAGAGACGGGGTTTCACCGTGTTAGCCAGGATGGTCTCGACCTCCTGACCTCGTGATCCGCCCGTCTCGGCCTCCCAAAGTGCTGGGATTACAGGCTTGAGCCACCGCGCCCGGCCTTAACTTTCATTTTAAAAGTAGTTCAGGCACAATGGCTCACGCCTGTAATCCTAGCATTTTGGGAGGCCGAGGCGGGTGGATCACCTGAGGTCAGGAGTTCCAGACCAGCCTGGCCAACATGGTGAAACTCCATCTCTACTAAAAATACAGAAATTAGCTGGGTATGGTGGCACGTGCCTGTAATCCCAGCTGCTTGGGAGGCTGAGGCAGGAGAATTGCTTGAGCCCAGGAGGCAGAGGTTGCAGTAAGCCGAGATCATGCCACTCTACTCCAGCCTGGGCGACAGAGCTGGACTCCATCTCAAAAAAAAAAAAAAAAAGAAAAAAAAAAAGAGTATTTCATTTCTAAGATAAGCTCAATCTTAATAGCACATCAAATCTGACTTAGATTTTTAGTTGACAGACTATTTTCTTATTGTTCATAAGATATTTACTGTAGCATCGATTGATCATTTGTTGCCAGTTTATGAGCAAGCAATTGAAGTTTTCCTGCTCTCGGCTTTGCCCAGTACATTCTTCAATTAATGTGTTGATCATATTGTTCTGTTATTCTCTAATTTTCTTTGTGAAGTCAATATTTTTTAAAGGCAATCTTGATCCCAGCACTTAATAGATGCTTACTGTATGTGTGAGTGAATTAAGGAAGGTATGGAGGAGTGAATGGCACTGAATGTACTTTGGCACTCTGACTGTTATCTGAGTATGCACATATGATTGTGTTGGTCAACAAGCACTCTTCTCTTGTTTTCAATTATTTTCATAACTGCTCTTCTCTTGGACATCTGGAGTAATAATGTATTGGAAAATGCCCTCAGACAAGACTGATCTGGGTTCAAATTCCAGCACTGACTTATTTGACTGTGTGGTAACTTGGTGAAGTTACTCAACATATTTGAACTTTCCTTATCTGTAAAGTGATGGCATCAACCACACCTACCTCACAGGCTTGTTGTGAAAATTCAATGTGGTCGTGTATGGAAAATTCCTGAAACTCTACCTGGCTCTTTATATTATAGGTACCTTAGCAGTAGCTGCTGCTGTAATTAGTTGGTGCACACTTGCTGTGCTGCCCTCCCTGGGTGTATTTATTTTCTGTATTAATGAAGGGGCCTCATGGAAGCAATTGTCATCAGTAGATGGACAAAGGACAAGCCTACCCTTCTTGGTTCAAAAAGCAGGAAATTTGAATGGAATTATGTGGGGGATGTTAATGGGAGCAGATGTTACTGTGCTGCATGCCTGTGTTTGATTGTGAGAGCAGAGTCAGCCTGTTCTAACATCAAGAACTACATTTTCAACAATGCCTATGGTGGTGATGGCACTTAGTCTTTGTCAGACACCGTTCTAAGGGCTTTACATTTGTTAATTGTATCCTCCTGCATCCATGTGAAATAAGGTACTGTTGTTATACCCATTATACAGATGAAGAAACTGAAGCCCACAGAGGTTAAATAACTGGTCCAAGGTCACAAGATAGTATATATGGGAACAGGGCTTTAAACCCCAGCTTTTAAACAGATGTTTTCAACTCTAGAGCTTATAGCATTCCTACTCTTCCTACTCTTGTGTTCTAATTTTTATCCTAAATAAGTCACTTCCTAGTGGGAGAGCAGATGTGTAGGATGAGGAGTTGTGACTGCCCACAACCCCACTCACTTTGTCGCTTGTGTCCAAGTCCACATTGCCTGTCCTGCCTGGAGGGTCCTGTGTGGTACTGGCAGTTCTTGACAGAGCACGACAGATCCACTAAAGATGACTTCATTTCCTTCTGCCACTCCCCAAATATGTGGTTGGCCTTATGTATTTTATTAGTTCTATTTTTATTATACCTTTTTTGAGATACAATTCATATACCTTAAAATTCAGTGGTCTTGAGTATATTCACAAAGTTGTGCAACCATCACCACTAAGTTTAAATATTTTCATCACCCCAGAGAGCAACCTTGTACCCATTAGCAGCCACTCCTCATTCTACCCTCCTTCTACCCAACCAAACCCCTGGTAGTCACCAATATATTTCCCATAGTGTCTATGGATTTGTCTAGTCTGCGCAATTAATATAAACAGAATCCTATAATATGTGATATTTTGATTGGCTTCTTTCACCGGGTATAATGTTTTCAAGGTTCATCCATATGGCAGTAAGTATCAGTACTTCATTCCTTTTATTTCTGAATAATATCCATTTCATGGATATACCACATTTTGTTTATCTCCTTGTCAGTTGATGGACATTTGGGTTGTTTATTTTGGGCTATTTTGATTACTGCTGGGATAAACATTTACATATGTTTTTGTGTGAACATATATTTTCATTTCTTTTGGATACATACCTAGGAGTGGAATTGCTGGGTCATATGGTAACTCTATATTAAAGATTTTGAGGAAAAGCCAAAATGTTTTCTGAAGTGGCTGCACTGTTTTACTTTCCCATTCGCATTATACGAGGACTCCCATTTCGCCACATCTTCACCACCACTTGTTACTGTCTGGTTTTTGTTTTGTTTTGGTTTGGTTTTTTGTTTATTTGTTTGTTTGTTTGTTTGTTTTTGCTAGTTTAGTGGGCCTTATGGGCTTCAGGTCTAAAGAAATCAGGATTATTATTATTTATATGTGCTCGCTAATAGTATCCCGGCTAAGAGAATTGGGATGAAATAACTTGCCTAGTGTTTGTAATAGTAGAAGTGGTAACAGTAGTGGATGTAGTGGTGCAAGTATCAGAAGTAATAGAAGTAGTAATAGTAGAGTGGGTACTTAGCAAGTATGTTATATATCATATTTTTGGCTTCGCATCAACTCTTTTAAGTAGATGTTATTTTTTCTGTGTAGTTGACATGGAGAACTTAAGCAATCTGATGAAGTTTCAAGAATATCCATGTTTCTAATCCGAAACCAGTATTCTCTACGTTTTAGCAATTGCCCTGTAGCTGCGATAAGCCATTGGAATTAGAGACCATACATGGTCAGTGCGGGGGGATAGGACTGTGAGCAGCCTCATCCAAGATCCTCTACTCGCTCATCCTCATAAATCCACTTAAACTAGTCAGGCCAGATTTTCTGATTTTCATACTGAAAATACTCATTTGGTGATGTGTGGTTCATTGGCAGGTGAGTGGTGAAGTTTTTCATGCCATGGCAGGGTTTTAAGATGCTAGTTTATTAATTATGATAGTTGCTCTCTAATAAATATTTATGATGTACTCGGTGTATCTTGTTCAATTTATAGCCAGCTATTATGTTTAATAGTTATTCTTTTGTTTGATTATACAGTGTGTGCTGTTATATCTGAAAGCGCATTACTGTCACCTTATCAGAAAATGCACATTAAATTACAGTAGATGGATGGATGCTTTTAGGAAGTTTAGCCATTATTTGTGGGAAAAAGTATTCTACAAATAAATGTAAAGGAAGGACTTAAAACAGAGTAATATTTGATAAATATTTGCCCTGTGGGAAGTGCAGCTAAGCTGTGAAATGAATTATAAATGAATTTCAAATTGATGTTTTAAGAAGTTCTACTGAATCATTAATAAGTTGAGTCCTTCAACAAGTCTTTTCCTATTTAATGCATTAACTGGATGTATTTGTGGCATTTCACAATGAAATCAGAGCATCATGACCAAGAGGAATTGTTATGGCTGTCTAATTAGATGACTAGAAACTATTTTGGATTTTACGTCAGACCAGTAAGTTCAAAAGCTCTTGTTTGAGAAAAACCTGCAGGAGTATTAATGCAAAGCAAAAATCCAGATATGAGTCAGTGATGTTCACTTTACTACGGGTCGCCTGTGCTTCCAGAAAGAAGCCACCTGACCTCTGTCTAACTGGCATGCTTTTTTTTTTTTCAGACAGGGTCTCGTTCTGTTGCCTAGGCTGAAGTTTGGTGGCACGATCGTGGCCTGCTGCAGCCTTGACCTCCATGGGCTCACACGATTCTTACACCTCAGCCTCCCTAGTAGCTGAGACTACAGTGTGCGCCATCACACCTAGCTAAGTTTTGTAATTTGTTTTTCTTTGCAGAGATGGGGTTTTGCCATGTTGCCCAGGCTGCTCTTGAACTCCTGAGCTCGAGTGATCCACCTGCTGTAGCCTCCCAAAGTTCTGGGATTATAGGCGTGAGACATTGCACCTGGCCTGGGATGTGTTTTTGACAAGGGCTTTGAAATATGAGGATAGAACAAGATACCAACATTAAAAACAACTGTCCTTTGAGCTAAGCTTATAATTAATGGCCATGACAGTGTCACAGTGATTGATAGCTGTCTTCATCTGGGAAGGAGACTGGGACAATTTCAGAAGTGTTATGACCCATCAATGGAAAGATAATTTCTTGAGTAGGTAAAACTATAAATTAGTGTCAGCCATGAATTCCAGAAAAGTTGAAGCAGGGAGAGTGCTCAACCAGGTGAACGTGCCTCCGTTAATTCCAGGTAAAACGAAGAACAGCAGTGACAGCACTAGAGCTGGCTCACTCAAACCCCCACGCTGCTGTGTCCTTGCTTCCCATTTTCTTACTCTTTTCACATGTCATGAAATAATCTTCTCTTGACTTTTTCCCCAGCCATTTAGAAATGTAAACACCCTTTTTCGCTCACGGGACACACAAAAACAGGTGGTAATAGGGGTCTTTTTGGCCTGTGGGCTGTAATCTGCCCACCCCTGTCTTAAGAGATACTGTATTGGTTAGACTATTAGATGAATGTATTTAGTTGTTACCTTTAGTATAAGTAGTTTTATATCCTTGTGTTATTTTTTCCAATATTTTATTTTTGGACCAAATCACATCTATATTTAATTTTCGGTCTAGTTTTAGATAAATTTTAGCTATTAAGTAAAAAAAAGGTAGAAGAAATGTAGGCTACCATGTAATCAACAGCTTCTGGATTTAAAAGAAATACATATTTTTTTCTCCTATCAATCGATAACCCTCTATTTATTCGGTTTTCAGTGTGAAAGTAGCCAAGCCCCTGAAAGGATGTATAGTCTCTCACTATATTTGTATTCTCCAAGAACTGTAGCAGGGATTTACCTTTCATTTTTTTATTAAAGTCAGTGTACCAAGAACAGAACTACATGCCTGGCAGCACCGCCGAAACATGTGGCCTTGGAGATGAATTGGAGCCTACTCTAGGACTCCTTGGATAACTTCCCCACCCTGTGCCCATCTTACCAGCCTGACCTGTGAGATCTAATGAGATCCTGACATGATTATTTGGCTAGAGCCATCAGCTTAGTGATGAGCTAGATAGAATAGAAATAGAATGTTTCACAGTTCTCTATGCACAACACTGTGCGGAAACTTCTTAAATAAAAGATGATGATGTAGCACTAGTTGTTCTTAACTCTTCTTTTTTAGGGATATGCATTTCTTTGAGTGTCTGAGGGATGCTACAGATAGCTCCCATGCAAAATGCATATATGCTTGTACACGAATACAGGATTATATTTGTGTTTCAAGGGTTCATGGGCCTTTGAGTAAGGACCTCGTTTTAGACTAACAGTTCTTGATAAAGCAGGCTCTTCATTCTGCGTACCCTTGGTCCTTCATTCAGAGCTTTATATTTGCTCAAAAAGTGTAAGTAAGACCTCTGACCCTCTGTGATAATGAAGCCCCTCATTTCCCAGACCTTCAGTCAGAATGTGCAATGTGTACTCACTCTATGCCTTCAGAGCAAACAAGAATCTGTGGGATTTGTCTTAACTTTGGAGGAGACATACACATTCTCTGCTGTTTTCCTGAACAGAAGTGTACTATTTCTGACCAGCTGCAGTTCTGACATTCCAAATGCCCTTACTAATACTGATACTTAGCTAATTATGCCAAACATCGTCTCTTTTGCTCACATCCTGCTTTGTAGGCACTCTATTTTTAACCGCTGGAAGAATATCTTTCAAAAATAAATAAGTGAATAATAGACTAACTAAGCAAGATGGTGACCACATTCTCCCCCCGACTCCTTCTTCCAAAATCTATGCCATTTCTTGTGATATAAGAAAGGATGGTGGACTCAGGGAAAGGAGAGTTTTCTTTGAGAAGAGAATGAGTAGATTTTTATACAAGATTAATTTATTTCCAGAATGTAGTTATTCTAGTTTCCTATTACTACTTTAACAAGTTACTACAAATGTAGTGGGGACAGGTTGATAGGTGCAGCAAACCACCATGGCACATGTATACCTATGTAACAAACCTGCACGTTCTATACATGTATCCCAGAACTTAAAGTAAAATAAAAATATTTAAAAAAAACCCAGCACAAATAATGTAAAATAAAAAAAATTAAAAACCAGTATGTTACATTTCTCTAGGTCGGAAGTATCACTGGGTTAAAATGAAGGTGTCTGCAAGGCTGGTTCCTTCTGGAAGCTCTGGAGAAGAATCTATTTCCTTGTCTTTTCTACCTTCTAGAGGCCACCTTTACTCCTTGGCTTCTGGTCCCTCTCTCCATCCCTATTCAAAGCTAGCAGCATAGCACCTTCAAACCTCTGCCTCAGACACTCTTATTTTCCTCTTCTAAGCACTGTTGTAATTTCTTTGAGTTCACTGAATAATCCAGGACAACCCCCCATCTTAAGATCCTTAACTTGACCACTCTCACAAAAATCGCCTTGCCGTATATAGGGACCTATTCACAGGTTTCAAGGATTAGAATTTCGCCATCTTTGGGAGCCTGTTATTCTGCCTTATGCAATTGCTTTACATAAAAGTAAGATATTCAGGAAAAAGAAGTAGAAGAGATGAGGTCTACTGTGTAATCCACAGCTTTCATTGACTGAGCACTGCTAAAGTAGAAGAAAGAGACCATCCCAGGAGCTGTGGGCCCTGCAGATACGATGCATACCTGGAACCTGCCCTCACCATCTACCTGGAGAGAGAGGATAGTGCGACAGTTCAATGTGATAGTGCAAGGCACAAACCCTCAAGTACTGTAAAAGCCATTCCAAATGCAGGGAGCATTGTGCTGAGGGGCAGATGGCTTCTCAAGAATGGTTTTTCTCCTCTTAGAAAAAGTATGTAACATAACTTGTTTTATTTGCATTTCCAAACACCAAATGCTTTTATTTACTATCATGTAGAGACAAAAGAGACTTTGGGTTTAATTCGTTTTAATGTAAATCTGTGTATACATACGTGTATATATGGATGCACATATATGTTTTTTTTCTTTTAAAGCTATTGAAAACCCCTTGGACAGGTGGTCTATGCAAGATTTTTATTTGGATTGTGACCAGAGGAATCATGAGGAGTTACACAGCTGTTGAAGCCATCAGGGCTCAGCTGGGGGAGAAGGGGCGGTGGCCCCAGCCCAAGCAGTAGCCACAGAGCTTTTTCTTTTCCTCCTGCCCCTTGGTAAAGACTCATTCCCAACTTCTCCAGCCCAGGACTCCATCTGGAGTCCTGTGTGTGTCCTTGAGTCCTTGGCACAGCCGGTGCTGGGCCATGGAAACAACAGGACCAGGCCATATTCACGGGAAAGTGTCTTTCTCCAACTCCAAGGGGCATGGCAATAGAAAAAAGGGGGTGTGTAGATCCTGTAAACACGGAGGATGGAGTGGTGTTTCAGGGTTGTTGGACCAAACTGAGGGGACGAATCAAAGCTGAACCAAAGGGGTGCTGAGGAGCAGTCTGGGCAGCATGCCAGCCCCAGGAACGGGTGATGTGAGGCAGGCTGGGCACACACCCTAAACGGGCACGGCAGAAGGTGTTCAGGCAGATTTCATGCCCAGGCTTAGGGCAGCCATGTGGCAGCTGAGGGTTCATTCCAGAGCTGAATGTGGCCTTGGAAAGGCTTGGTACAGGTAGGGCTCTCTAGAGACTTCCCAGTCAAGATCAGCAGAGTGTAGTGTCTGCATCACCTGGGAGCTGGTTAGAAACGTAGAATCTGGGGCAGCACCGCAGGCCCCTGGAATCAGAATCTGCGTTTTCCCGAGATCCCACCTGGTTTGCATGTGCACTGAAGTTTGCAATCCCTGTCCTTAAACAGGAGCAAGGAATACCTGTTTGCTCCTAGGACTGGGTGGAGTGACTGTCCTTTGCCCTGGTTTGTGAGACCTTTCTCCACGTGAACCAAGGAGGGTGGTGGTGTTCACTCCACAGTGAGTTAGGGATGAGTGGCTTCTTTTGGCTCTGAATTCAGCAGACATCAGGCCCTCCCACCTCAACACTGTTATAAGGTTCTCTGGAAAGCCCTTCCACCTCAACAGTGTCGTAAGTTGAGGAAGTCTAGTCAACTTTATGAGCCAATTACACCCTAATTTTGGAATAAACTTCAGGTAAGCTTGAAATGTACTCTCCTTGCTTTGGGCTGGAATGTGAGGCTCTGTTAGAGAGCTGGAGTCTGGCTCACAGTCTTTGAATTCTTAATGTGATGGATGATGTGGGAGGAGTCGGCTATCCCACCTCATCAGCATTTCCCTATCTAGCCTGTTTTCTTGGGGGGGATCTGGGGGTAGTAGTTATTATCATAGATTCTATGCCAGTATGTTTACTTGTTTTCTTTGACCTCGTTGTTCCTTTTGAGTCCTCTTGTTGGCTTCTCTGCTTTTCTTAACCTCTGAAGACTGGCACTGGCCAAAGCATTGGTCCTGAGCCTTTTGCTGTTTCTTCCCTATGCTGTGTACTCAAGCCTGACTGCATGAAGTGCCCAGCAGGCACCAGCACTTGGTACAGCTCTCCCAGGTGGTTTTAATACATGCCTGGGCTGAGAATGTCTGCTCAGTTCTCTCTCTCTAAGTGAGGCCATCCATTCCCTTGGTTTTCAGCACTTTATATTTGCCAATAACTTTAAAAATTGTATCTACTGCTGTGACCTCTCCCAGAGCTCCAGGGTTAGGTATGTAACTGGTACTTTTGACATCTTTTGTATGTCTGTGTTAATTTTTCCTGGACTGAGCTCCTCAATACACACACCTTTTTCTTCCCTAGGCATCCTCAACTTAGTAAATGGTAGCCTGATCTACCAAATCGCTTAAAACAGAAACTGGGAGTCATTCTTACAATCTACCCGTCTCAGAGTTGCCACACATGGTCAACCACCGTAGTCTACGGACACTAACTCCAGACAATATATTCCTAGTCTCCTTACCTCTCTCTATTCCTATGACTGCAGTCCTCCTGACTGCCACCCTAATGAAAGCCAGCAGCATCTCTCACCTGGACCACTGCAGTCACCTGCTAGCTTGTTTCTCTGCACCTGCTGCAGACCCTCTCAATCTTCACGACCCAAAGATGCCAAAGTGATCTTAAACATATGAACTGGACCACATGACTCCCTTGCATACATCCTTCCATGACGTCCCATTGCATCTAGGTAAAAAAAGAATCAGCTCTTCAGTATGTCCCACTAGATCCTGCAAAGTCAAGTCCTAACTTACTCCTCCAACCTATTGTTCAAAGACAAACTTTAAACAAATTTAACAGAGTTTACTTGAACTAAGAATGATTAACAAATCGGGTAGCTCTAGAACCAGAAGAGGTTCAGCGTGACTCTGTGCTGCCACATGGTCGGAGATGATTTATGGACAGAAAATGGGAAGTGATATGCAGAAAATGGAAGGGAGGCACAGAAGCAACTGGATTGGTTGCAGCTCTGCATTTGCCTTATTTGAATGTGATGTGAACAGTTGTCTGCCTTTGACTGGCTGAAAGTTGGTGACTGGCACAAGAGTAGGTTACAGTCTATTTACATATCCAATTAGTTGCACTTCACTGTATACAGAGAAACCTTTAGGCTGAACACAAAATATGTAAGGAGGCAGCTTTAGACTAAACCTAATTTAACACTGTCTTATTCCATACTTTTTGGGGATACATTATATTTGTCCATATTTATGGGGTACAATTTTGTACATATTTATGGGGTATTTATATTTATGCAATATTTGTACATATTTATGGGGTGCAATTTTATGTGAAATTTTGTCTCAAGCATAGCATGTGTAATGATTAAGTCAGGTTATTGCACACTCTATCATTGTGAATATAAATTTGCATTTTTCTTTCCCAGGTGGTTGTCTTTTCCTTCTCTGAGTCTCTCTGTAATCCCTCACTTCATTGGGAATGTAATATTTGTCTATTCTCACATAATTGCCTGATTATAAATTTCAAAGTGAGCCAAAATTTAATCTTGTGGCCAGAGAAACACAAAGAGCCATTTTGAGAGATTTGCCTTCAAATTTATCTCCACAAATGTCCAAGAGAACCCTAAGCCCATTCATGGCATTCTACTCCATTTTCCTGATCACTTCATGTTCTCATTCTCCAAGAGAACCGTTTCACACACCCTCGCTCCTCGTAGCCTTCACCTCATTCTCTTCTAGTGATCTTCCCTCTCATTCACTGGGAAAAGAGAAACTTGTGGTAAAATTGCCGATATTCCCATGACCAAGCCCACCTCTTAATCTGTGTCTGAACATGTACACTTGGAGTTTCTACTTGTTGCGGTGGGAGAATTATTCCTGCTGCTATTGAAGCAATTCACTGTTTTCTTACACGAATTTAGTTTTCATCATAGGCATTTATGGTTATCTGACATTAGATTATATATTGGTTTTGTTTATTTATACTTTGTTTTGCCTCTAGAAGTTAGTGGAAGGAACATTTTTATCCCTTGATTACCCAAGTACTCTTGATATCCCTAGTGCCTATGGAACAGCACCTGGCATTTTATGGGTACTCAATAAATATTTGCCAGATGAATGAAGAAAAGAATGAATGTGAGTTGCAAATAAGAGTGTACTGATAGGTTATTTATTGGTGCAAATTACTGTTTATTAAGGATTATGTATTCCTTATGCAAAACAAATGTGCATTAGCCATTGGCATTAACTAAACACTCTCTACATATTCCTTAAAAGAGGAGCTATTTCTAACATCACATAGAAAATTTGATTCATTGGTGTTTCTGTATTATGAATATGCCTTTAAGAAGCAATATGCTTACTTTAAGCATGGCTGAGAATTACATAATATTTGAATAATTTAAATCATGTATTATTTCATTTTATATGATGCTTCCTCCCTTGAAATACTGACAGAGTGAACCATGGCAGAATTGTAATAGTGTCAAAGAAGCATAGCCCATTATGAGGCCATTATACTAATAACATATGACAAACATTGGGACTGTGGAGTAGTAATGGATAGATAATGGATAATAAATGGCTGGAATTCTGAACAGTATTGTTTGCGAGTGATTTTCCAGTAATAATAACCTCCTTCTCTAAAAATAATGTTTGCTGGTGATTTTCCAGTAATAATAACCTCCTTCTCTTAAAATAAATGTAACTCTAATGGCAAAAACTGCCAGTAGCATGAAGGATTCAGATTGTTTTTTGAGTGTGGCCTACTTCACTTGGCTTAAGGCATCTAGAGAACCAAGTTAATCTCTCTGCTTCCTGGCCAGCTAAGAGAGTTCCTCCTACAGCCTGTGCCCACAATGACTCCAGTGTATGCTTATCAGTGCATGAGCATGGTGTATTTTAATAAATGGAAAATCCCCAAGCCCCAAATTGATATACAAAATATTATTACATCTTCTTATTCACTGTGTTCCACAGTGATTATTTCTCATTTGCACCTAAGATTCCGAAATGAAGAAACAGGTTTGCACCCCTGTGCTTTGCTGCTGCCTTCAGGAAATTGGCAGTAGTGGCCTCTGTTAATATACTCCTTAACCCCTCTTCTTTACCGCCCCTAGTTGTCATTGAGCTTCCATCGGTGGCTTCTGCTGGCAGCTTCCTCCTTCTGGGGGTGTTGTCTATCACTGTGCTGGCATTCCTGCCTGTCCTGCCTGACAGCTTCCTGTAGGACACTTCTAAAGCTCTTTCACTGCCCTTGGGCCCTGGGTATTGCAGTGAGAGCCCAGAGATTTATACGTTACTCTGGTCATTTTTTGTAATTCTCTGCTGTCACCTATAAGCAAATTTGGTGTTACAACAGTACTCCTTTCTGTTTAAGCTCATTTGAGTTTTTTCACTTCAGTTGCCTCCATAAACTACTTTTATTCAAGATCAAGATCATAAAGGTCTCTTTCTGACCCCCAAAGCCATCTTTCTGCTTATCCTTCAGATTTCCCCTTCTGCCCAGAGCTGTAGATAGCATAGCTGCTTCCTGCCCTGGATCCTGCCTTTTTTCCCGTCTCATGGCAATAGGGCTTAGGATCTTAGCTTTTAGCTTTTAACCCACTTGTCCAGGCAGCAAATTCTACTTGTATGTACTACTGGTGGTCTCTGTATAGTAATCCCATTGCCTAGGCCAATGTTGTGCAGCAGAACTTTCTGCAGTGACAGGCATGGCCTCTCCCTGTTCTCTCCAGTGCACTGGCCACTCGCTGCATATGGCTGTTGGGCACTTAAAATGTGACTAGTGAGACTGAGGACCTGGAGTTTTCATTTCAGTTGACTTTAATGAATTTAAATGGAAATAGCCACCTATGGGCAGTGGCTGTTAGCTTTAGGGTATTCAGTTGCAAGTAGAAATAGTGGCCAATGCACATCCACCTTAAGAAGCCCCATGTAGGCATGAGGGGGCTGATTACCTGCTCCTAGGAAGCTGATGCTGTGTTGGATTTGGGGTTAGCCATAGTTTATTCTTTTGTCTTCTCTGTCAACTTGTGTCTTTAGGTCAACTATTTGCTATCTCTTTAACATCACTAGTGAACATCATAAACTTAAAAAGTTTAACAGATTTTTCCCTCTTTAGAAATAAAAAATGTAATTTAAATGAGTGGGGAGAAACTGGTAAAACATTTGAAAAATCAGTAATTACATAGTGATTAATTCCCAAGCTTGAAAATTGTCTAAATATTTAAATTGGCCTTTCTATTTCTACCCTAAAGTATATTTTCAGGATTGTGAACATCATAATAAATAGATGCTACCTCATCAGACTAAGAGAACATGTCTGAGGTTCAGTAGTTTAATAACTATTCTCTAGTATTACATGTGACCAGCCTATCACTGTCAACATTTAAATTCCTTGTCAGTTAGACAGTGATTACACTGTCCCCTTTGAATAGGCGGAGAGATCTTCATTTAATACTTCTTGTGACATATGGTCATTTTTTCTCATCATTTTGGACTGATTTGTAGAATTTTAGAATTGATGTTTTCTGGGGGATTGATTTTGTTGAAACTCAAAGCAGGTGGCCTGGAATGGAGAAACAGATGAAGGAACATGAAGAAAAATACACACTAGAAACTAACACCTTTAGATCCATGGTTATTCTTTAAAAATATGTGTTATACAGCCAGTGTCAGACTATGGTGCAAGATGTGGAAATAAGGCAAAAGACTTCCTTAGGCGTGAAATCCCACTAAAGATGAGGATAAATAAAGTATATTGAGAGTGGTGCAGAATTTTTGGGTTTCGATGTAGTGTTTTCTCTTTCTCTGATAAATATCAGGAATCTTACTGTAAACAGGGAATAAATCAGATTAGCATGTGGGAAAATGAAACAGACAAATGGAGCTAAAATAGCTGCTTCACTACCATTGAGAGTGAGTGGTTGCAGCCCTGAGATAAGATTGGTGCAGGAATTATGCTGTGTGTTCAAGTTGTGTTATTCACATTTTCATTGTGAAGGTATGTTGACCATAAATAAGATAATTTTTCATCAGCAGTAAAATACCCACGAGGAGAGACTGAAGAAAGATGAAAGCAATATTTAGATTAGCTTAGGCAATCACAGTGGCATCAAGAAAGGCAGAAGGGGGTCAAAGAAACAGGCTGAATTAAGAGGCACTGAAAGTGGATGAGTGGAGAAGGGAGAGAAGGTGCGCCACCCCAGCCCCAGTTCTGTCTGGCCTGCACTACTTGACCTAACCGATGCTTCTGGGCTGTGGGCTCGACAGTGTCAAAGCTTCGCATTACTTCCTTCAAATACTTCCAAAGGCAGCAGTGATAGCAAATGAGTTTGTACCTGTAGACATCTGGGTGTGGCAGGAACCTTGGCTAAGTGGAAGTCTGGGTCACCAGGACAAGGTGGATGACGGAATCACAGTCTGCAGCTACACAGACGAAGGCTGCCCCAGGAAGGCCAGTGTTGCCAAAAGGCAAGCTGTACCTAGAACCAAGTAGGGGCCTGGTTAGTACAGTCAAGACTGGGATATATACCCAAAGGAATACAAATTATTCTATCACAAAGACACATGCACGCATATGTTCATTGCAGCACTATTCACAGTAGCAAGGACATGGAATCCACCCAAATGCCCATCAATAATAGATTGGAAAAAGAAAATGTGGTACATATATATCATGGAATACTATGCAGCCATAAAGAGGAATAAGATCATGTCCTTTATGGGGACATGGATGGAGCTGGAAGCCATTATCCTCAGCAAACTAATGCAGGAACAGAAAACCAAACACTGCATGTTCTCACTTATACGTAGGAGCTGAACAATGAGAACACTGGACACAGGGAAGGGAACAGCACACACTGGGGCCTGTCGGTGGTTGGATGGGGGGAGGGAATGCATTGGGAAAAGTAGCTAATGCATGCTGGGCTTAATACCTAGGTGAGGGGTTGGCAGGTACAGCAAACCACCATGGCGCATGTTTACTTGTGTAATAAACCTGCGCACCCTGCACATGTACCCCAGAACTTAAAATAAAAGTTTAAAAAAAGAATAGTTGAAGCCTGAGAGTTTTTAGCACCAATTACCATAGCTATCTGACTTAGGACCACTTTTCTAGTTTTATCTGTAAGCGGTTCAGGGCCCTGCTTGGCCTTGCCTTTTGGATGGAACTTCAGATCATGGAGGAATTGTTTAAGGAGTATCTGTCAAGGTTCTTCTGTTGCAAGTAAGAGAAATCCAGGACTGACCTAGTCTGAAAAGGAAAGGACCCTAGTTTGCTGGCTTCCTGAATAGGAGGACCTGGGTCTGGCTACAGGCACAGCTGAATCCAGGGTCTCAAACAACATGGTTGTGTCTTCCTCCTACTTCTCCAGCCTCATTGGGACACCCTCAGGCTCATTACTGAGACAGTAAGATGTTCAGAATATTCAGGCTCTGCATTTAAGTCTCTCAGCCCCTCTTTGAGCATTTTTCACACTGAGAAGGGGATCAGAGTTTTATAGTTAAAAGGCTTTGGACATTTTCTTTTGGATAGATAGCCCCATGGGAGCAAGTAGGTTTCATAAATGATGTGACTTTTCTAGTGAATATTCTATTCAGAATTTGAAATGAAGCCCCAAAGTTTAAGAGGAAGAATGATGTGCATTCAGAGTCAAGTTAAGATTGTAGGGTTGTGTTTAAGAGGAACTCTGGATAGGAACAGATTGGGCTGTTTCGTGGAGTTGTGGGGAAGCAGGTATCAGTGGAGCTGCTGGTGACGTAGATGTTCTCCTGGGTGTGCGGCGGGCACTCTGGCTGGTTACTATGTGAGTGTGGAATAGGAGCCACAAAACATTTTATCCTTAAAATAATGCTTTTATAATAAAAACAAATTCCTGCCTTTTTCAACTGCAAAAATTGTGGTGAGGCTTTCTCTGAGTGTGATGTTTGCAGACATTTGTATGCATGTTCCTCCAACAGTCTGAGGCTTGTAGGGGAATGACTTACACCAGTCTGTCTGCCCCACATGGAATTCATGTCAGAAAATATCCTGCAGATTCCATGAGCCACACACAACTCTACCACTGAACAGAAAGCCTTGCAAATCAGGGAGCTCTCAGCAGTCACAAGTAAGTAATCAAGTACCTAGTAGGGGGATATTAGCCCGTCTTGAGAGTGCAGGGGTAGAGGGTAGCAGGCATCCACGTGTGCAATGGATGGGGAATTCCGTGGCTGAATGCAAACCTGCCCCCTTCTCCCCTCCAGAGCATGGCTCATGTAGATTTGCCAGGACAGACCCTGGTTATTGACGGACTGGCAGCTCAGATCATGGTCTCTTGATGAACTGTGTTGCTCTCAACCCAACATCAGATTTCTTTTCCCACCTTTATGTGATAATATCATCATCCCTGATCATCACCTCCTGAGTGCCCACTCTACGCTTTTGTACATTATACCTATTAGTTAGAAACTTTATACTGTGGGCAAATTTGGCACCATTCCCTTCATTCTGCAGGTGAGGAAAAAGGAAGATCAGCTTGTATAAGTCTCTTGCTCAAGGTCACTCAGCTAGCAAGAGGCAGAACTTCAATTTCATGTAGGTCTGTCTGTTTTGAGCAGACTCCTCCTGCCCTGTGCTGGGAGGAGCTGGTCCTTGGTAATGCGTTCCTTCTGCTGTGGCTCTTCTCCACCCCAAGGACCTGGACAGGGCCCCTCAATGTGGGACGGCAATTTATAAGGGATGCTGTCATGCCTTTCCCATCACCTGTGTCTTCATTGCTGATTTCTTGTCTGTACTCCAGTGATGATGGAGTGCTGGGGACTGGCTTCTCTTCTGATCCTTTGACATTCTCTCTGACTGTGACTTGCACTTCAAAGTTAGGGACCACAGCCCATGGAGGGGAGAAGGGGAACTTTCTGTTCCATGTTCTGGTTCTGCTGGGATAATTGTGAAGTGTGCCATTGTTTGGACTGCACCGCACATGGGCTATAATTAATTAAATGGGCCACTTCCCACGGTGCTTTCTTTTAAATTGGTAATAACTGTGATCCCTTAGTTGACACTTTACTGAAAAAATATTTTTAAAATAAATGGTAACGACGGCTGCGATGGTGGCATTTAGCAGCCTACGTGTTGTGTTCATTCCAAATGTAGCTTCACGTCAGGCCGGTTTCCAGAGGCGGAAGGCTGCCGTGACCATCGCCGCCCCCTGTGGGAGAGTGGGCTCATTCAGACTCCCTCGCTGAGTCACTGTCCTCATTTGAATTCTGGGATATTTACTTATTTCAGTGGTGATGTGGGAAGGTGTGCTGCTGAATTTCAATAATGCAGGAAGCTGATCACTGTATGGTGGGAGTTTAACATTCACTGGCGCCTAAAGTTCTCTGAAGTTAACATTGCAGAGTTTTGTTGATTTTGTTTTTCCAATGAGGAAGGATTTAAATTGGCTCCAATCTTTGTTCCCCTCCTTGAATTAATTTTGGAAAGCTTGACTGGAGGACACTTAATGGGGGCTACTTCTCCCCTCCTCGATCCCACAAAGTACTGCCGTGAATGCAGCAAGCTCCTGCCGGGTTTTTTTATGTATGAGCAAGTTGGAAGAATCACTTGTCCTGCTATTCCCTGGTGTGCTTTTTGGCCAAATAGCTCAAGTTAGGAGGTGTACAGTGAATTTGTGCTGGTAAAAGAGCATTTAAGCATGTTCAAGAGAGTAGCCTATATGCCTGGACTATGGCTCAATCTCTCCAGTTGGCCTCGCTTTCATCCACAAAGGCACAGGGAAGACGCAGGCACTCACTCCCCACTGACCCATCAAACTCGCATCCTGGCACCACCTGCTCGTGTGATCCCACCAGCCCAACTGTATCTCACCCTTTATCCCCAGTGATGTCAGTTTGATCAAGAAGCCCAGACTGTAAGGTCACTGCTCAACTCTGCCCCATCCCGGCTCTCCACGCTTTGCCCTGTGCCTCTGTACCCTCTTTTCTGAAGGTTCTCTTCACTTTCTGCTCTGCCTGGTTCTCACTGAGGACGTTGCTGCTCTGCAGCCCTTGCACATGGGCCCTTTGGGGGTTGCAGGTGAGAGATTTGTACTCTTTGCTCCTCGTGGTTATTTCTAGACCTTCTCCCTTTCCCTCGTTAAAGTCCTCTGGGTTTGACTCTCATGTCTTCAAACTGTGTTTGCCACTGCTCCTCATATTTTACAGGCTCCTACCCATGCCCCCACTTGGTTATTTTAGCTGTTGGCTTCTGGTCACTCTCACCAACATGACTGTGGTTTTCATTCTTGGTGGTTTTAGTAGGCATGCAGGTGATCTTTCAAGCACCCTGCTTTCTCAGTCCCTTGCCCTTCTCTCTTGGATGTCATTGCCCTCCGTTTGACCTCAGCCACTGACCCCTGTTGTGGGCCTTTAACAATAGTGTATCCCTTTCTGTGAATGCTGTTTCTCAAACTTCTCTGACCACCACCATCTTCTTTCTAGGTAATTTCTTTGAATATCCCAACTCCGTCAATCTACAGCCCTCAGGGCCTCTAATTCATTGATCCTACTGCATTTTCATCTTCACTGCCCCTCACCTTCTCATTTTCTCTTTTTCTCTTTACACGGCATGAACTCCGTGTACAATAGATAAAATCAGGTCATTGCATAAACTTTCAGCTCTCCTCCTCTCACTTTCTTGTCAAAACCATGGCCCTGGAGAAGTTTACTCTCTGCCTGCTCTGTACCTGCCTCCCGGAGTGAGGCATGGCTAGAGAGACACGGTCCCCTCACTTGTCCTACTGCACGTGGTGTTACCTGAACCTTGCTGCTGACTGACAGTCATTGAGTTTCCCTAATGCTTTGACTCTCCCATTCTCCTAGATAACGATTTCACATCTTTGTTTCCTTTCCTAAAATTTCCCATTCCCTTGCCTCACTCTCGTTCTCAGCTGATGATGCCTATTACCTCCTATCCCGCCTAAAAAGCGGAAGCCATCAGAATGGAACTCTAGGACTTACACATATTGCCAGCACCACCCGCTGCACCTGCCTGCTCCTGTTGCTACACATCTCCCTGCTGCCGCCTTCCTGTGGCTGTGGACGAACCTTCCACGTTTCAACAGAAGCACCCCCTTATCTACATGCCCATCCTCTCCTGCCTGCTCTGCCACCTTTCAGCAACTCACTGCTCTTCCTTATCCTTTGTTTTTCCCTTTCCATAACATAATTTCCATCCACAAATATGGTATTATTTCTGCCGTCTTAAAAACGTCATTTTCTGACTCCACTTCTCCATTCATTTTTCTGCTGCCATTTAAAGGAGACCTCTTTGAAAGAGCTGCCTATACCTCTGCTAACACTTTCTTCATGTGGTTTCCAGGGCACCGCATTCTCTTCATTGTTTCCTGCCTCACCAGCAGATCCTTCTCACACTCCTTCTATTGGTTCCCCCTTCTCTCTTGAACTTTTTTTTTTCCTTTTTCTTTTCTTTTTTGGGACAGGGACACTCACTCTATCGCCCAGGCTGGAGTGCAGTAGTGCAAACCTAGCTCACTGCAGCCTCAAACTCCTGGGCTCAAGTGATCCTCCCACCTCTGCTTCCTGAGGAGTTGGGACGACAGGTGCGTACCACCACATCCAGCTAATTTAAATTTTTTTTTGTAGTAACAAAGGTCTCTTTATGTTGTGCAGGCTGGTCTTGAACTCCTAGACTCAAGTGATCATCCTGCAACAGCCTCCAAAGTGTCGGGATTATAAGTGTGAGCCACTGCACCTTGCCCCACACCGAGTCATATCAGTGTGCACTGGGGTTCGTTAGTGGACCCCTGCTCTTCCCCAGCTGTATCTATTCTCTTTGTGGTTTCCTCAAATGGCACCGCTTTGAATATCACCTGTATGTTGATGAACTGCAAACTCCTGTATCAGTCTACCTACTCGACATGTCTGTTTTATGTCGAGTGGATATCTCAGTCCCAACGTGTCCAAAGTTTGACTGATCTTCCTCTCTAACCCTTTCCCACTACTACCTCCTCCATCTCAAGCAATGGCCATTCTGTCTTTCCCATTGCTCAAATCAAAAACATGAAGTCATCTTTGACTGCTGTCTTTCTATCACAGCTAATATTTTAATTCACCAGCAAACTGCTGACTACAGCTTTGAGATGTGCACAGAAGCAGGCCTCTTTCCCCACTTCTGTTGATACTGCCATAGTCCAGGCTACATCACCTCTTGCCTGGATTATTACAGCAGTTACCCACCTGCTCTTCCAACTTCCACCCCAACCACCTCCCTCTGCCCCAGCTCTCTCAAAGAAGCAGCCAGACTGGTTCTTATAAAATCCAAGTCAGATCATGTCATATGACCATGTCATCATGTCATCATTGTGCCTCTACACAAAATCCTGTATTCTGTCTTCCTGTCTCCCCAAGAATAAAAGCCAAATCCCATAAGACCCTACCTCATACTGTACCCGTGTTCCCTCTCTGACCTTAACTCTTACCACCTTTTCCCATGTGCGCTCTACTCCAGCCAAACTAAACTTCTTGCTTTTCCTTCACATGTCAGACTGCTACCTCAGGATCTCTGCTCTGGCTGTTCCCTTTGGCTGTAATTTTCTTCCCCAAACGCCCAAATCTCTAACCCCCACACCTCTTTTAAGCCTATCTTTTCCACTTCATTTTCAATTTCAGCAAGTCTTTCCTGGCACACTCCTACTCCCCCTAACTCTGCTCTCACCTTTCCAGCTTTTAATACCTTTTAATATGTGAAAAAACATCACTTATTTGATAGTATTTGATTATCCCTACTAGAATTTAAGCTTCAAAAGGCAAGGAATTTTTCCCCCTGTTTTGTTCACTGATACATCCCTAGTGCCCAAAATAGTCCCAGACATGTAGTAAGTATGCAATTAATGTTTGTGGCTTAAATGAATACATGAATGATTATTTAGAACTCTACTGATAAATTCTGAATCGATGTCATTATGACTGGCAAGCATGTCATAATGGGGCGAATATTTGCAGACCCATTCCTGTTGTTTTATAAGGAAGGGATAATTTACATGTAGTGACATACACAATTTAAGTGTACAGCTCAGTGAATTTTTACATATGTATCTACCCATAACTATCATCCAGATCAAAACAGAGAACATTTCTATCATTCAAAAACTTCTCTCAAAACCTCCTCAGTCAATACGACAGCCCTTTCCCATACCTCTCCAGAGGTAATCACATTCTGTTTTATTATAGATAAATTTTGCCTGTTCTTATGAATGGAGTCATGTATTTCTTATGAGTGGGGTCGTACAGTATGTCCTCTTTCATGTCATGTTTCTTTTCGTGCTTTGTATTTAGTCTGGCAATCTCTATGTCTTTTGTTTTTCACATTTTGCCTTAATGTGCTGAGGTGGGTTTTTCTTTTTCCTTTTCATTTTTTTGCTCCCATGTTTGGAATTGACTGTGTTTCTTGAATATGTGGATTGATGTTCATTACACATTTTGGAAAATTCTCAACCATCATCTCTTCAGACATTGATTCTGCCCATTTCCTGTCTCCTCTCCTTGTGGGATAATAGTTGCGTATCTATTAGAGTATTTGAGAGGATCTCACACATCTCTCATGAACTCTTCTACTTTTACCTATTCTTTTTTCTTTTTGTGCTTCAGATAATTTCTATTGATCTTTTATGCCACTTGCCTTTTTTCTGCTATTTTCAATCTGCTATTAAACACATTTTATGAATTCTTTTTTTTTTTTTTTTTTTTTTGAGACGGAGTCTCGCTCTGTCGCCCAGGCTGGAGTGCAGTGGCCGGATCTCAGCTCACTGCAAGCTCCGCCTCCCGGGTTCACGCCATTCTCCGGCCTCAGCCTCCCGACATTTTATGAATTCTTAATTTCAGATATGTAATTTAAAATTCTGGAATATCCATTTGGTTCCTTTTTAGATAGTTCATTTTTCTGTTAAATTTCTCCAACTTTATATCCATTTTCTTTACTTAAAAAAATTTAACATTTATAGTAATGTTATTTTTTGCTAATTTTAATGTCTGGATCATCTGTGCGTTTACTTCTATTGGCTGTATTTTCTCTCGATTACAAGTCACATTGTCTTGTCTCTTTTTTTTCATGTATGCTGGATGTTGTGTATAAAAGAGCCAAAGAGACTGCAGTAGGCATTGTTTTCCCTCAGAAAGGGTCGTGCCTTTTCTTCTGTTAGGTGGCTAGTGTGAGGGCCTATAGTGGGTTGAATGGTGGTCCACAAAAGATTCGTCCACCTCTTGATCTCCAGGACCTGTGATTGTGACTTTATTTGAGAAAATGATATTTAAAGATTTAATTAAGTTAAGGATCTTGAGGTGAACTCATCCTGGGTTTCATGAGTGGGTCATAAATCCAATGACAAGTATTCTTATAAGAGACAAACGAGGAAAAGGCACAAAAGAAGAGGAGAAGGCAATGTGAAAAATGGAGGCAGAGATTGGAGTGATGCAGACTGAAGCCAGGGAACCACCTGCAGCCACAGGGTACTGGGAAAGGCAAGGAGTGATGTTCCCAGAGAGAGTGTGGTCCGACCATGCTTTGATTTCAGATTCTGGCCCCCAGAACTGTGAGAGAAAAAGTTTATGTCTTTTGAAGACACCAAGTTTGTGGTAATTTTGTTATGGTAGACTTAGGAAACAAAGACAGGGATGGATCCTTTTGATCCTGTTAAGAATCAAGCAGGTTGCAGTTTTAGCTTTAGTTCATCTCTGGTTTCAAATGTGTTGATAGAAAGGACTTCCCTCTACTCCCTCTAGTGATCCCAGGACCAGGAGATTACAGGGGTCTCCCTGGGCTTTCCAGGCCCTCCCCACAGCCTCTGTGCTGGTAAGCACTCAGTGACAGCCAGCTCAGGGTCTGGGGTTTCAGCAGATCTCAACGCAGCCAGCCAGCCCCTATGGCTTCTGAAACCTGCGCTGGCTGTGTCTTGCTCTGTTAAAGTCCATCCCCCCGCGTCAGGTTTGATCTTCTGCTCCTCCAGGTACAAACTCAGCATAGGCCCCTGAGCTGGAGGAAGTGGCGGATCTCTCTGCTTACTTAGGAAAGGGCCCTCCTTCTCCATCAGGAAGATAATTTAGACTTCATTTAGACTTCTTAGTATCCACAGTGAGTTCAGAAATTATGGTTTTATATATTTTTAGTTAGTTTCTAGCCATTTTCTAGTTCTAATACTTCTAATTGGCCTGTTCTGAAGTTCAACATCCTAACTAGAAGCAGAACTCCCTAAAATATCAGTTTATTTATTAATTAATAATTAAACTTTTAATGTTAATTATATTATAGAATATATATAATTTTTATATAATTGCATTAAATTATACTTGTAAAAATATTTGTTTAATTGGAAATATAACTAATTAATTGTCAGTACCATCCTACATGATCTGTGTGGTGGTTGGTGGGATTGGTCTGTGATCTTTGTGAAAGCCAATAGTTTCTCATTTCAGATTCCAGACCCTAGGATTCCAAGGTAAAAAAGTGAGAGAGGCAGGGAATGAATGGATAGGCTTGAAATACTCAGGGACATCAGGAACATAAGTGCTGAAATATTGGACACATCATCCAGCTGGACAACAATGGTTTTTTTTTGTTTGTTTCTATCTAAAATAAATTAAGTAGAAAACTATCTCTAGATAATTAGATCTTTTATCATTTTAATTTACGTTATGTTTAGATCTCACTGCACACAAAATTGTAGAGAGCAAATGTCAGGTTTTTTCTTTCTGTTTTTTTTTTTTTTTTGGTACCAAGATCCTTGTGGACAATAAGTATAATTTCAATGGGAATAATGTAGAATTCTGACATTGACTTATAGAAAAAAAACTAAAAGCAAGAACAAACGCGTTAATTGCAAACGTTCATTCTCCTCCATTGCTTGACAGTCATTTACTGCCTGGAACTTTACTTATTTTCTTTAGAAAGTGAATCCGTTTTCGGAACACCTCGTTCTAGCTGAGGTAATTACTCAGTTATACATGAAAAAGAGGGGAAGGCTCTGCAGTCAGGTGAATACATTACCTGTTTCAGAGGGTGCAGTACATGTAAACATGAGCCATTTGTGCAGAAGTTTAATTTTACAACACAGTTTTAAGCTCAATCTTCTTATTCCTCAGAAGCAACATGCATTTGCTTTAATGACCCAGCATACTACATAGAAGGTGAATATAATGAGTATGTAAACAGAAACATAGATTGTATTGTTGAAATAGAGCCAAGATATTCATCTACTATGATGTGATATTTTAGATGAAAACTTTTGAATTCGAGTAATGTTGGATATCCTGTAGGAACTTGAAATTATAATTTTTTTGTAGAAGAAACCACAGCCATCAAAAAAGGTCAAAACTCAAAAATATATGCTAAAAACAAGCACGTACTCCGAGTTTAAAACTCATATATGCTAAAAACAGCATCTACTCTGAGTTTAAAACTCAAGTATATATGCTAAAAACAAGCGTCTACTCTGAGTAGGAATAGAAGGTCATATCAGTTTTCTAAGTGGACCTCTGTTTTTACTCATATCGTCTATAACTGAGATTGGATACAGAAAGCATAGAATTGTTGATGCCCAGACCTTGGGCATCGTCCCTTCCCTCCACCTGCCCCATCTCCATGTTTGAGGCCTCGGCATCACACAGGACAGCACCATCTCTAAGATTTGGAGCCCTGAATCTTGGTTTCTGAGCAGAGCCTTCTGTCTCTGTAGCCCTCTCGATTGCTTGTCTTGCTCTTCAGCCTCTTTCAGGCCCCCATGCCACCCCTCACAGCCCCCACGTCTGCCGGCCTCCCATGGCTTCCCTGCCTAGAGCACTTGGGAAGCTATCACTGGGCGCACACCCTCAGTGCAGTTCTCTGCGTACCCTGCCTTCTTCAGATCTTCATCCACCAACTGGAAGGAAGGTGCCTTTGCTGGTTTATGATTTACTGCCACAACTTGCCTTTCTGCTCTTGGATTGCCTTCCACCTCTACCGGTGGCCTTGCCTCCTGTTTGCCTGAGAAACTAGAAGCTGCCTTGTGGTTCTCCTCCCTCCGGCTTTGCTGTGCTTTCTGTGTCTTCCTTGCATCTGAGACAGCTGAGGCTTCTCATCTGCCAAACTCTTTCTCTTGTCCTCCCCATTTCTTCGGTCCCATCTTCAGTCTCTCGGCAGGGCTTCCGTTAGTGTAAGATCAAGTCTCCATGGCTCCATGCATCCTTCCTGGGGGAGCTTCTTTGCTCTCTTCCTCATGGCCACCACAGTTATCAAAAGTGCCCTTTTTGGCCAGGCATGGTGGCTCACGTGTGTAATCCCAGCACTTTGGGAATCTGAGGCAGGCAGATCACCAGGTCAGGAGTTTGAGACCAGCCTGGCCAGCATGGTGAAACCCCATCTCTACTAAAATAGAAAAATTAGTTGGGCGTGGTGGTGCACACCTTTAATCCCAGCTACTCAGGAGGCTGAGGCAGGAGATTTGCTCAAGCCTGGGAGACGGACGGAGGTTGCAGTGAGCCGAGATTGCGCCACTGCACTCTAGCCTGGTTGACAGAGCGAGACTCCATTTCCAAAATGAAATGAAAAGAAAAGAAAAAGCCCTTTTTGGTTTTCATTTCTGCTGCTTATTCACTCTTCCGGCTGAGTCAGCCCTGATCCGGGATCCTTGCGGTGGCTGCCTTGCTGAACTTGGCATAGTCATTTCTCATGTGCCTATTTGGCGGCCTCAGCACAGTTGACCCCAGCCCCTGTTGAAATTGCCCTCCCTCAGCAACCCCTTTACCATTCGGTCTTGATTAGAGTTAGTTCTTTATTGCTTCTTATTGCTCTACTTTTTGACAGAATTCCTCAGGATTTCTTGTAGACTCATGTATCAGTCAGGGTCCTGCAGGAACCAGCAGGCACCTCATATAGACTTTAATAGGGGCCTGTTCATGACGTTTGGGCAGGCTTGAGAGAGTGAGGGGTGGGACTGGGAGAACTCGGGAGAGCTGAGTACAGGAGCCAGCCACAAGCAGGAGCACCACCCTCCCCTCAGCCACTGCCAGCCTGCAGCCTGCAGCACGGGAGGCTTGAGCATGCCTTCCCCAGCCTCCCTTTCCTCCTGTCTTCATGAGTCCTTTTGATACTTCTCATTGGCCAAACCCAAAAGCTATTGATGCCATTCATAAAGGGCTGTGTCCTTGGCACCGTGTGGATCTGGAGGGGAGAAAGGAGCATATTGGGTCCAGCACTGCGTATTTCCCAGTCGAGTCCTCACTCCCTTTCTTTGTCAGCATGTGTATGGCCCTGGCTCCGCCTTCCCTCTGTTTGTTTATGACTCCTAAATCTATGCCTTAGATTTTTCAAGCAAGATCCAGGAATGACTTTTAATTTGTCTGCTGGACATTTTGACCTGCATATCCTGTTAGCACTTGGAATATAATATGATTAAAATGGAATTCATTAAATTTCCCCTTCAACAACAAAATTAACCAAACCAAGCAAGAATCAAAACTCTGCTTCTTTTCCTGTAGTTCTCATCTGGCGATGACATAGCCATTAACTGGGTTGCCCAAGTTATAGACTGGCACAAAGTGCAAAAAATAATGCTACAAGTTTTGTTTGGGAAACACTTGTCCCAAGACCCCCTCTTTCACATTTTTTTCCCTTAGCTGATTTCGGTGTTGTTTATCCTTGAGACTCTAAACATGGACTTGGTTTGCAACTTCTTCACTTTTACGTGGGGTTCTGACTATATGAGCTGTGAGTGGAGCTCTCGTTTCTCCCCTGGCCTCTTCCACATATGCACTCTTCTCTTCATCCATTCCTCAATATGGCTGGGTCATAATCATAGTTAGCTCAAAATCCTTGTTTATCCACCACATCTTAGTCATTATAACCAAGAGGAACATGTGCCTGATTTTGTATTCTAAAAGAAGAAATGGCTTAAAAGAATCTCAGAAGCTTTCATGTTATAGAATGTCATATTTCTTGAAAACCAGTGTTGGTAATTGAAAAGATAGATAAGTCTGTAAAAGAAATGGCTAAATCAGCCGGTTTGGGTTAAATTTAAATAAATCCTTTAGACATATTTGTTTGATAGTGTTTACCTAATTTGAATGGACATATTTGGATTTATACATTCATTTACTCCTTCATTTGTCCAGTGAGTGTTAAACGCTTCAACAAATATGCTCTGGATGTTATCTGGTATTGGAAACAAAAAATATAGAAAATACAGTGTCTGTCCTCAAGTAATAGTCAAATTGCTGTGACAGATGTAAAATCAGAGTCTAAATGATCAGAAGTGATCAGGAAATTATTTATATGGCCAATTTAGAAATTACTAATAAGATTGATGTTGTACTAATACATAAATTATCAGAATGGATAGAAAAAATATGTAACCTACCCATGACTTTGAAAATTTTAGTAGTGCTCATGATGCATTCATTTCATAAGTATATCTCTGTGTGTATGTATTTCCATTTTGCTTATATTAACCATGTAGATATTATGCAATTACATAAATTATTGTGCAGGCACTATATCATATTGTCCATTGTGTTATTCAAGGTTCCTTATATAAATATTTGTACAATAAATTTCTATTAGGGGAAATTTTGCAACATTAGACTAACGTGTATTTTTTTAATGTTATGAGAATTGTATAATATTTCCCCTTTGCTATTGGCTTATTTGGAATTGAATGTTTATAGCAATCTCATCCTTAGAGTACTTAGAGTTATTGAATATCCTGGATTACATGGTTAGTCCTGGAGTACACCTACTGTAATTGTCTAATGATTAATAGTGTTCCCTTTTACTCTCAAAAATATGCCATTTGGACAATAAATTATGTACTCTCTCTGTATAACCAACTTTTCTTAGTTTGACATTCTTCATGTCTTACTGTTCTTATTTAGAAATCCTATCTCTTCTTTTATTATAAACAGTGTAAATCCTTTTTCATTTGATTTAGTAGAAAAACTGTGATGATTCGCTGTAGGATCCAAGGTGGAAATTCAGAATCTCAGGACAAATCAAGAGTGCTTATTGAAACAATGTCCCCTGAAAAGGCCTTTGTCCTGAGGAGAAGATGGAGGGTAGAGGCCTGGTGAACAGTCACAAAGGCGATGACCTTTACATCAGCAGTGGAGGCGCAGCATCTGCCACGGTGGTCCAGTTCACCGCCTCAGTGCTTCAGACTGTCTACGCTTTAAGGCAGAGATTATGGAAATATTTATGTTAGTTATAGCCATAAACTGATTTGGAGATCATTTGTCTTTACACTGGTTATGAAGGAGGTTTTTCTTGCAAAGATGTCACCCACAGACATGTAGTCACAGAGCCCCAAGTAGGGCTGGTATGCCTAACTCTGATGAAAATATTTAAAGATTCTCTTAACAAGAATTAAAACCCTGGGGATTCTATTAGAAATTTGGCATTTTTATTTCTTATGGGAATCTTATCTGAAAAACACATCTTATGGGAAAAACTAATTCTATTTCTTATAACTGTAACCATAGAAATAGAGAAATGGAAATTTATGTAGATATATGTATCACAAATGGAAACCTTTAGAGTTGAGTGGTTCTCTGCATCAGGCCTTCAACCAGACTTCTCTTGGGTTCATTGCCTTATAAAATTAAGAATGTATTATGACTATTTAAATAAGTTATTTTCAGTGGCATTAGATAGAACAGTGGGTTTAATGGCAAAGTCAGTTGATAACCCTAAAAAAGCATTTGAAAAGATTTTATCTAAAGGACTCCCTATTCAATAAATGGTGCTGGGATAACTGGCTAGCCATATGCAGAAGATTGAAACTAGACCCCTTCCTTACACCATGTACAAAAATAAACTCAAGATGGATTAAAAACTTAAATGTGAAATCTAAAACTACAAAAGTCCTGGAAGACAACCTAGGATATACTATTCTGTATATAGAACCTGGCAAAGATTTCATGATGAAGACACCAAAAGCAATTGCAACAAAAATAAAAATTGACAAATGGGACCTAATTAGACTAGAGGGCTTCTCCACTGCAAAATAAACTATTAACACAGTAAACAGACAGCCTACAGAATGGGAGAAAATATTTGCAAACTATGCATCCAACAAAGGTGATATCCAGAAACACATTAACAAGCAAACAATCAAACAACCCCATTAAAAGGTGGACAAAGGATATGAACAGACAGTTTTCAAAAAGAGACACACACGCAGTCAACACACATATGAAAAATGCTCAACATCATTAATCATTAGAGAAATGCAAATCAAAAGCACAATGAAAGACCATCTCACACCAATCAGAATGGCTATTATTAGAAAGTCAAAAGATAACAGATACTTGTGAGATTGCGGAGAAAAGCAAATGCTTATACACTGCTGGTGTGGGAATGTAAATTAGTTCAGTTATTGTGTAAAGCAGTGTAGGGATTTCTCAGAGAACTCTAAGCAGAATTGCCATTCAACCCAGCAGTCCCATTATTGAGTGTATACCCAGGGGAATATAAATTGTTCTACCATAAAGACACATGCGAGTGCATGTTCATCGTGGCACTACCTACAGTAGCAAAGTCATAGAATCAACCCAAATGCCTCTCAGTGGTAGACTGGATAAAGAAAATGTAGTACATATACACCATGGAATACTAGACAGCCATAAAAAAGGAGATCATGTCCTTTACAGCAACAGAAATGGAGCTGGAGACCATTATCCTAAGTGAACTAATGTAGAAAGAGAAAACCAAATATCACATGTTCTCATTTTTAAGTGAAAGCTAAACATTGAGTCCGTGTGGATATAAAGAGGAGAACAAGAGACGCTGGGGCCTACTTGAAGGTGGAGGGTGGGTAGAGGGAGAGCACTGAAAAACTACCTACCATGGCCGGGTGTGGTGGCTCACACCTGTAATCCCAGCACTTTGGGAGGCCAAGGTGGGCAGATCACTTGAGGTTAGGAGTTCGAGCCCAGGCTGGCCAACATGTTGAAACCCCCTCTCTACTAAAAATACAAAGAAAAATTAGCTGGGCATGGTGACACACACCTGTAATCCCAGCTACACAGGAGGCTGAGGCAAGAGATTTGCTTGAACCCAAGAAACAGAGGTTGCAGTGAGTTAAGATGGCGCCACTGCACTCCAGCCTGGGTGACAGAGTGAGACTCTGTCTCAAAAAAACAAAAATAAAAAAAGAAAAACTACCTGTCAGGTGCCATGCCTATTACCTGGGTGGCAAAATAGTCTGTATACCAAACCCCTGTGACACGTAATTTACCTGTATAAAAAAACCTGCATTTGTACCCTTGAACCTAATATAAAAGTTTTTAAAAAAGAATTTAAAATGCAAAAAAATTTTTTCCTCACCTCAAACAGAAAATCTGTACCCCAAAATCAGTAAATCCCCATTCCTGCCTCCCTGCAGACCCTATTAACCTCTAATCTACTTTTGGTCCTTATGAATTTGCCTATTCTAGATATAAGTAGATATTTGTCCTTTTGTGCCTGGCTTACTTTGCTTATCATGATGTTTTTAAGGTTCATCTGTGTTGTAGCATGTCAGAATGTCATTCTTTTTGGTGGCTGAATAATATTCCATTGCGTGTGCATACCACATACCCGTTCATCAGTTGATGAACACTTGGATTGTTTCCACTTTTTGGCCATTGTGAATGCTGTTGCCATGAACATTGGCATACAAGCATGAAAAAACAGCAAATAATCTAGGGTTTGTGGTTAAAAAATACAGATTTTGACCTTCATTCTTGACCCCCACTGAATTAGATCTTGGTTGGAGGAGAAGATAGTTCATATTTTGCTTACTAAATTTTGAAAAACACTGCTTTAAGAAACCTGGTGAATTTGGGCAGTGGCCTTACAAATAAAAATAGCTTTAGAATAGCTATGGTGCAAACTACTAATTTTCCAACTTAGTGATTAAAAGTTTTTCTATGATATTTGTTATGGGAAAGGATTAAATGGAAGATGGAAGCAACTGTATTTGTGGAAGAGCAGATGAGTTTGAGGGAGGTTAGCAGGGACAAGGAGTTGGGTTAATTGACCACAAGTGAGTGTGGAAGCGGTGGTAAGGAACAAACCTAGGGGCGGCTGGTTCCAAAACCACAGAACAGCACTTCAGACATGTGGCCTGGGGGAGAGGGAGGGTTTGGGAGTCACAGTCATTTGGAAATTGTTGGCATATTTCATAATCCCTGCATATCTCAGTAGCTTTATATGTAAAATGGGGATAATGACGTGAAAGTAAGATGTTTTGAAGGTGTATATATATTTTTCCTTTCCTTCATGCTCTCTCCTCCATTACCCTTGTCTGCAAGCAGATGGGCTGAATGTGGAGTTAATGTTTACTGTGGAAAAGTATGGGTAGCTCTGGACTATATCCCTCATTTAGTCATTGTTATATTGTTTTCCGTATTTATTTTCTTGCATGGTTCTCTAGTAAACTGTTCTCAGGTTAAGTCTGCTTTTGCCATTTACTGGCTTATGATCTTGGCAGACCTCTTAACGTCTGTGAGGCCCCTATTAATCACCTATTAAAGTAACACCTGTGAACATTTAATGAGGAGATATATAGGGCTGCACCCAGTGCCAAAGTGCCTCAGCTCTTTGGGAGGCTGAAGCAGGAGGATCACTTGAGAACAGGAGTTTGAGACCAACCTGAGCAACATAGCAAGACCTTGACTCTACAAAAAAACAAAATAAAATAATTGACCAGGTGTGGTGGCATGCACCTGCAGTTCCAGCTATTCGGGAGGCAGGAGGATCACTTGAGCCCAGGAGTTTGAGGCTGCAGTGAGCTGTGGCTATGGCGTGTATGTGTGTTTGTGGACACACACACACGTTACAACTATGCCTGGAATACATAAGCACACAATAAAAGTGTGTCCCCTGCCATACCCAACACTCTTGCTCTTGGTTTATGAGAGTATTCGGTAAAGGCACGGTGCAAGCATTCTTGAACCACAGTAAAGCAGATGTCTTGCCTCAGTACTATCCCTGAACTCCCCTTTGCCATCCCTCAACAGAGCCCAGAGCCTGGCATCACAGGAAGTAAGATGAACTATAATCTTATTGGCACCAATAGTTATGAGCAATAGGTATCAGGATAACATATTAAAACCCAGTTCTCCTTTCTAGAATGAAATTTAAGCCTAGTTAAATCAAAATGTATTAAATTAAAGCTAGAAGGGTTCAGGTACAATAGAGGCTGTTTCTGAAGAAGTTAACATCATATCTGCGCTTATAATTTGTTTGCCGTAAGCATGTAAAATAGATTTGAGGACTCTGACAGTAAAATAAACATATCCAATAAGCCTGTTAAAGTGGAAATTAAAAATTTAAAAACAATGTAGCAAAATAAAACAATGTAATAGTCACTTAGGCTAATAAAATTATTGTGACTGAGCATTAAATTTAGCCCCGATGTTCCTAAGTATTGTAATAACTGCCTCGTCTTCCAATTGCCCAAAAGAACAATGAGAAGATGGGATTACTGTCTTGCATCTTATTCAGATGATGGGCTTTGAGCCTTTAAAATCTGTGAGACACAGGGCTAGGTGCCATGGGAGCAGCGAAGATGACTGAGGTGTTGGGGTACATTTAAGGGGCTCGGGGCAAGTCCTGCTGTGGGCATTGGGAAGTAAAGATAAGGAAAAACAGAGACTGTGTTGGTGCAGACAGTTGGAAGTGTGGGATTTATGCCAAGGAGTTTTTCCTTGTTTTGTTTTTTTTTTTAATATGCTGATCTAATTTTTAAATTTCCAAGTTATTTCTTACCACTCTTTAATAGCTAATGTGTAATGTTAATGCCATTAGGAAACATTACTGTCTATTTAAGGATAAGAACTTGAGACAGTGGTTGATTCAGTGATCTGACCTTTGTCTTCTGGTTTATCAAAGCTTGAGAAAAAAGGATCTACATGTTTATTTTATGCCAACCCAGATATGTGAAAAATCATAAATGTATGAAATACAATGCTGGAGATGATTTGGTTTTCAAAACGAGGCTTTGCTTTACAAAAGGACTCTTGGTAAATAGACTTAAAATGCCAGTCTCCTCTATTAACTTGACCATCTGGTTAGAATTTTTTAAAATGGATTTTTATTCCACAGATCCAAAGATATGATCCAAAGATATGAAAATATCTTTCATAAAGATGTATTCTACATAGGCACAGATTTTGATTATAAATTTGGAGTTTAGACAGCCCTTGCTGGGGAGGGGAGAATCACATCACTGGATTGGGGGGCTATTTTTAATTCCCATGGTTTCTTTGTGAGCAATTATATACAACCCTGGAAATGACAGTTTAATATTTATTAATGAACGTAAGAGGAAAATGTTGAATAGAGTACATAAAATTATTGTGCCTGCTGTCAAAAAAAATTGAAAAAGATTTTTTTTTTTTTTTTACTTCTTCAGTTGAGACCTTATTCTGCAGTCTGATTCCCAGGTCCACCAAAATAGTTAAAACAGAAAGGCCTAACTCCTTGAAGCAGGACCTTGCTGGAGTGTTTGGCCTGCCAGTCCTGTTTGTGCTTTGACACGACTTCCTTGCTTTTGAAACATAAAAAAATTGCACCCCAGACTTAAAAGGGGAAGGGCATTGAAATTAGTTGAAGTTTGGGAAATTTATTTCTTCTTCGCTGCATTATATGGACTTACACAAACTTCTTCCTATTGGTAATTCCAGAGCAGGAAGCATCATTCCAAAAAGGAACACCAGTGTTGCCTCTTCACGCCTCGAATATTCAGTGGTCTGGTACTGACAGTCCTAGGGTGCCTGACTATGTCTTGAGTGCTGCAATATCGCCATCAGTAGAAGATAGTAGGAGACAGAGCAGCCACATGTGACAGCAGCTGAATGTAGAAACGTTTTAAATAAAGTAACTATATTGAGATGTAATTTGCAAATGATAAGATGTACAGATTTTATGCACGCATTTTGATGAGTGTTGAAAAATGTGTAATATATCCTGCATAGCCACCATCCCAGTCGAGATGTAGAACACTTCCAACAACACAGACGCTTCCTTTGTGCTCCTTCTCAGCCAGTCCTGCTCCCACCCTTCTCCCAGACAACCATGGACCTGTTTTCTGTTGCCTGTTGTCAGATTTCATATCAGTGGGGTCATACAGCATGCACTATTGTGTCTGCCTCCTTGCTCAACATGAAGTCTGCTGTTCCCATGTTCATGCATGTGTAAACAGTTTATCCCTTTTTATTGCTGAACTAGTATTCATTTTATGGACACTGCGCACTTGTTTGTGAATGAATGTTCACCTGTTGGGCATTTGGGTTGTTTTCAGGTTTGGGCTATTATGAATAAAACTGCAAGGGACATTTGTTTATACAACTTTATATTTTCATCACTTTTGTTGGAATTACTAGAAGTCACAGGGTAGGTAGGCACATGGCTTAAGCTTCTTTGAAAAGTAGCATAACATTATTGAAAGTGGTTGTGCAATTTTACACCCCTGCTGACATTAGTATGAACGTTTCAGGAGCTCCACAGCCTCAGCAATAACTGACGCTGGGAAATTTTGTCTGTCATTTAAATCACTCGAGTGGGTATGTAGTAGTATTTCATTTTGGTTTCTCTGGTGAAGAGTGATATTGAGATTTTAAAAGTTTGTTTATTGATCGTTCATGAGTTTTTTTTCAAAATGTTCATTCAGTCTTTTGCCCGTTTTTTACATTGAATTTTCTGTCACGTCTCTTGTCAGATAAATGTATTGCAAATGCCTGTGGCTCACTTCTTATTTTTCTTGGTGATTTTGAAAAACAAAAGTTTTTGATTCAGGTTAAAAAATGAATTTATTAATGTATTATTGTAGGGGTAGTGCCTTCTGTGTGCTAATAAATCCTTGAATATTTCAATGTCATGAAGACTTTATCTTTTCTTCTTGGGTTTTACAGTTTCAGCTTTTATGTTTTGTTTATGTATCATTTCAAATTCTTGTGTATGTGTGATGTGAGGTAGAAGTCAGCTGGCTCAGTTTTTTTCACACGTTGATGTTCATGCATTCTAGTGCCATTTGTTGAAAAGACTGTCCTTTCCTCATTCAACACTCTTGTAATGTTTTTGAAAATCGATTGACTGCATATATGTGGATCAATTTATACACAGTATTTTGTTCTATTAATATATGTGTCTATCCTAAGCCAGTACAACACTGTCCTAATAACTGTGCCTTTGTAGTAATTCTAAAAATCAGATAGTATCAGTTCCCCAACTTTGTTAATTTTTTTTACAAAATTGTTTTGGATAAGCTAGATCATTTTTCATTCCTTTATAATGTTAGAATCTGCTTGTCAAATGATACAAAACAAAAGGCCTACCTTTTTGAGTGGGATTATATTGAATTTATGGAACAATCTGGGAAGAGATGATGTATCAATAATGATATTGAGTCTTCCAGCCTGTGGGCATGATAGTTCTCTTCACTTATGTGGGATCATCTTTTAGTTTATCTTAGGAATGTTTTCTAGCTTTCAATGTATAGATCTTGCACATTTTCTTATTTTCTCAGATGTTTTGCTGAGTTCTTCATTTTTAATGCTATTCTAAAGGAAATTTTTAAAAAATTAATATTTTTTGAATTTTTGTTGCCAGTGTATATTAATACAATTGATTGTTTTATGTTGACTTATTTTGCATGTTTCATGCCTTTTATTAATATTTCTTTCTCTTGCCTAATTGCACTACATTACGATGTTGACTAGAAACAGTAAGAATGAATGCACTTGCCTTATTCTTGATTTTGGGGATGAAGCATTCAATAAAGTATTACTTAGTATGATGTTACCTCTAAGTGTTTCGTAGATGCCTTTTATCAGACTGAGGGAGTTCCCTTCTATTGCTAGTTTGTTGAAGTATTTATCATTGTGTATTGAACTTTGTCAAATACTTTTTCTGTATCCATTGAGATGACCACATTACTTTTGTTCTTATTCTGTGGTGTATTGAATTAATTGATTACAGTTAGAATGCGGAACTAGCCTTGCATATTTCCCCGCATATTTGCTATTGCTAGTGGTCTTCACGTAGGTCGTAGTTTCCATCTGGCATCACTTAGCATCAACCTGAAATACTCCTTGTAATATTTCTTACAGTATACGTCTATAAGTGTGTATTCTCCTTTTATCTGAAAATTTCTCTGTTTTAGTCTTTTTTGAAGGGTATTTTTGTAGGAATTGAAATTCTGTGTTGACAGCTTTTTATGTTTCCTGTTAGTGTTTTAAGGATGTCATTTTATTATCTTCCTGCCTGCACCGTTTCTGGTGAGAAGGTGGCACACTTTCGCATCGCGGCTCTGCTCTCTCTAATGTGTTGCATTGTCTCCGGTTGCGTTCAGGGTTTCCCTTTAGCTTTCATTTTCAGTGGTCTATGATTTGCCTAGTTTTGATTTCCTTTGTGTTTATTATGCTCAGGTTTTGTCACTCTTAAGCTTGCAAATTGGTATTTTTGGCCAAATTGGGAGTTTTTTTGTTTTAACCATTATCCTTTCTGCATTGGTTTTGTTTGACCACTATTCCTGCTCCATTGTCTGTGTGTTCTCTCCTTCCAGAATCCAAATATGCGTGTGTTAGATGAGTTGATATTATCAGGCCCTATTTATTATTTAAATCTCATATCATCTTTGTTTTGTTTGTTTGTTTGTTCGTTTGTTTTTTGAGACAGAATCTCGCTCTGTCGCCCAGGCTGGAGTACAGTGGCGCAATTTCGGCTCACTGCAAACTCCGCTTCCCGGGTTCAAGCCATCCTTGTGCCTTGGCCTCCCAAGTAGCTGGGACTACAGGCATGCATCACCACACCAGTTAATTTTTGCATTTTTAGTAGAGATGGGGCTTCACCATGTTGACCAGGCTAGTCTCAACCTGCTGGCTCTAAGTGATCTGCCTGCCTCGGCCTCCCAAAGTGCCGGGATTTTAGGTGCGCGCCATCACACCAGAACATCGTCTGTTCTTTAGGTTAATAACTTCTATGAATCTGTTTTTATATTTTATATTCACTCATCTGTTTTTCTGCCATCTCCAATCTGCTAGTATTGCCATCCAGCAATAATATTGTCATACAGCAATAATATTGTCATCCAGCAATATTTAAGATATTTTGCTATTCACTTCTAGAATTTCTATGTGCTTCTCTTTTATAGTTTCCATTTCTCTCTTGAAATTCTCTATTCACTAATTTAGACCATTTCAATTAAGTTTTTGAACATATTTTCATAACTACTTTGCATTCCTTTTCTGCTAATTACAACATCTGGGTCATCTTAAGATCTATTTCTGTTGACTACTTCTTTACAAATTGAGTATGGCTCACAATCATCTGCTTATTTACATGTTTAGTAAACTTTTGTACGTTATACATACAAAATGATACAGTATATAGTGGGAGTGTTTGTTATTTTTGTTTTTGTTTCTTTTGTTTTGTTTTAAAGAATAGAGTTCATTCTGTCAGGGAATTTATTACTGGTAATTCTTCATCTGGCAAAGGCTTGATTTTACCCCTTTTTTAGGGTTGTTCACGACTAATGCTTTATCTTGGGCATCTTTCTTTCCCCAAAAATGTGACCTTTGTGGTGTCTCAGTGAAATTGTCAAAGTGTTATTGAGATTTCTCCACTTTAGTCTCTCCCCTCTCCCCGAAACGTATGACCTCTAGTATCTTTGTTTCATTCTCAGCCTCATATCAGGTACTCTCTGCTTGGCTTCAAAAAGTCTCACCTGGTGCATGGGAAGTCCAGCCCTTGGTCAAGGTCTTGTGAATAACCTCCCATGGACTTTTAGGTCCTCCTCTTTATTGAGACAGGGTCTTGCTGTGTCGCCCAGGCTGTGGTGCAATGGCATGATCATGGTTCACTGCAGCCCCGACCTCCCCAGGCTGAGGTGATTCTTCTACTTCAGCCTCCTGAGTAGCTGGGACCATAGGTGCACACCACCACACTTGGCTAGTTTTTGATTTTTTTTGTAGAGATGAGGTTTCACTATGTTGTCCAGGCTGGTCTGGAACACCTGGGCTCAAGCGATCCTCCGTCCTTGGCCTCCCAAAGTGCTGGGATGACAGGTATGAGCTACTGCACCTGGCCTTTGGTTCTCCCTTTTTTGTAGTTCTGTCTTCTCCAATATTTTGTCCTTTAACTTCCAGCTGCATCATCCGCTCTGATCTGCAATCTGTGTCTTTCTGACTGCATAACTGCTTTCTCTATGTTTCTCCTCTTTGTGCTGCAATCAGGAAATTGTCTCCAGGCTGATATTAAGGGCTCATCTGGGGTGTTTTCCTTTACTTAGGGATTGCATTTCTGTGCTGTCTATTGTCCAACATCAGAAAATAGTCACTGCATATGTCCAGTTTTATGGTTATTACTGTGAAAGGGCACTCTGTCATTGTCAGGAACCCAAGTTCGGTAGAAATATACTTTTGAAAGTTATTACTGTAATCTCTGGTTCTCAAACTTTAGCATATAACAGATTCATGTAGAAAACTTGTTAACACACAGTGTTAGGCTCTACCTTTGGAGTTTCTGATTCAGTAGGATTGAGGTGGAGCCCAAGAATTTGCATTTTTAACAAGTGTCCAGGTGATGCTGATAGTCTGAGAATCACACTGTGAAAACCACTTGCTTAGAAAGATGACTTGAGAAAAAATATTGGGAGTTAGTTTGGAACTGAAAATATAGAATTTTGCTTTTCTGGTCTTATGTTCTGCATAATGGATTTATATTTCAGGTTGGCTTATTATAGCACTAGGCATCTTGCTCTTTTTATTCAAATATGATTTTCAAAAACTTAAATGGGCTTCTTTGCATTGGAAAGGATATAGCTTTTTTAAAAAGAAATAATTATTTTTATTTTAAGAAATAAGTATTTGATTTTTTGTTTCAGAGACTGGGATTTATTTAATTATTCTTATATGTGTGCATGGTATGTCTGTGTGTGTTTTATAGATAAGATTCATGATAAATTATCCTTGCAATAATTAGCTTGTTTGAGCCTATGCCAGTAGGATGGCTGGACCTGGGCCCTACCTCTTGTTCGAAAGTTTCTTGATAGCTTACCCTTGGTCTTTAAATAACTCTTATGGTAGCTAATAAAATCTATCTACCCCCTAGCATATTTTGTCTACTGTTTTTGCCTCCATTGTTCCAATGGGCCCATCTCTCATTTGTGAGGTTTTAGGGATTGATTGTTTCTTTATACTCTAATCTGTGCATTTCCCATCAGTATAGCGCTTGTACTAATGTCAAGTTGGTGACGCTTGATGTTGATGATGCTGACATGGTTCTTGAAGTGGTTAATGGGACAGTTACTCAGGACAAAGAGTTTTCCCTCAACAGCATTCCAGTATTTGTCTTAGTTGAGAAAATGGATTGGGCTTCCCTCTTCAAATTCTGATCAATCCCTGACAATTTTTTTCTTTACCAACCTCTTTAATTTCTTTGAAAATTTGGTACAATCGCCTTTGTTGGCTGGATTAGAAGGCTGTAGAATGGCACATTTTAAATATTATTTCAACTGCAAGGTGTGATTAATAAAATTTCAATCTCAGCTTCAGATATCTGTATTCAAATATTTCGATACAGGAATAGTGAAATACTAATTACTAAATATTAATCATTTGAAACTCATTTTAACAGGTTCATTTTGATGGTTGGGACCATAAGTATGACTACTGGGTGGAGGCAGACAGCCCTGACATCCACCCGATCGGTTGGTGTGATGTCACAGGGCATCCACTGGAAGTGCCGCAGCGTGAGTACTTTGCTCTTTGTCATTGCCCTTTAAATCCTTAGCCTGATTTCCAGCCATACTGTTGCTTATTCATGCCATTATAGACATCTGAGAGCTAAATATCACATAGGCGAATTAATCATCACTACAGCTACACTGAAAGCCAATTATTTACAATTAAGCCTCAAAGGGCATGTGTTATATTAATGAAAAGTGATAATCATTAAAAAATTATTTTGATAGTGTTTTCCAAAGGAATCTTTATTTTCTACATTCGAGTTTGGAAAACTGAGCTAGCATATCTAAATCCATCTAATTTTGGTCATTGGTTTTAACAAGTTCATCTTTTTTTTTTAAACATCTGATCTTTATTTTATAGGACAGACTATACAAAGTCTTTTGGAAAATTAAAATATTTTAACTTCCAACAATTTTCAGATTTTTTTTACTTATAAAAAAATTTAAAAGCCTCTACATTACTCACATCTTTATCATTTCTGACTTTCTAGCTACTTAAAGTTAAGGAGGAAATTAACCACTCTAAATTTTAATGAGCCTCAACCCAAAATACCTTATTTTTTTGTCTGAAGGAGTCCTCTGATCTGATTAGGCTGACATGACTAATAACCAGTTCCAGACACAAGTGCAAGTGTTCTGCATTCTCATGTTTGTTTTGTTCCCTCACTGCTTCTCTTTCCCTCCCGTTGGTTTCTTAGGATTAAGCTAGAATGCTTTTCTATTAATGAGGATATCTTACACACAGCCAGCCTAATGATGCTTGGACCTTAGGCCTCAAAGGACTTCTTGTAAAAATGAGAAGAATCCCTGACTAAATAATTGGACAAAGAGTTCTACATTGTGCTAGATTCTTCAAAAACTACAAAATCAAAGAGATGAAGGCCCTTCTGGAGCAGACAATGTATTGGCACAGATAGGACCAGTACCCCAAGACTGTAGAATGAAGGGGACCATGGTCAGCACCATGTGGGGGACTCCAAGTAGGGAAGGGTGCCAGCATTTGTACTTTGTGGTTTCCTTCGGTCTTGCTTTTTATCCTCCCTGGTTTTACACCCCAGCATGTCACGGAGATGGTTCTCACTTTATGTGAACCCCCCAGTACTCCCCTGTACATCCATCCCTCAGCCAGTAACTTCCTCATGTGTGAACAATTTCCTCTGGGGTAGGCATGGACCAGCATTGCAGGTACAGGGACAGCTCTCTTCACTCCACTCCAAGCATTGTCTGCTCCTTTGTCACTCTACCCAGCTGGATTTTCTACCTGAATGTCTCAGAAGCATCCCAGAGTCTATGCATCAAAGCCAACCTCCATCCCAAGCCAAAAACTTGCTCTTTCTACTGTAGTTTCTGTTTGCTTCCAAAGTTGCCATTCCAGACTCTGCTCCCTCTTGACCCCTTCCTCAATCCACACATATAAACAGTCACCAGGTGTCCTGCTGGTTCTCTTTCTTAATTCTCCAGAATCTATCTTTGACCCCCAATGCTTTGACCCCAATGCATCTTCTCAATGCTATTGCATTATTTTGAGGTGTCATCATAGTTACAGATGCTTCTCAGAATGTGGCCTGTAGTCTGCTAGTGAGTTGCACAGGTTCTCCTGATAAGCCTAGGATAAATCTAAAAATGGAGGTTCTAGAGCAGTATAAACTAGTGCTTAAAAATGAGAAAAGTGGAGTCAGAATGCTGGGCTTTGAATCTCAGTTTAAAGCTTGCTTAGTGTGTGCCTCTCTATACCTCAGTTTCCTCATCTATAAAATAAAGATAATATTAATATCTACCTCATGAATTTATAATTATTAAATGAAATAAATGAATGGATAGAATTCAAAAACTGCCTACTCCATAGTATGTGCTCAATTAATACTGACTTCTCCCAGGAAATAATGTGGCATTCTCTAGATTTTCATTCTTATGTAAGTTATTAAGTGGGAGTTACTAAGAGTTCCAGATTTGAAATTGAGCAAAAATTAATGTAATTAGGGTTTTCCAAATACTTTAATTCAATTTTTCTTAAGAAGTTTGACTTCCATGTGTTGTTGGCAGTATTACAAGATGAGTATTTTGTGTATTCACAGGCAGGTAATTAGATTTGCTAGAATTTGGGGGAAAGATAACTTGTAATTGATTGTCTTTGGTTGGTTGTGATTTTCTGTTTTCGCTGTGTTTGACTTTCTTGTTATAAACTTGTTTGTTTAATCAAGATTAATGTAGCTCGTTATAGGTTGTTTGCTTAATCTTATGGTTTTAATTATTTATATCTGCACCATAATTATTTATGTTTTATTGATTTTGAAATGCCTATACTTTAAGACATGCTTGTGATCTGGTTCAATATGTGTCATCCCTGCCCCTATTGTGAAAGCAAAAATACACACACACACACACACACACATACACGCACACCCATAGACAAACACACCCCTACTCCAAAACCGATTCTGTTACTTATTTATTTATCATTGAATTCTTTTTCCACTGGGAAGGAGAAACAAATGGTTGCTCTAGGCACTCTAACAACACAGCATTTGAGGGCCTGTCATTGACTGTTGCAGTGGCGTTATGATTGTCTTTTCTCTCTTCTTTCCTGGGATAGTCTGTATAAAACCCCAGACTCACCTTGTTTTCTGTGTTATTAAAACTCTTCTTTGGCGTGGAGTATCCTATCAGCCTGAGACTCCTTTGCATGCATACAAAGCCCTTCATAGTCAATGCATTACTCACCTACCCTCCACCATTTTCCTCTCAAAATCCTTCATTTACATCACACATTTACTCAGAGCACCTTGAACACCAGCCTTCTAAGAATCTGAAGACAATATGTCACCTTTCTATAGCTTTCCTCCATATCTTTGCTTTTCTTACAGGAAAATCACATTGCTCAGTTGTTGTCAAATGCCTGTGTGGCATGGAGGCTGCAGGGCACTTGCTCTACAGAGGAGTCACGTGTACCACCCGTTTAGCCTGTATTTTATCGATGATATGTGTACAAACAATCACATCCAATCATCTTTTATTCTGAATGCCAGTTGAGTCAATGGGTTAATCTTATTTACTCATATAATTCAAACTAAACTTTTGTCACTATGATGTCCAGTGTCTTTTAAAATCAGATCAAAATAGAGTTTTGTAACTATATCTATACAACCACACGCAGTATTTTATCACGTATGATTAAAGTCAACTGGCCAACATTAATTTCCAGATATTTTAGAGGTATTTTAACGTACTTTAACTTTTGGATTTTTTTGAACGCTTTTATTTTATTTTTGTTGTATTTGTGTGACTCAACAATTGTGTTAGGTACTTATATATGACAACTTTATTGGTCAAATACTGCAAAGACTACTAAAAGTTGAGGGCTTGGGAAAATGATCTTAGAGATCATGGAATCTACTCTATATTTTATAGAGGTGGAGTCTCTCTTGAACTTTATTGTATTGATTTACTTCAGTGGATTTTTACAAAAGATATCATAATAGGTTGTCTACCAGTGATATTATATGAAAAAAGAATGGCCAAAAGAAAATACGAGGTAGAGGGTTTTTTAATCTATTATTCTCATCTGTTTTTCTTTATGAATATTTTCCCTTTTTTCAACAAATTAGTAGCTGTTATTGTAATGGAAACCTTAGAAACAGAGGAATAAAAATGCATACACACACAGGTATATTCTCTCTTGGCTTTCATATATATATAAGAATTATATGTATTTTTTCAGTGAGCTTCCAATTTGTGTCTGAAGGGGCTGTGGTTTACAAATGTATGTAACAGTAAAATCACACAACTGCGCATGGATGAGTAAAAACGAAATCTAGATTGCTACTGTTGTTTTACAGAGTGAGCAGAATGCAGTGGGGTGAGTCCAGGAAGGAACCTCGGGACACTGTTGAGCTGGGCTCACATGAGCACACTGGGCCTGGACTAGTTAGTGGCAGCCCCTCTAGAGGTGAAAATGGCACAAGTGTAGGCAACACTAGAACTTGTTGGTTCTCCATACACATTTTATTAGAACTTATTAAAATTTTAGATCTTTCTAAACAAGTGATAGTCCCTTTAGTTTGTTTCTATTTATCTAGTGCCATTTAATCTCACTGCAGACATTGAGCCAAGATAGAGTGTGCACCATAGATCCCAGCTTCTGCAGAAATGCTTGTGCAGTAAATTTGAGCCAAGACCATAATATTCAAGCCCTAAGGCCCAGTGTAAGTTCTTAAAAAGTTAACTGGGAAAAGCCTCTTGAGAATGAAAAGTGTTCCCATTCAACTGAGAAGAGTCCAACTTGTATGACCAGGTGATGACAGCTTCCTCTTAGCTGCTGTTCCTAACTACAGATGATCACCTGCAATTTGCCCTCGTACCCTGCTGCCAGATTAAACTCTCCTTTTCTCATCCATGAGGATGCAATTTGTCTGCTTTATTTGACATAGAGTCCCTCATGGTGGGCTTTTCCTACAGTTAGAATTGAAACTAAATACTGATGTCTTAGCACTGTTGACTTGTCAAGACCTTTCTATCATGCTTTGTGTTTCCGGAATGTCCTTAAACAATATGAAAATATCAGAACCTAAAAACCATGCCTGCTCTGATCGTCTAACTGGGTCACATTTTGGCAATCTTTTTAGTCACATCATTTAGAAACTGTAATCCCAGTCACACTTGATGTAAACTTTCTTTAAATGGAGTTTGTTTCTTTTACTGTATTGTTTATTATTCATACATAGATTACCTACTCCATTGGACAATGGGATGTCCAGCTTTTCCTGCTTTGGAAATTAACCAAGTTTGAGAAGCTAGATGATAGACTCTGGAGTTAGGAAGACTGGATGTACATTTCCATTCTGCTCTAACTCTGTGTCTTTCTTTTTTTTTTTTTTTTTTTTTGAGACAGATTTTTACTCTTGTCACCCAGGCTGGAATGTAGTGGAGCAATCTCAGCTCACTGCAATCTCTGCCTCCCAAGTTCAAGTGATTCTTCTGCCTCATCCTCTTGGGTAACTGGGATTATAGACCCCACCACCATGCCTGGCTAATTTTTGTATTTTTAGTAGAGACTAAGTTTCACCATGTTGGCCAGGCTGGTCTTGAACTTCTGACCGCAAGTGATACACCCAACTTTGCCTCCCAAAGTGTTGGGATTACAGGCGTGAGCCACTGCCCCCGGCCAACTCTGTGCGTTTGGATGAGTTCTATGACCTCTGGAACTTGCAGGCCTGTGAGATTAAACACAGCTCTGGCTGCTTCCAAGCTGTCTGGCTCACAGGGAACCTAAGGACATGGCGGGGCTGGGGTGAGACGCACAGGCACATCTGTGTCCCATGCTGCCGATGCTCTTCATTGATCCAGAAAATTAGGAGTTGACTTTGTTTCCTAAAACGTACACAACCAGCATGGTTTTTCCCTAGATACTTGTTATAATCGTACCATCCATAAAGGGGTTGCTGATTGCAGAGTGGATTGAATAACATTTAGGACAGTTCACAACATTCAGAATTATTGAGTCACACAGAAGATAAGCAGGCCCTCGAAGTGGAATTCAACTGAGGACTGTTTGCTGTTCTTAAAAAAAAAAAAAAAGAAAAAACTGAATACATTTTAAATATATCACGAGTGAAATAAAATTATCCTTACTGAATTGTTATGGAACTTTCTTTTTTTTTTTTTTTTTTGAGACAGAGTCTTGTTCTGTCGCCCAGGCTGGAGTGCAGTGGCACAATCTCAGCTCACCACAAGCTCTGCCTCCCAGGATCATGCCATTCTCCTGCCTCAGCCTCCCAAGTAGCTGAGACTACAGGCACCTGCCACCATGCCAGGCTGATGTTTTTTGTATTTTTAGTAGAGACGGGGTTTCACCATGTTAGCCAGGATGGTCTCGAGCTCCTGACCTTGTGATCCGCCCGCCTCGGCTTCCCAAAGTGCTGGGATTACATGCGTGAGCCACTGCGCCTGGCCATAACTTTCTAGTCATCAAACCAAATGGACATAACCAGTCTTCACCTGAGCCTTCTACTAGAGTCCCCATTCTTTTGCTTCTGATTTAGGCCACAGAACGGTCTTCGGGCCTCCTCCTACCTCTAGTCATGGTCTACACTAACACCTTCTCTTCTGCTGGGTGGGGTCTGTGCCCTTTGTGCCCAGTGCCAGTCCTTTCTAGTGTTAGAGCAGCACAGGTAAAATCCTCTGCATGCAAGTGTCACTTCCTCTCCAAAACTTTGTCTGCTGTTCTTGGGGAAATGAATTGCCCCTTCATCCTCATCATCCCACAGTGATTTATGCTCCCTTCTGTCATATCACAGTTACATTTTTCTTAACTCAGACCCTCCCAGTGGCTTCTCCCTCTCTCACAGAATTTGTTGCAAAGTGCTTATCTTCATGTGAGGCGTTCCCCAGCCTGGTCTCTGTCTTCCTCACTCAGCGCCTGCCACGCTGGCCTCGTGCGGGGCCTGTAGCACGCCTGCCACACTTCCACTTTGCAGCTGCCGTTCCCTCGGCTTGGAGCTTGGTGCCACCGCCTGCCACACTTCCACTTCACAGCTGCCGTTCCCTCGGCTTGGAGCGTGGTGCCACCACGTGTCTTCAGGGCTTTGTTCAAGTGTCACCTCCCAGAGATGCCGTCTCTGACCAGGCCACCCACAAACAGTAACCCTGCTAATCTCTAGCTCCCATCCACTTTTATTTTTCTTAATGGTAGTTCTCCCAGCCTGACCTGGTAGTGCATGCTCTTTGTTTCTGTTCTCATCCCCTGCACCCTGTTCCATGGTGGAGGGACCTTCTGCTGCTGTTGGCTGTCCATCTCACAGTCTGGAACACCTCTGAACACTGCTGACTTGCAACACGAAAGGTAGTCTCTGAGTACGGGAATGAACGCCGGCTTGTCTTTTAGACCAGGAGATCACCTAGGGTGGGGTCTTCGTATTTTCACGGTTGCTCCTCACTCTGTGGAACCTCTGCAGCTCTTGCAGGTGCTAAGCTCATGTCAGGAAACACTTGGTGAAGGCTCCAGAATGGAATGTGCCAGTCCACCAGCAGGGCAGCCCCCCAGGACTGCACGCCTCTCCACGCTGTGGGTGGGAATGGCTGTACTTACTTCACCCTCCCTGCCCCTTCAACCCTTGTTTTAAACACTCTTTCAGAAATCAGAATAACAATGCAGAATAAAATAAAATAAGCAATGCAGAATAAAATATTTGATTACATAGAAATATTTTGTAGATGTTTTAAAGTAGAAATAAAAACAACAAAATAAAAATGTGACAGGTCCCAGTGCTTCTAATAAAATATAGCTTGAGACAAAATATTCATTTTTTAATTAAATGGAGATTTGGTTGCACCACTTGGTAACTAATAGACTTTTCTCACCAGGGTACATATAAAGTGTTTGTTATGAAATGACAAAAACTGACGTGCCATGACAAGGGCTGGTGGGGTATGGAGCGGCCTGGTGGTGCTGGCCCTTCAGGGAGACCCATGTGGCATGCCCTGGAGCCTCTCGTGCAGGGACCATTGCATCAGATTAGGCTGGGCTCTTGTTTACGACGGGAACACCTTACATCTCCAACTTAAGAAGAGCAAAGCTGCTCGCTCAGCTTGGGTATACAAATAAATAGATGCAGGAGAGATGTTTCAATTCATTTTCTCTTATCCTAGTCACCAAAGATAAGGGTGTGGAATATAAAATGGATGGAATCCTAGGAGCTTGTCTGATCCAAACCTCTCATCCAGAGGTGAGGCAACAAAATGATTCACACAGCTTGTGAGAGCCAGAGTCGGGTCTCTGGTCCTGGTCAGAATGTATTCTTACTTGCCTAAACCCTGCAATATGTACTTTTATAATCAGATGCGTCTCCCTCTGGTTATCCCCTCTCTGAACAGGAAAGTGGGTAACCCAGCCAGTGAGAGGTTCCTAAGCTGGGGCCAGGCCTATGGAAGTGCTGAGGTTGGGCTTTCAGCAAGGACGGTGTCCTCTGTCTTGCAGCATCAGCAATGTTGCATGAAGCATGAGGGGAAAAGGGCGGAAAAGCCCCAAAAGAGATAACATTACAGCATAGCCTCATACCTGGGCCACCTGCAGTGACTTCACATCATTTCTGATCATCAGCAGCTCACAGGGCACACTCATCCCAGGGAGAAGACGGAGCCTTACCTTTTCATGAGGACATCCCTGCTGGGCTTTGCTCAAGATCCTTCCTCCAAGGAGTGTGATCCTAGCTGTTTGCTCTAGTCCCCAAGTCACTCTTGATGTGGCTTTTATATCTTGACACCATATTTCTGCTTACCTGTCAGCCCTTTTAGAGACCCTGTGCTTCCTTACTGAGGCATGTAAGAACTTCTGGGTCCCCTCCATGTACCACACAGGCTGTGCCGAAATGGAAGTATAGCCTTGGGCTCATTAACTTGGCCACTGACCTTCTACCATGTGGAAGTAGCCATGTGGGATCTCTTTCTAGAGATGTACAGCTGTCCTTTAGTATTTCCCCAGGCTTGTTTTGAGGCCATCTATTTATACATAGATGCCCACTCCAATGCCAGTATGAAAGAGAGGTAAATGAAAACAGAGGGGGATGTGCAAGAAGAGAGGAGTGTGCACATACACACCTCTTGCCTCCTTGTCTTTCTTTAGCCTCTCATTCACTATGTTTATTCCTTTCTCTCAGTTGGTGAACACAAACTCTTTCCACCCCAAGGCCTTTGTGTATATATATGTATGCTGTCTTCTCTGTTCAGAATGGTCTGTCTGCTCTTCTACTGGATGGCTCTTTCTCACCTTTTAGAATACATCTTGAATGATCCCTTCTTAGAAAGGCCTCCAGGGTCCATATTGTCTAAAGAACAGCAACCACTATTATTTTTCATTTGACCACTTCCTTTTCTCCACAGTGCAAAACACATATGTAATCATCTCAGTTGTCATTAGTTCTCATCAAAGTGTAAACTTCATGAATGGAAGGACAGTGAATGTTGTATCTCTTAGTGTTTTCCATGGTTTGACTTCCAAAAAACATTTGTCTATATATTCATCTCTCTATATGTGTTGGTTAGTCACTTAATGCAAAGTCAACGTGCATCTCTAGAGACCACCTTGGACTCTTGCCTGCGACCTTAATGGAGTGAGTGAGTTCTTGAGTAGTAGCTATGGAATTGGTCTAGTCAAGCCTAGTAGGAGAGACACAGGCCAAGAATAACCCTCCCTAAATGACAAAGGAAACCTTCCAAAAAATGAGATTTCTTAGATAGCTTCTGTGTCTAAATAATTGTGTCATTGTTCTTTCTTTAGCTTCTGTTTGATTTGTATTTGGAAGTAATTATAATGCTTGATTCAAAGTAAATTAAATTATCCATCATTATGAAGTTAAAGTGTATATTAATAGAGTAATAATACAAACTACAATATAATATATATAGCCTTTATAATTTATATTAATGACCTTGAGAACATTGCTAATTTATTTAATGGTTAAACATAAACAAGCGTAATAGCACATAACTTGATAAAAGGTATAGTTCATTTTTATCCAGTTTCATTTAATATACCGCATATGTATAAATACAACAGAAGGACTTGTAAATACACCATATGGCTGGTGCATTGTTTATCCTGATAACTGATATAAAATTCTTAATCTACACTAAGCAATGAATGATTACTAATGCCATCTTTTATGAGCATTGAAACTCTGTGGAATTAGAAAAATTTTATTCAGAGATGGAAATTCACTTAGATTATAAAATAAAAGTTAATGCATTTTTTTGGCCAGATGTGAAGCAATTAATATGATGACGGATGGATGTCATTCTGAGGAAAAAATATTGTTAGCCTAACCAGGTAATAGCACATTTTCAATTCATTCTGTTTTAAAGAGAATTTCACAAGGAATCTTTAGTACTTGTTCTTCCAAATTACAGCAAGCAAGTAATCAGCAGTTTTAAGAGTCCCTAGGTACTCATTGACTTAATAGACAATTATAGCATATTGTGTTTTAAAAAAGGTAGCTATTTTCAAAGTCCCTAATTACAGATCTACATGGTAGACTTATCAAGGAAAAATAATACATTTCAAAATGTTCTTACAGTCATAATGATATTGTCTGTTTTAAATGCTCCTTGTTGAAGTGCTTATCCTGTGTCTCTACCTTCTGGAGGTGTGAGGGCAGATTCCATTTACTTGGTTCTAAAACTTAGTCGTTGGATGCCTAGTGGCTAGCCCAGAACAATTCTTCAGATTATGTTCTCATTCTAGCTTGATGACTTTGTTCACAGTTGAGATGCAGTGTGGCACAGCAGTTTCTGTCATCACATGTACAGACCATCGTAGATTGTATTAAATAAAGCACAGCTCTGTGCAAATTTACAGACCTTTAAAACACGTACAATAGCCCATCCCTTCTAAAATGGATGAAACAACTCAGTGGTTTGGCAGTAAGGCTTGCCAAATTCTCACCCTATCCCAATTTATGACTCTCATCTGGCTATAGATTTATGCAAGTCAGCATATGGACGTTGAGTGAAGATCCTGAGTTCGCGCAGGGACCTTTCAGGCTTTTTCTCAGACAGTTTTAACCCTTTCAGAAGACAATAATGCCTTCCATGGCAGGGGAAGGGAACTGGATGCAATTGTTATGTATCTATATCCCTGTCCTACATCACCCTACAATACCTGGTTAATGGAAACCTTGAGCAGTTGAGCAATCAACTGATGGCCTGAAAATATTTCATGAGGAAGGGTTTTATCCATCTCAGTGTTGTTGTGGTAATTGAATAGAGATTTTTTTGGTATCTCTAATGTACTAACTACTGTACTAGGGTTTGCAGAGTCCTGTGGGACATAGTTCTACACTGGTGGCCATGATTATAAAGGCGCCAGGAGGAGAGATAGTCCTATGAACACTCATGGCATGGTAGTGCCATAGTGAAGAGATTCACAGAGAAGTCAGTGTCTGGCTGTTTTGGCTACTGCATGCACTTGTATTTAGTGTTAAGAGATTAAAATTCCTCCTCTTAAAGGTGCTTTTTCTTACATATAGCAATTCTTCTTTCAAAATTGGGGGTCAAGGAGAATGAGAAGTGGGCAAGGGCAGCTCTCTGTGTTGCTTTAAGGACAAGCTTAGTGATACTAGCATCTTGGAAAATCTTTCATTTTTTTTTTTGTCTTTCATGGTATTAGAAAGACTTAAAAATATGTCATAGTTTTATTTTACAAGTAGAGGTATCCTTAAATGACTCCTAGGAATGAACATAGAATCAAGTATTTTTTAATGTAAACATTATGTATTTGCATTCTGAAAGAGAGCTGTGTAAAGATTATGATTTTTTTTTTCATTTCACTCTGCATTCTAAGCAACCAAGAATCAAGAAGTTGCAAACATACACAAACCTAAAATTCAATGAGCAGTAAATGACAGACTTAGAGAACTGAAAATTTTTCAGCATATTTAAGAACTAAGAGCCTTTGGCTTTTATGTTACTTTTCATTTATGCTTTGGTATTCATTTCAAATCAGAAAGTAAAAATTAGAATTTGTTTTCCTTAGCAAAACAGTAAGTTTCACTTCAGCACATAAGTTTACCGTAATTAGAGGGGATGGCAGAATACTTTATCCAAGTCTTTGGGATAACAGCTCTGTACACCTGTCCATCCAGCCATGAGAACCATAGATCTTTTCTTCCATGGCCCACTCACAGGATGGCATATTTAGGAGCTTCTCATCCTAGGTGTTGCAGATACAAAGTCAGACCTTCTTTAAGCAGCCAGTAGCCTTGCCCTACTATGTTTGAAGTGACCCTCTAGATTTCTGGCAGTTCAGTCTTCTGCTACATCTCACCCACTTTATAGCATTCTTTAGAATACTCCCAATTTTACTTGCATTTAGTGCTTCATAAAAATTTTCTGTATGCAGTGCTATTTCTATAAACACCAATGAGCTGAAAGTCATGTAGAGGAAGATGCAGCTGCTGACCACACAGCCCTTTTTTTTCCTGCATTACCAACCCTCTTCTCCAAGACATTATTCTCTTTGACTAACCCACATTCTCCTTGTTGCAATTTTACTTGACTCTTTTCTTGAACATTAAAAGCTTTTATTGTTCTAAGGAATTGTAAAACAGAGTAAAAGAAATATGGTTATGGAAGTTTTTATACTTTAATGAGCAGTTTATGTTTTTTAGATTGACAAGAACATTTTCCGTAATTTTCTTTGAAGTCATCGTTCTTCTTTTCATGTCAATGGACTTATTTTGTAATGGAAGTCATTAGAAAAGGAGAGGAATCTTTTGTGTAATCCCTCTAACCAAATTGTATATAATGCCAGACAGCCAAGGAAAATTCTTTCACACAGTGGAGTCACATACTATTCTAGGATTAGGGTCTAAATTCAGTGAGTAATGCAAAAAATCATGTTTAATCACAGTTACTGAAAAGTGTGTCTCAGCAAGCCCACTAGAGTGGATTACCTCCATCATTGAACTGTACAGTTGGCATTGTTGAGTGTTAGGTGAAGTCATTGGTGTGAATTGAGGGTCATGCTGTATGATAATCACACTGCACTTTTAAATGCCAGGTCGTTTGCACGTTCAGAAAACTGTTCACATTGGAGGAACATATTGAGACTGAGGAGAAGAGTAGTAGTCTCTGACTCTTATCTCATGCTCATACCTGGATTCCATTTTTGAGTACCGTGGTAGGATCACCCGTACTTGTAGCTACTAGATTACCTTTCTTTCCCCCTTTTCCATATATATTTGAATTTATATATATGGTAGAACTCCATTCTATTCACTTCAGATATTTGACTGTCTTGATGTGCGTGACTATCCTTACTATCTTTTAAAGCTAGAATAGTTGCGATGTTTGTGTATATAAAAATATAAAAATTTTGATTATTATGTAAAGCAAATATTAAGAGATGTGAATACAGAAATAGCAATACACTAATAGTATTGGGCTTCAGTATCCCACTCTCAACAGTGGATAGATCATCCAGATAGAAAATCAGAAACAAGACACGGGTGTCTACTTCAGCTCACATCTATTCAACATAGTATTGGAAGTCCAAGCCATAGCAATTAGAGAAGAAAAAGAAATAAAAGGCATTCACATTGGAAAGGAACAAGTTAAATTGTCTCTGTTTGCTGATAGCATAACCTTTTGTGTATATAGCAAACTGTATTAGTCTGTTTTCACACTGCTATAAAGAACTTCTCTGAAACCGGGTAATTTATAAAGGAAGGGGTTTAATTGACTCACAGTTTTGCATGGCTAGGGAGGTCTCAGGAAACTTACAATCATGGCAGAAGGGGAAGCAGGCACCTTCTTCACAAGGTGGCAGGAGAGAGAAGAGTGAAAGTGCAGTGAAAATTGTCATTTACAAAACCACCAGATCTCATGAGAACTCACTCACTATCATGAGAACAGCATAGGGAAACCACCCTCATGATCCAGTCACCTCCCTTCCTCGACACATGAGGATTGCAATTCGAGATGAGATTTGGGTGGGGACACAGAGCCAAACCATGTCAAAAACCGTAAAGATTCTACAAAGAAACTCTTAGAATTAATAAATAAATTCAGTAAAGTTGCAGGATACAAAATCAATATACAAAAGTCAGTTGGGTTTCTATACACTAACAATGAGCTATCCAAATTCCATTTACAATAGCATCAAAAAGAATAAAATGCTTAGGAATAAATTTAACCAAGGAGGTGAAATATATGCACACTGAAAACTTTTAATACATTGAAATAAATTGTAGAAGACAAAAATAAATGGAAAGATATCCCATATTCATGGACTGGAACGCTTAATGTTAAAATTCATGCTACTAAAAACAGTTTACAGATCCGGTGCAATCCCTATCAAAATTCCAATAGCATTTTTCAGAGAAATAGAAATAACTGTCTCATGGAGCTAAAAAAGACCCCAAGTAACTTGAGCAGTTGTAAGAAAGAACAAAGCTGGAGACATTACATTCCCTGATTTCAAACTATAGTAAAAAGCTATGGTAATCAAAATAATATGTTAGTAGCATAAAAAGAGACACATAGACCAATGAAACAGAAGAAAGCCCAGAAATAAACCCATGTATATGGTCAACTAATCTTTGACAAAGGCACCAAGAATATATAATAGGGAAAGGAAATCTCTTTAATAAGTGGTTCTGGGAAAACTAGATATCCACATGCAGAAGAATGAAATTGGACCCTGTCTCACACCATATACAAAAATTAACTTGAAATGGATTAAAGACTTAAATCTAAGATCTGAAACCATAAAACTCCTAGAAGAGAACATAAGGAAAAGCTTTATCAAGACATTGGTTTTGATACTGAGTTTTTAAATATGACAACAAAAGCAAAAATAAACGAAGACTACGTCAAATTATAAAGCTTCTGCCCAGCAAAGGAAACAGTCAACAGAATGAAGAAACAACCTATGGAATGGGAGAAAATAGATACAAACCCGACATCTGATAAAGGGTTAATCTCCATATATATAACAAATTCATCTAAGTCAATAGCAAAAACAAAACAAAACAAACAAACAAAAAAAAAACAAAGAAAAAACTGATTAAATAATATAAAATGGGCAAAGGACCTGAATAGACATTTTTTTCTTCTGAAGAAGCCGTACAGATGGACAGCAGGGCCATAGCTATATGAAAAGTTGCTCAGCACCACTAATGGTCAGAGAAATGCAAATCAAAACTACAGTGAGGTATCACCTAACACCTGTTAGGATGATTTTTATCAAAAAGACAAAAGATAACAATAATTGGCCAGGATGTGGAGAAAAGAGAGAACCCTTGCACACTGTTAATGGAAATATAAATTGGTACAGCTGTTATGGAAAAAAATATTGAGGTTCCTTTAAAAATTACAAATAGAACTACCATGAGATTCAGCAATTCCTCTTTTGAGTATGTATCCAAATGAAATGAAACACAGGTATCCGAGATACTTGTGTTCACTGCGGCATTATTCACAATAGCCAAGATAGGGAAACTACCTACTTGCTCATCAATGGATGAATGGATAAAGAAAATATGGTATTGTACATACAATGGAATATTTTTCATCCATAAAAAGGAGATCCTGTCATTTGCAATATCATGGATAAACTGGAGTGCTTTATGCTGAGTGAAATAAGTCCTACACATAAAAACAAATACTGTATGATCCTACCTATATGAAATCTAAAAATGTCTAACTAATAGAAGTGGAGAGCAGAATGATGCTTACCAGGGGCTGAGGGGTAAAGGAAATGGAGAAATGTTGGCCAAATGTACAAGCTTTCAGTTACAATATTCCAGGAATATTATATACGACATGGGTGGTGATGTGTTAATTTGGTTGTGGTCACCATCACGCAATGTATATGTTTATCAAATCACCATGTTATACATCTTGAATATATATTATCTTTGTCAATCAAATATTTTACAATTAGGCTGGGTGCGGTGGCTCAGGCCTGTAATTCTAGCACTTTGGGAGGTCGAGGCGGGTGGATCACCTGAGGTCAGGAGTTTGAGACCTGCCTGGCCAACATAGTGAAACCCCATCTCTACTAAAAATACAAAAAAATTAGCCCTGCATAGTGGCACGTGCCTGTAATCCCAGCTACTTGAGAGGCTGAGACAGGAGAATTGCTTGAATGTGGGAGGCAGAGGTTGCAGTGAGTCAAGATCGTGCCACTGTACTCCAGCCTGGGCAACAACAGTGAAAACTGTCTAAATATATATAATATTTAATATTAAATTAAATTAAATATATATAAAATTTTAATATTAAAATTAAAAAAATAATTTTAGCAGGTGCTTATTGTATAGCATAGCAGAGTCAAAAAAGTGCAGATCTGCAAGTTAGAAACCTTGAATTTTTGTCCCAAATACCATAATGTGACTTATGAGTTATCACAAATTATGTGACCATATAAACCTTTATTTTGTTATTTACAAAAATAAGCGGGTAGACTAGGTCAGTGGTTCACAACCTGAATGGGGAACACATAAATGATTCACAAGCTTGCCACTGCAATTCTGATTTTGTGGAACCTGGAAGCTTCAATCTTTAAGTCCCTGCCAGTTCTGTATGCCAGTAAGAGGATCTGTTTTCTTCTAGTAGACTCCCAGGCTCTCCTGGTCCTGCTGTGGCTGTGGCCTCTGACCTCGCAGAGCCTGGTGCTGCTGTAGTCTGTAATGGGATGGCACTCCGTGTGGTCCCTGGCACTGAGGCACTCACTCAAGCATTGGAAAGTTAGAATTTGAAGGGTTAGACTGTATCATGGGAGCTTTCTCTCCTTCTCTGAATGGAGTGCCTTTATACCCACAGTGCAAGCGAACATTTTTATTTGCTGATTTGACCAGGCAGCAGGTAGGAAGTCTGGTTTCTTACATCTGCTTGCAAGGAGCTCCCTTGGGGCAGCACTAACACTTAGACTCAGTGAGGGCTTGTTCTCTCTCAGTTGTACAGTCTAGACAAATTTGAAGCCACCAGGGAATAAACTAGTACAGGGGGATTGGAGGGAAGGCAATTTGCTCCTTTTACATTATCGAAGCATCTGTTACAGGCATCAGGTGGAGGATTTTCCTTCCATTTGGAAACTTGGCAATTCTGCCAAGTTTCTAAATGTCAATAATGAAATGTCATTAATTGTAGAGAGAGATTTCACGCAGAAGCCATGGAGAGAAATGTAATTAGAATTATACATTGTGTAATTGTGTGTGTGTGTGTGTGTGTGTGTGTGTGTGTGTGTGTTCTCAAACAACTCATAACATTTTCTGTTAAGAATGCCCAAAAGCTTACTGGTCATGAGAACTTTTAATGTGTCCCTGTTAGGCTAGTTTGAGAAGGGATTATGGACACCAAAGTTCCCGCTTCAGATGTGTACTTTTCAGGTTATTGGAAAAACGGTATAGTCACTCCACCTGAGGGTACGTTTCATTCTTACAGGTAACTTTCATATTTATACTTGTTTGGTTATGAGAACACATATGACATTTCTATCAGCAACTAGTCAGCTTGATTTTTTTAGCCAGAAAATTGTATGTGACACTATCAATGACACTAGAATTCTCTTTTAGTAAAAGAGGGGAAAAACAGTTCAAAGGCTGGGGATGCTCAAAACCAATTCATAAGCTACTTTGATATGCTTATAGCTTTTGACCTGTCTCTTATCTGCCTTTACATGAATAAGAACAATCCTAGGACTGAGGAGTATACAAGTTATCATCCCTTTGGCTTGAGTTTAAGTGTCACTTTGCTTAAGGCGATGTCGAGGAAGGGCGAGAGAGAGAGAGAGAGAATGAGTGAATGAATGAGAGAGAAAAAGAGAGAAGGGGGACGGTTTTGCAGCATTTTTACTTGAGTCAAATGGGAATAATTCAATTACACAAACCAAGTACCAAATTAGGTGGTTTTTTAAAAGGCTGATTTCTCATAAAAGGCTAAAGGAGGTTTACAGTAAAAGAAAGTTAAAAAGTCCTCTTAGTTCTTTATAATTTCTTTGAGAAACAATTTTTATAACGGTAAAGTTTAAAAGATAAATATATTTTAATCACTGTCTTTTTTATTTCTTAAAAATAATGAAAAAAATGAAACAGGACTATCTAGTGAAATAGTATTCATATTAAATCCTTTTAGGTGCCAGTTAGCTCTTTAGTTCCTCACAGTAAATCTGTTAGTTAAGGGTAGGCTTCATACAATTTAGTTTATTTATATGTAAAACATTTTTTGTGTGTATGCCAATAACTCTTAACATTTTTTCTACTCTTAAAATTCTGTGCTTCATGGTTGGGGATGGTGGCTCACGCCTGTAATCCCAGCACTCTTGGAGGCTGAAGTGGGAGAATCACTTGAACCCAGGAGTTCAAGACTGTCCTGGGCAACATAGCCTGACCCCCCTCACTACAAAATAAACGTGGAAAAATTAGCTGGGCATGGTGGTGTGCAACTGTGGTCCTAGCTACTCAGGAGGCTGAGAGAGAAGGATCATTTGAGCCAATGAAGTCAATGCTGCAGTGAACCATGAGTGCAGCACTGCAGTCCAGCCTGGTTGATACCAGCTGACAAGTCTCAAAAAAAGAAAAAATAAATCCTATGCTTCTACATTATCTATGTGGACCTCTCACAATTTTATCTGTTCTGTAGATCAACAAAAAGGTCCTTCTCCTGATTTTTGAAAGGTTAAAAAATGAGTAATAAAACAATCCAACATTTTAAAAAGGCCTATTCTATAGTATAAAAAGAACTTAGTTTTGTTGTATTTAAGTGGTTGTGGTATAAATACTTTAAAATACTAATGTGACATGTTTGAATGGGGAGATATCTGAAATTGAATCTACAATTTTCCCTTCCTCTTTACTGTCATTTTTCCCATATATCAGTGAAAACTATATGTGTAC